>NC_092382.1:53627411-53935058 GCF_030028105.1 Mobula birostris | reverse complement strand
CATCAGCGCACATGGAGATGTGCTCTGATGGCATATTATTTTTTTATATATTTATTTTAATGCTCTGATGGAGAAGAGCGTTACGAGGAACTATCCTCAATGTAGAGAGTTCGCTGGTCATGGAGGTATGAGTAAAAATTTTAAAACGCTATATTAGGGTTTGGATGATTACCCATCGGAAGATGTTCGGAACAGAATTTAAACGAAGTCAAAGCAGAATGATGCTTAATTGAGCATTGGGTAGAATGTCGGCGGTAACCTAAAGTACAGCGGGAATGATTAAAAGAAGCAATGAAGCGCTGCATAATGTAGCGATCCGGCTTGAAGAGAAGATATTCACCTTAAGGAAAATCCTACTTATTTGCCAGGGCGGTGGGGGTAAGAGGAGCGGGAAATTACGCACTTAAATCAGTTTTAGAAATCTCGCTAAAGAGTGAGTGATTGGAATGATTTCAGCTTGCAGCGAAGTGGAAAGCTCAAGGACAACGTGTACTGATTTAAACAAAGTACGAACCTGATAGGGTAATCAATATCAGAGAAAAGAAAAATAATACTAGAGATCACATGAAGTGTCCAAAGCAGATAGGTCCAGGGCCAACTGGCCCATTCAGAGAGAAATAATATGGGGTTTTGCATCTGCAATAGGATGAGACTTTAGTGATGGACGTAGTGATGCAGCCCCGCACGACTATACCCGTGATAGGCAGCTCGTTGCAAACGAATCCGGCCACCATACAAACGAAAGAACCCAGTACTACTGTCGGCGCCACTACTCCACTTGCGAGCAGAGAGAAGTCACAATGTAAGGAAACAGGGGCAGGAAAGTGAAAGCAGAATATCACTCCTAAGTAATTTAACTCTGGCATCAACTGTTTGCTCTGTATAGGCCAGGTACCTGAAACTGTTTTGAAGGTAATGAAGTGCAAGTTTGGACCTTTGTTTTTGCCTTACCTGCACATTTACATTTTGTTCTTTTATTTGTTTCCATTGTTATTGATTTCAGAGGGAGACGCAGATTCCACGCCGGCCACGTGGAATCACGGTTTAAAGGGCGAAGATGTGCGTGTGTCTACTCCGTTTAAGATAAACCCACTTTTCGAAGGTAAATTCACTTTAGGAAAAATTAGTGTGTACTTGAATTGCGAATTCGAAATTTGCATTTTGGGAGGCTGGTTCATTTGGGGGCGGGGAGGGGGGGTGTGCACTAAACGATACCGCCGAAGTCATTGAAATGCTGATGTTGAGTTTTGTCTGTTCTAATTTTATACATATATTTTTCACTTTTTCAAATAATTCAGTGAGTCTCATAAGGGATGACCTGCCCCACAAAACCGTGCTGACTCTGTCCAACCAGAACACGTTTCTCCAGATATTTATAAATTCCCTCTCTCAAAATCCTCTGAATAGCTTGCCCACTATTGATAAAGCTCAGCTATTCAGGAAGAGTCACCGGCCTATAATTCTGAAGACTGTCCCTATTAAATTTCTTGAACAAAGGTATATGATTTCTCATCCTCAAGTCCTGCGGTACTACTTATGGCTTGTCCAAAAGGGCAGTAATATATTTGCTCACTTTTTCCAAATGCCAGGAATACATCCCTTCCGGTATCAAGGAATTAATTATTTTAATATTTTCCGAGTTTCCAGTGCATAATCCTACGAGTAGGCATGTCGCAGCACAATGTTTCCATTTTTTCGCTGTATCACATTAATCAAGGTCACGCTCACTGGTGAATACCGACGCAAGGTAACAGTAAGGACCTTCACTGACTTCTGGCACTCCAGATCCATGCTCCTCTTTTATCACTGATATGTCCCACCCTCTCTCTAATGCGACACTCCGAGGGCTTCTCATGTCCCCTTCGAACTCTTCTAAGTCCTTTGTTAAATTCCTTCCTGGCTACACTGTGGCTGTCCATAGCCCTGCCTGATCCTATATTCGTAAAACTTATGCATCATCCTTTCTTCCATTTGACGAGCTGTTTCATATCTCTTGTCAACCAGGGTTACTTCACGCGACCATCCGTTCCCTGCCTCAATGATACAAGCCTATACCGAACCCGAATCAAGTGATCTATTAATAATATGCACATTTCTGTTGAGCATTTGAAGGATAACATCATGTACCAAATTCGGCTCCCAAGTTCCTACCTAATAGGAACATTTAAATACATTCCATACTGGCTGCTCCTATCCCTATGTAAGGTATTAATAAATGTCAAGTAGCTGAATTGTATCGTTCTGAAATGCTGACCGGGACTAGATCCAGGATGGGCTGTTCTCTAGTCCGCATGTCCGTTTCTTGTGTCAGTACTCCTTCGTCGACACAACTGAGAATTCCTTTTACCTGAGGAAGTGCCAATAATTGTCAGTGAAGTATAAGTTGCCTGTGACAACAACCATGTTAATACAGCACCTGAACAACATCTATCTCTCGATCAGTTCTGCTCTGTCTTCCTTTTATTTTAATGATGGGCGTGGGAGAGGGACGGTAGTCTCTACAGATTACGTCGAAACAAGTGATACCTCCCTTCCTGATTCTCAGTTTAACTCAGAGTCTATCATGAGATAATTGTCCAGTTTTCTACTTGAACTGTATGAAGTATGCAATCTTCCATGCATTTTGCAATTTGAAGATAGACATGCACATGACTGTTTGAATTTATGACATATTTGCCAAACGTATTGATTTTTAAAACTGTTTTATTCGAAAACTCCACTGAATTGCAATTAAACCTGGGTATTATCTACACAGACGGCCATTTAATGTAAAGACATACTTCATTCCATTCTTCAGCTCTTGTCTGAATTTCCTCTGTGTCAGTGTATAGATACAAGTGTTGGTGCACATACTGAGAATTTGCAACATGAATCCAAATTGCTGTAGTATATATACCGGGGAACTCACATATCTGTCCAGATAAAAATAGTTTTGCGCTTGCCATTTCAGGGAGTGAACTACATAAGGAATCCAAAATAATATGAAATTCGCTGATATAGCAAACATCAAAGTCATCGATTTTCTGCGTTTTGCAACCTCGGTATCTTTCTGATTATCACTGCTGTTCCGAAGCCCCTTGCGGACTCTATTTGCCGCAATGATATGTCTTACTGTTAACCCATTGAACACCAGAATTAAGCAGATTGGCAGCAACGGTGTTAAGATGCTGTCCAGCAATTCGTATCCTTTCCAAACGGGTAAAGTGGCGTATTCATACGTAAAGGAGCAACGCCACGGCACGTTGTCAATGATGACGTAAGGTTCAACAGAAAAGTAAAACGGGACACTTCTCCCGCAGCTCAGTATAACCACGGTCATCATAACCACTGTTGTTGTTCTCTCAGTGCAGTATCGTTCCCCGAGCTTTCGACGACATATTGCGATGAAACGATCGAAGGTAAAACTGACCGTAAACCAAACAGAACAGTCCCTCGTCACAACCCAAAATACGAGTGTCAGAGCACATACAGGTGTGATGAGCAGCGATCTGGAATAAATGTAGATATTGTTGGTCTGTTCCACTAAAGCAACAACGATAACCACCATCAGATCCGCTGTTGCCATTCCAACCAGGTAACGGGTGATGCATTTGGAGAGTCCGCAATTACCCTGAGATAAAATCACTATCGCCGTTAAATTTACTGCAAGAAATTTGGAAAAAAAAAAGAAAATAAAGCAGAAATATCATCAACGGAAACACCCTGAATGCCCACCATCTTCCCGACGCAATGCAGGGAACCTTCTTGTTTTTTGCAGTTGACCAGCAGAAATCCAGTGTGTGTGGACTCCATCGATGCACTCTGGTTGGTGGACAATAAAGGACTGGAGTGGAAGTGGGTTGGCGACCTTCCGACCGTGTAGAGCCAGGTATCCGATATCTGGTTATAAGTTAGTCGCCCCAGTAAACATCACGAGGTGAAACGGCTGAAGGAATTACTTATAATCGAACAAAGTGAATGCAAGGAGATGTAAAGAATAAATTATAATTCACTGACAAATGGAATAACAGACTTGCGTGTTGAAAATAGAATGGCAGGTCATTTGAAAATGCTGCTCTGCTGTAGAAGTGTCTCTACTGATGGAGACTCCGACCTAGGAAAGTATAGAACAGTATCCGAGAATATTCGGAAAGCAGAGCGCGTTGAAATTATGAAACAATGTCAATATCGGCATCAACGTAAATGACAAAACAATCACATCTATTAAAATATGGAAAATGAAGATAGAACTACCAGATACTTGAATCCATTCTGGGGACACCTTTCAGAAAAGGGTAGCATTTGTGCTGAGTAAAAGTGTGTACAGTGCAGCAGAACAAAAGCAGGTCGACGGCACTACAAGTAAAGTGACCAGCTCCAGTATCTTACCAGGGACACCAATGGCTACAATTGCAGGATAGAAAATGCCCGCGATGTAATAAATCACTGGATATCCCATAGTCCGTCAGAAGAAGGGTGCAGTTGTACGAAACGTTCCGGCAGCTCATATGGACTGGTGTTCCGTTTTACAGAGTTATATGCAAGTGAGAGCAATTCCACTGAGGAAGTTAACGTGGTTAATCACATTAGCCACATTAGTGACAATCGGTTGCAAAAACCCTGACAATAAAGTGTTTTTCTCACCCTGAGAACGTGCTATAATGTCGTCACTCCAAGGGATATTACAAGTTATTAACTTTTAAACAAAAGGTAAAATGTACTTTGAGAAATTAATTTCCAAGCCACCTGGCTTCTGTTGCTGAAATGGGACATTTTCTGATCAGTGTTGCTTCTAACATGAATACTCATCCTGAACAATCAATATGGATAATCAACTTCAAACAGGTTTATTTTGTGACATTCGGCTGAGCACGTTCACTTCCGATATTCAGAGCGGGACATCAGCTTCCACTTTATTGAAGGGGGAGATAGAATCATTGTTTTTCTTTCGTTCGGTCTAGTTATTTCGAATCACTTGAATGACGGAAATAACAACTTATGACATGTTTCTCAATAAAATATGTTGTACGTCTGTTCATCTGAGCATATAAAAGAGATCTTGAACAATATTCCAGGTACCTTTGATAAGAAAAAGTTATGCACCCGCCCGACATTAGCTGCCGTATGTTGACCAATTGCGAAACACTCCTTTCGTGCACACGGATGGACCGTTCGGTATGAGGCACTGAACCTCTCCCAGTGAAAACCTTGACCACTTTACCCAATACACGTGACGTGTTGTCCAATCTACCTGTCTTTAAAGACTTGAGCCAAACCTGCCACAATTCTACCACCATCTCCCTATCGATATTCTGTTTAAACAGAAGTAGAAATTAAAATCAATAATTTGTCCGCAAATTCCTAGACTATTATTTGCCACTAAAACCTAATTAAGCAACATAAAATGCAATGCATTATATCTACACTGAAACTTTGCGCTGGAAAACCAAATCTTCAAATTATATCCCCATGAAATATTGCTGAGTCACTACATTTTTTTTCCATATGAAAATGGCATGTTGACTTCCAATTTTCATTCAGACGTATCAGACTAAACACTGTGGATCTAACACTGGATTAGCAGAGAGTGAATGGTTGATTTTTTCACTGTCACTATTGTGCTGCAGCGAATGGGGTTCGGCCCGTTCATATGTATCGGCTATAACAATGATCTAGATGTCAATGTAGGCAACAGGATCAGAAACGTTTCGACAGCTCCGAGATTGGGGATGGTCTGTACAGCCAGGAAGACTATCCAAGCTGGTAGCGTGATATTGACTGACTGGGTAATGAGTTGAAATATGGCAGATTGAATTGAACACGGACATGTCTGAGGTGGTCTCCGTTGGGAGAAAAACATACAGCAGAGTACGACGTGCATATTGGAATGGAACGACTTAGTGTGCAATATTTAACAGGAGACCTTGGAATATAGATCCATAGTTCCAGGAAAACCATGTCACAGGTTGTTCGAGACGTAGTGAGCTCTAATCATATTGACCTTCACAATCAGTTGACTGAGTACAGGAGTTGGGACGTTATGTTGAAGCAGTACAGCACCTTGGTGAGGCCGTAGAAAATATATTGTGTGCTGTTCTGGTCACCTACCTATTGTATAAACACATCAATAAGTTTCAAAGATTGCAGTGATCCTTTACAAGGATTGTTTTGGGGAATTAATGCCAAGAAACTTCGGGAAAGGTTGAATCGGTTAGGAATTTATTCCCTGGAGAGCAGGAAAATGAGTGGGGATCGTACACCAAATCATGCGAGTTATAGACAAAACGAATACTCGCAGATTTTCCCCATTCTCTGAGTAAATCTAGAACTAGAGCTCATAGGTTTGTGCTGAAAGGTGAAAGCTGCAAAAGAACATCGGAGAAGTCTTATTCCCTCACATATTCGAGCGAGTGTGGAAGGAACTGTCAGCGTAAGTGGTCGATGCGGATTCAATTGCAACATTTCAATGAAGTTCGTGTAGGTACACAAATGAGAGACGAAAGGACGGTGCAGATGAATGTGAGTAGGCGGAAGATCACAGCGAGATGATCTGAGGCGGCGGAAGAGTCTATTCTCTGTAGTCATAATATATGAGTCCAAGACGATATCTGTCCTATTTCCCCATTCAGTGTCTTCTCATTTTCCACATTGTCACCGATATAACTATGTGCAGAACAGAGGATGTGTTCAAATTCACCTCATAATCACACTTCCTTCTGCTCTTGCAGTACACCACTCCATGCCAATTGTGGATCTCGGCTTATTGGAAAAAATAGCCTTACCACTCTGTATCCTGTATGGAAATCATACCAACGTGCAGCCCCCGGTTCACCCGAGAAAATCTCACTTATATATCTATCGTGGAACTGGTATCGAGGCGTGGCACTCGGCTCATTTGCGAAGTTCAAGATGATCTCCATCTTGTGGATATTTCACTGTTTAATTAACAATGGGCGCTTTTTTGTTTTCATAACTAATCTTTAAGTTAAGATTCATAAATATAATTCTTTTAATAGTGTGCAGTGTACTGTCTGTTATTTCCTGGCATTAATTTGTAACAGGGTAGCAAATTACACAGCATCCACACAATCCGGAATTTGGAATGTGAGAGCTATGTCAATCTCACGAGTTTGGCGGGACCACAGAGTGCCTTCCCGGAGCCTTCGCAGCCAAGGAAACCGGGAGGTTCCATAAGGAATAATTAGTTTGGCAGCTGTCAGGGTGGGCATGTGGTGTTCCGCCCAGGGGCAGCTCGTCTACCTCTGTCCCACCCCTGCCACCCAGCTCTTAGCTGTGGCTCCAGGTAAATGTTTACGTGCTACAGTGGAGACACTCTGGTACACCGCTACGACAGGCGGGCTAAACCAGGTGAGGAAAGTCGGAAAATTTCAACCCTGGTGAGACAGGGATTTGCCTATCCCAGCATGCGATGCCAGTTCCCGGACTGGGAGGATGAGTTCAACTACAAGATCCAACGTCAATGTAGGTGGTGCTGTAATGCTTCATAGAGAGGGATTGCCATAACAAGGCATAGAAGGCGTCATACTTTAATTTTGACGACGAGACTGGAACTCTCTCCCCTTCCCACTTTCAAGAGAGAGAGAGAGACAGAGAGATAGATACTAAAGCTCGCGTGGTTGCCAGGATTCCCGGTGAGGGCGGAGCGCGATGATCGCGCGGGGGCGGGCTCCCTGATCAATGATGGAGAGACCCGGGAGCTCAGCGGTTACTAGAAGATAGAGTAATTAATTTTGATGCCCAGCATCCGTGCCTCCCCGTCCCTGTTTGGGTGAGTGGGTGTCCGGGGCTTCCCTCCCTCTGCTGGGTTGCATGTCAGTGTTAGTAAAGTTGTCTCCAATCACACTCCCGCACTCAGACAGTAAAGCTCAAGCAACACACTTCAAAGTTGCTGGTGAACGCAGCAGGCCAGGCAGCATGTCTAGGAGGAGGTACAGTCGACGTTTCAGGCATCATTTCGGAACACCCCCCCCCCCCCCACTTTCAAATCTCTTACTAGCTCTTCTTTCAGTTAGTCCTGACAAAGGGTTTCGGCCCGAAACGTCGACTGCACCTCTTCCTAGAGATGCTGCCTGGCCTGCTGCGTTCATCAGCAACTTTGATATGGGTTGCCAGCCTTTGTTCATGGCTTCGCGGATAAAGAACCTAAATGTCGAAAATTGGTACAGCTTGTGCTCAGTCGGTTCAGATAATGGAAACCACCGGGGAACTTAAGAATGCCAAGTCTTCATCAATTACACCTTTACACAACCGATATTATTTTCTCTGATGCATCATGCCAGCAATAGAATAGTAGATGTAATTTTAATACACCCTCTGTATGCAGGAACATATGTATACATTAACATACTGGGCTGTTGAAGAAAAATGTGCTGAATGCTTCGAACAAACGTGCATGTTTTTTGCTGTTTCAATCGGGCTGTGTAATAACGAGGCAGATTTATTGCACATCACTAATCAGATTAATCACTCTAAACATGAGATGCATGTTGTAGTTCGACACTTGCAGAATTCCGGAATATGCTCAGTTATATGTTTGTGTACATATATATATATATATATATATAATTTGTAAATACTGTTCAAATGAGATAAAATATTGAAAGGAACAGAATAAAACGGTCTCTGCAGAGGGTCAGTAATGTGAAAGACAGACAGATGAATATGGGCAATCGTTTTACTCGGCACACTCACGCTCATCTGTAAGAGCTGCTGGAGGTCCATTATCTGGATTTCGATTGGACGACAGCAGACATGAAGCATGCGCATTGATGTCATGCTGAAACGACAATTGATTACGGGCCAGCTTTATAGTTTACAGAGGCACTTCCCTTCAATATGCAGAATGGTCTGCGATTTTTCTAACACGCCACTGACCACCCTGGGGTTATTACCTCTTCCCCGAACTATCTCTGAGCTGAAGTGATATTGCCACTGTTGGCCAGGATGTTTTTCGGACTATAGGTTGTGACTAATGATGTGGCTGAGGTATTTCTGCTGGTTTTATTATTTTCTGTCTTCTACATCAATGGTCGGTAAGACAATATACAAGGAATAGTTCTATTTTTTTACAGTTGTTACCAGTATAGCTGTAATAGTGGACAGTGAAGAGTGTTACCGAGATTTTCTTTGGAATTTTGATCAGCTGAGTAACTAGGTCGATGCATGTGAAAGGGAGCTTAATTCGGATCAGTTAGAGATGCTTCATTTGGGAAAGTCGATCAAGGTAGAATATCTACTATAAACGGCTTGGACTTGGGGGTTTGTGTAGAACCGAGGGAGTGGGAGCCTGCTGTTCCCTAAAAGCGGTAGTGCTGTAAGCATCAGGTAAGGCTGCAATTGAACTAGTCTGTTCAGTTTCAGCCATAGAACAAACAGAATTGCACTGAACATAGTGCAGGAGTGATTTATCAACGTTTTACTGGGAGATAAGGAATTTCAATGTGAGAGAAGGTGGACAGTAAGAATGTTATTCTTTGGAGCTGAGCAGAATGAATGGTCAATTTATCGATGTGACGAAACCTATGAGCAGTATCGAAAGGGTATATGCACTCAGTCTTTCTTTCCCAGATTTCTGAAAAATTCAATAAAATTGGCATTTGTAGGTAAGAAACTGTCAGGGAGAGTGTAGCCAGGTACAATGTATAATTTTAAAACAGTTGAATAGATACACGCTTTGTAAAGGTTTGCAAGGCTATGCACCGAACGCTGGCAAATAGATCGAGTTTTGATTGGCATCCTGGTTGTCATGAACATAATGCTCTGATTTCATACTATATATCTCTATGTATATATTTAATAAAGTCATGCAGAATCCAATCAAACACCCATTGTTCCTACTGTCAGATTAAACCAAGTCTGCCATTGAAACAAAGACCTAATAGGGATATTTTAGCAAAATTAGGCGGCTGGGTGGCTGAGTGATTCAGTTTCCTATCCTGTTGCATTCGATGGCCAATAACGTAAATGTTGAACGACTTTAACAACTTTAGCTCCGTTTGCGAATCACGGGACCAAAACCTATCACTTTTCACGTGTTGGGCAGCTGAATATTTTGCACCTTCAGTCCGTGCTGTCCATCGAGCAGGATCGCTTGATCAGAGTAATTATGTGTAAAGCTGCATTGATCGTTCTGCAGCGCTCGAAATCACCGTGAATTCCCAATGTATAAGTTTACAGCGGACGGGCAAGCAATAATGTGAATTCAATGCGGTGTGAGAAGAGGGCGTCAAATTCCAATAAATTATGTTTCTCTAACGATCGATTGTGTTTTTTATCCATTTATGCGTTCTACAGGCACAGGCGATATCACTGTACAGCATGATGAGAGGCATTGATCGTGTGGATAGTCAGAGGCTTTTCCACAAGGTTGAAATGGCTAGCACGCGAGGGCCTAGTTTTGAAGTGCTTGGACGTAGGTACAGAGGAGATGTCGGGTAAATATTTTACGCAGAGAGTGGAATAGGCTGCCGGCGGCAGTGGTGGAGACGGATGAGATAGGGTCTTGTAATCGACTCCTGGATAGGTACATGGCGCTTAGAAAAATCTAGGGCAACGGATAACCGTTTGTAATTTCTGGGTAAGGACATGTTCGGCACAGCTTTGTGGACCGAAGGCCCTATATTGTGCTGTAGGTTTTCTATGTTTCTATGTTTCTATTGTCTTGCTAGCGTCAGCAGTTACAAAGCCAGGAGTTGTGAAATGTACCATCTGCTCATACAACCGTCCAACACCTGCTGCCATGTCTTCACGTGAAATTGATCAGGGTGCGAAGCAGGTACTGCATGTTTCCCAGGAGTGGCCAGAAGGCTAGTGGAGGGAAGGGACGCCTTAATCCTCCTTTTCTGGAGATGAATCTCCACTGACTCGCTTATTAAATTTCCAGCATAAGGACATCTGTATCTGAATATTTGTCCATTTTTAAGTTATACATGAATTGTAATTGAGTACCGGCACTGGCAGTTCCGTCCAGTTGTCGCCAACGTTGCTTTTGTGTTAGCGAGTGTTGTAGCGGTTACAGCAGGATATTAAATAAGCGATATTTATGTTCAATATGGAAAGCAGAATTCAGCAATTCAGTATATTTCTCCATTGAGCAATCTTGTTAAACCGCGCCCATTCGCTTTGTGTGTGTTTCTAGATGCCCAGGGGACTAGTCGTCCTCTCAATCGATATCATAGCTGTTCGATTAATGATCCCTGAAAGCAAGTTCTGCGGAGGAGAACGAGATTTCCAGATGTTCAGTTAACTCCAGAGTGACAGATTGCGGGGCATCGCCGATACAACCCTCAGCGTTCTGAAAATGAAGTGTAAAGATTCACAGGTTATGCTAACTTCAGGTAAGAAACGAATTTCTGCAAAATTGGTTCGGAGAGTTAGGTGCAACTTTTAAGAGTAGGTCTTCTAGAGATGCCATCTTAGGATTGCTGCCATGTGCTAGTGGAGCCTGAAATAGGAAGAATATATAGTTTAACACGGGACTAAGAAAATTGTGGAGGAGGGAGGACGACATATTTTTGGAGACATGTTCAGAGGAGAGGGTTTGCACCTGAACTTGAGGGGGATCATATCCTACTGGAACGGATTTCTAGTGTTGTACGGGGTGGAGTGTGAGGGGTTAAATATAGTTGCAGTGGAAGGTTAACCGACTATCAGAACACATTTTGGAGAGTTGTTGAAGACAGAAGATGTTAAGACCTTAAAGAGAAATTAAATGTTTGAGCATGGGGCGCCTACTGTCCTTACTCCTTTACTTGGACCTTGGGCTCCAAACTGGAGATTAAGCCATCGATGATCTCCTGTCCCCATCGCCTTCTTGAGGTCGATGGTTTGGGTGGAGTTCATCAGCGCTTCAGCAATCTGTACCATCCACTGTACAGGGAATTGGCTTAGTCCTTTCTGCCCGCGTTATCCGTTTTCAACTTTCAACTTTCACTGTGGAGACATAGTGTTGGTCAGTGAAAGGCAAATGTGCATAGCAGTGTATATTACAATGCAGGAAGTATCGTAAGAAAGGCAGATGAACTCAGGCCGGAAACAAACCCATGGATTTATAGTAATGTAGCGATTAGTGAGACTTGACTGCAGGGGATGTAGTACAGTCATCTTAATTTTACGGAGTTCCACTACTTTAAACGCGATAGTGCGGGAGGGATAGAAGGGGTCGGTGTGCCGTTGCTAGTCACGGAAAATGTCATGGCCCTACTCAGAAGGGCAGACTGGAAAATTCGTCTAGTGAGGCGCTAACGGTGGAAACTGTAGAATAAGTTAGGTATAATGACTTTAATTGGGCTATATTACAGAACACTTAACAGTCCGCGCGGCTTAAAGGAACACATTCGCGGACAGACTGTTGCAAGAAACATAAGTTTGTTATTGTAGGCAATTTTAATTGTCCTCATATTGACAGGGACTGTCATAGATGTTGCTAAGTATACCCAAAGGAAAAAGAGTCTCACAGTTGTAGGTGGTGACATATATGTTTTCTGAAATGCCTGATTTTCTTTAAACTTTGAAATTTATTAAAATGACGTGATCGGATACAGATTGCCAAATACGTTCAGGAAAGTTTCTTTCATCAATACGTAGATGTTGCAACAAGAGTGAACGATACTTAATCTGCAAGTATGGAATGAGACCGGACAGGTGACAGAAATTTCTGGAGGGGAAAATATTGCATCAATTGATCGAAGTATCACAAGCATCAAACTAAATATAGGAGAAACATATTTCTGGTCTGGGGGTTGAGATTCTGACTTGAAGAAAGCCCCATTAGGCCACTATGAGAAAGGATCTGGAAAATGTGGATTGGGAGAGGGTGCTTTCTCGTTTACTTGGTAAGTGGGAGGATTTCAAAAGTAAGTCTTTGAGTGTAGAGATCGTCTATGTGCCTGACTTGGTTGCAGGAGGGGCAGAGCTGGCATCTAAGTATTGCGGAGTTTCCTCACTTTGGACCCGACGGAGCGTGAGGGTTTAAAGGAGGAGGCGTGGGGCTGTTAATCGCAGAAAAATTCTCAGCACTCCTCAGTTAGGACAGACTGGAAAATTCGTCCAGTGAGGCGCTAACGTTGGAAATCGGGAATAAGATGAGTATGACAACTATAATGGGACTCTCTTACAAATCACGTAACAGTCTACAGGATTCAGCTGAAAACATTCGCAGACAGACTATTGCATGAAACATAAAGTTGCTATAGAAACAGAGAAACGTAGAAAACCTACAGAGCAATACAGGCTATTCGGCCCACAAATCTGTACCGATCATGTCCTTACCTTAGAACAACCTAGGCTTACCCACAGCCCTCTATTTTGCTAAGCTTCATGTATCCATCTGGGAGTCTGTAAAAAGACCCTATCTTTTCCGTCTCCACCACTCCCGACGGCAGCCCAAACCACGCTCTCACCACTCTCTGGTAAAAAAAAACAAACTACCCCTGAAATCTCCTCTGCAAGTACTTCTAAGCAGTTTAAAAATGTGCCCTCTCGTGGAAGCCATTTCAGCCCTGGAGAAAAGACTCTGATTATCCACATGTCAATGCCTCTTATCATCTTATACACCCCTGTCAGGTGACCCCTTATGCTCTGTCACTCCAAGGAGAAAAGGCCGTGTTCACTCAAACTGTTGTCATAAGGCATGCTCTCAATCCAGGCAATATTCTTGTAAATCTCCTCTGCACCCTTCCTATGGTTTCCACATCCTGTAGTGAGGCGACCAGAATTGAGCACAATTCTCTAAGTGGTGCCTGACCAGAGTCCAATATAGCTGTAACATTACCTCTGAGCTTTAAAACTCATTCCCACGATTGAAGAAGGCCAATGCTCCGTATGCCTTGTTAACCACAGAGTCAACCTATGTCGCAGAATTGAGTGTCCTATGGACTCAGACCCCAAGGTCCCACTGATCCTCCACACGGCCAAGAAACTTGTCATTAATTTTATATTCTACCATCATATTTGACCTACCAAAATGAACAACCTGTGACTTTTGTGGGTTGAACCCCATTTATCACTTCTTAGCCACTGGTCACGGACCTCCGTGCAGAATATGACCCGTCAATAACCACTCTTCTGTGGGAAGCCAATGCCGGATCCTTAAAGCAATGTCGCTTTGGTTCCCTTGCCTCCTTACTTTCTCGGTAAGCCTTGCATGGTGTACCTTATCAAATGCCTTGCTGAAATCCATATATACTACATCTACTGCTTCACCTTCATCACGTTGTTTAGTCACATCTTCAAAACTATCAATCAGGCCCGTAAAGCATAACCTGCCTTTGACAAAGCCATGGTGACTAGTCCGAACCATACTATTTCTCTCTAATGCTGCCTCTCAGGACTTTTTCCATCAACATACCAGGAACTGAAGTTAGACGCACTGGTCTATAATTTCCTAGGCTATCACTACTCCCTTTCTTGAATAAAGGAACAACATTCGCAACCCTCCAATGCTCCGGAACCTCTCCCGTCCCCATTGATGATGCAAAGATCATCGCCAGAGTCTCTTCCCTCGCCTCCCACAGTAGCCTGTGGTACATCTTGCCCGGTCCCAGTCACTTACCCAACTTGATGCTTTCCAAAAGCTCCAGCACATTTTTTTTTCCTTAATATCTATATGCTCAAGCTTTCCAGTCCGCTGTACGTCATCCCTAAAATCGCCAAGATCCTTTCCGTAGTGAATACTGAAGCAAAGTATTCATTATGTACCTCTGCAATCTCCTCCAGTTCCATACACACTCTTCCACTGTCACACTTGATTGGTTCTGTTGTATCATATCTTATCTTCTTGCTCCTCACATTCTTCTGGAATGCATTGGGGTTTCCCTTAATCCTACCCGCCAAGACCTTCTCATGGACCCTTCTGGCTCTCCTAATTTCACTCTTAAGCTCCTTCCTACTAGCCTTATAATCTTCTAGATCTCTATCATTACTTATTTTTTGAACCTTTCGTAGGCTGTACTTTCCTTATTGAGTAGAATTACAACCGCCTTTGTACACAACGGTTTCTGAACCCTGCCATTCTTTCCCTGTCTCATTGGAGCGTACCTATGCAGAACTGCACGCAGCCATCCCCTGAACATGTGCCACATTTCCTGAGTGCATCTTTTCCCAATTTATGCTTCCAAGTTCCTGCCTGCTAGCCTCATATTTCCCCTTACTCCACTTCAACGGTTTCCTAACTTGTTTCTTTCCTATCCCTCTCCCTATGCTATTGTAAAGGAGATAGAACTGTGATCACGATCTCTAAAATGCTTTCCCACTGACAGATCTGATACCTTACCAGGTTCATTTCCCAATACCAGATCAAGTACTGCCTCTCCTCTTGTAGGCCTATCTACATATTGTGTCAAGTAACCTTCCTGAGCACACCTAGCACCCCCCACTTTATCTAAACCCTTTGCTCTATGGAGATGCCAATCAATTTTTGGAAAATTAAAATCTTCCACCAAGACAACCCTGTTATTATTACACCTTTCCAGAATTTGTCTCCCAGTCTTCTCCATGATGTCCCTGTTACGACTGGGTTGTATGTAAAAATCACCCATTAGAGTTATTCATCCCTTCCTGTCCCTAACCTGCACCGACAGGAACTCCATTGACAATCCTTCCATGACTTCCTCCTTTTCTGCAGCCGCGACGCTATCTCTGATCAGCAGTGCCACGCCCCCACATCGGTTGCCTCTCTCCCTCTCCTTCCCGAAACATTTAAAACCTAGCACTCTAAGAGCTATTCCCGCCACCTAACCATCTATATCTCTGTAATGGCCACAAAGTCACAGATGCAAGTACTGATGCACACTCCTAGCTCATCCGTTTTTTCTCATAATGCTCCTTGCAATAATATAAACCTCTCAAACCATCCATCTGAGCTCATCTCTTCTCTATCACCTGCCTAACCTTCAGCTCGCACTATCTACAAGCTTTATCTATTTGTGCGCCAACTGCCACTTCTTCCGTGACTGCAGATCGGTTCCCAGCCCCCAGCGATTTTAGTTTAAACTTTTACCAATTGCACATTGGAGCTATTGATTCTGCAGCTTGTAATTTGCATTTCATCTGCTCCATGGGAGCGTTCATTAACAAATAAAGACATGAGTAATATGTTCTGATATCCAGTGAAAGTGTGTTCGGTGATGACTGGGCATCATCACTAACAGTGTGATTGTGTTGAGGAACATTTTTATAAAGAGATGTATTGTTATGGTTTATGATCTTATGGTGGTACTTCTTGTTTTCATTGTGTCCATGATAAGGCTGAAAAAAAACAATGAAATTTTCAGTAAAGCACACAAAAAATGTTGGTGAACGCAGCAGGCCAGGCAGCATCTATAGGAAGAGGTACAGTCGACGTTTCAGGTCGAGACCCTTTGTCGGGACTAACTGAAAGAAGAGATAATAAGAGATTTGAAATTGGGAAGTGGAGGTGGAAATCCGAAATAATAGGAGAAGACAGGAGGGGGAGGGAAGGAGCCAAGAGCTGGTAAGTTGATTGGCAAAAGGGATACGAGGCTGGAGAAGGGAGAGGATCATTACAGATAGTTCTGAATAAACATTGATATCCTCTGTGTGAGAGATCGTGGGGCCGAATGAGCTGATATAATAATATTGCCATATTGAGCGATCTGGACAAGCAGAGACATTATCCATGTTATCGGTGGCATGTCAGAGGAAGCGCAGACAACACCAGTGTGGTGAGTGATGTGCCCGTAGATCTGTTACAATCTTGTTCATTGCAGGTATGGATCTCTAGAAAGGAGCGAGATATCCCAGTGGTCTCATCACAGCCGAGAAAGGGAATCAAAATTTCTACCTCCTAAATGCTATCCTTCTCAATCTACCTATCTTTATAGTTATCTAGCTGTCTTAGCTGTCTGTCTGTCTAATCTATCTATCTATCTATCTATCTATCTATCTATCTATCTATCTATCTATATCTATATACACACATGGATCTATTCATCCATCTATGCGCATTGGCGATAAACTGAAAAACTCTTTCTTTGAAATTGGCATGGTGACAATTTATTCGGAATATACAAGATCGTAAGTAGAAAAAGAATGCACACCAGCAATGATTACGAAACTCGTGCAAGGTAACATCCCTGAAGTATATCAATGTTAGCACTTCGTTCTGTCCAACCTGGTTTTGTTTGTTATTTTATTTCTAATTCATTTTTAATTATTTTTTGTTGGTGTTATCTGTTCCTCATTTCCGAGGATGAGGTCAGGATGAATTTCGTACAGAAAAAAGCCGCACCGGGGAAGTTCCACACTCTCGAGCTCAAACATCTTGGTCCAATGGCACGAATAATCGTCGAGATTGGAGAATACCTCGGCTGCAGTGGATAGCTATGACATTCTATATCACTGTGTGCCTTGTTTTACCCTTCGCTCTCCATGAATCGTTGCAGAACGGCATTCCCGGGCGTTGGGACTTGCAGCTGATCTCATCCGCTCCCTTCGGGATCTGGTTTCACATGTTGGGGTCAGAAATTCCCTCTCTCACCAGGGTTGATTGCTGCCGGCTGCTCTTACCTGGTTTAGCACGCCTGTCGAAGCAGTGTACCAGGGTGTTGCCACAGTCGCATGCAAACAGTTATTTGGAGCCAAAGTGAGACCAGGGTGGCAGGTAGCAGGTGGAGAAGCTGCCTCTGGGTGGATCACAACAAGCCGGCCACCAGAAGTGCCAAACAAAATATTGCTTATAACATTTCTAAATGAAAGGTATTGGAAGTTTTATTTTGGCGCGAAGCTTCACCTTCCAAATTTGAGAAATATTATTAAGTAGTCATTTTTATAACATAAACAATCAGCACTAAATAAGTATCAGTTCTTATTTAGTGCTGATAATAATGGTTCTCTATTAAAGGAAGGAAGACTTTGGGAAGATAAAGTGAAGTATAGTAAATGTATACGTGTTCCTGAAAGTGGAAGGCATACGTTTCCCTGAGCCGTGAGTAATTCAGTGCTGGTTGTAGTTGATGATGTTTAGCATAATAAATACTTATGGTGTTTATTTCATCAGTACGCGGTTAATATACTCACGTCGTCAATGAAAGTAATTGTATTCAACGCCGATACACCACGTGAAAATTTTGCAGAGTTGGCAGAACAACACATTTTAGCAATAAATTGGCCAGTCGGCCAGAAGCCCGTAGACATCTCCCATTGAGGACTAGACAAACCATCCTCTCACGCTTGAAGTTTGGCGCGGTCTACTGTACTTTCATTTAAATGACTAGAAATGACTGGAACAAGCGAAAGAAAAAAAAAATGATCTTATCTCCCCCATCAATAAAGTGTACCCCATTTCACCAGCCGAGCTAATCTCCCGCCCTCCATGTCAAAAGCGAATGTGCTCCGCATATGTAACAAAATAAATCTGTTGGAAGATGATTGTCCATGTTTAAGCAGAGATTGATAGGTATCTGAGTAATTTAAGGCAGAGATTGTTAGATATCTAAGTATTTAAGGCAGAGATTGATAGGTATCTGTGTAGCCAGGGCATCAAAGGATATGGTGAGAAGGCGGGGGAGTAGGACTAAATGGGAGAATGGATCAGCTCATGATAAAATGGCGGAGTAGACTCGTTGGGCCGAATGGTAGACTTCTGCTGCTTTGTCTTATGGTCTTTTCTTATGTTGATTGTTCAGGATGATTGTCTGT
Organism: Mobula birostris; assembly: GCF_030028105.1. Classification (NCBI taxonomy): domain Eukaryota; kingdom Metazoa; phylum Chordata; class Chondrichthyes; order Myliobatiformes; family Myliobatidae; genus Mobula; species Mobula birostris. The sequence goes on along the minus strand of NC_092382.1, from coordinate 53,916,401 downwards.
CTTAGAAACAACACTGATCAGAAAATGTCCCAGTTCATCAGCTGAAGCTAGGTGTCTTGGAAATTAAATTGGCAACTCTCATTTTTTTTTTTTGCCTTAAAGTTAATAGATCGTAACATCCTTTGGGGAGACGACTTTCTGGCACAGTGACAGAGTAATAAAATAAGTGTTTGTGTAGCTGGTTGTTTCTAGTGTGACTGACGTGATAAACACACTAATTGCCTCAGTGGAATTACTCCGAATTGTATATAATACTGTAAAACCGACCACGGTGTTAGGAACATTTGGAATGGTCCGTACACCTGAACGCTGCTTCTGACGGAATATGGGATATCCAGCGATTTACTACATCGCGGGCGTTTTCTATCCTACACTTGTAACGATCGGTATCCCAGGTAAGATACTGGAGTTGGTCACTGTATGTAAGATGTCATAGTCTTGCTTTTGTTCCGCTGCACTGTTCGGACTTTTAATTAGCACAGATGCTACCATCGCCTGAAATGTGATTCCAGAATTGAGGGTTCCAGCACCTGTTTGCTTTTTTTAATTGTCCATACTTTTTTAATGTGATGTGTTTTTTTGTTCCTTTGTCAATAACGTTGGTGCGGATATTGTCATAGTTTCATATTTGACCTTTCTCGGCTTTCTGAAGCGACAGTGGTCGCTTTTCCAGATCGACAGTTTTTTTCAACTGACCGGCCAATCAAATATTGACACTCTGGTCATTTCTTCCATAATCACTAAATTATATCTTATGCTTTAAAACACATTAATTTCAATAAAATATTAACCCTTCTGCTGTTGCATCTCTGATAATGGAAATGGCGTTGCTCATGGTGATGTTTGGTGGATCGACCGACCGCTCACCGGGTCGTGGAAATAAGGTGACTCGCTCTAAACTGTCGGAAAGTCGCCAGTCCATTATGGTCCGCCAGCCGGACTGTACCGATGGGGCCGTCACACATTGAATTTCTCCTATTCACTTCCAAAAACCATACCTTGTATAGCATTGGAAGAACAGTGGGCATTCAGACAGTTGTAGCTAACGATATTTTTTTTTTCTCTACGTTTCCTGTAGTTAATAATAACGGCGATTGTGATCCTATCTCGAGGAAAATGCGGACTCTCCAAATGCATCACCCGTTACCTGGTTGGAATAGCAACAGCGGATTTGATGGTGGTTATAGTTTTCGGTTTAGTGGAACAGACCAACAATATCTACATTTATTCCAGATCCCTTCTCATCACTCCCGTATGCGCTCTGACACTTGTATTTAGGTTTGTAGCGACGGATTGTTCTGTTTGGTTTACCGTCGGTTTTACCTTCGATCGTTTAATCGCAACATGTTGTCGAAAGCTGCGGGAGCGATACTGCACTGAGAGAACAGCAACTGTGGTTATGGTGACCGTGGGCATAGTGAGCTGCGGTAGAAGTGTCCTGTTTTACTTTGCCGTTGAGCCTTACGTCATTATCGACAACAAACCGTGGCGTTGCACTGTCACGTATGAATACGCTACATCTCCCCTGTGGAAAGGAATCGAATTATTTGATAGCATTTTAACACCGTTGCTACCAATCGGCTTAATGCTCATGTTCAATGGGTTAACAGTAAGACATATCATTGCCGCAACTAGAGTTCGCAGAGGCTTTCGGAACAGCAGTGATAATCAGAAAGATACCGAGGTGGAAAAACGCAGACAATCAATGGTTTTGTTGTTTGCTATATCAGCTAATTTCATATTATTTTGGATGCCCTTTGTAGTCCGTTCCTTGAAATGGCAATCGCAGAACTATTTTTACCTGGACAGATATTTCAGTTCCCCGGTATATATACTACAACAATTTGGGTTCATGTTGCAAATTCTGAGTATGTGCACCAATACTTGTATCTATACACTGACACAGAGGAAATTCAGAAAAGAGCTGAAGAATGGAATAAAGTATGTGTTTACATTAAATGGCCATTTGTGTAGATAATGCCCAGGTTTAATTGCAATTCAGCGGAGTTTTCGAATAAAACAGTTTTACAAATCAGCAGGTTTGGCAAATATGTCATATATTCAAACAATCATGTGCCTGGCGATCTTAAAATCGCAAAATACATGGAACATTGCATATTTCATACAGTTCAAGTAGAAAACTGGACAAATGGTCAATCAGCTGGCGTAATTGTTACATTGGGTGAATAAATTCCAAACTATCACAGAGACCCGACAATCTCAAGGGGAGATTCGCTTCTGGATATTTCGGGTTCAGTTGTTTCAAAATGGTCATTGCCAGGTGGAATAGTGTAAAGTGAGTGCCTTTGAAAAACAGGGAGAGTATGATTCTATCACAGCTGCAGGAAGGGAGGACACTGTGGAGGGATTTTATGTTAAAATCAGAAGTAGGAAGGGAGCAAACTCTCACTTGAGAGTATACTGTACAGAGCTCCCATCACCAAAACGAAAGCAACACACAGAGACAGAGACAAATCGTGCGATAGATATTGGGCAGGTGCCATATTAACACCGTTGTTGTCACGAGCAATTTAAACTTCACTAATATTCATTGGCTCTTCCTGTGGTTAAAAGTTTAGGTTGACAGAATTTCTCAGTTGTCTCCAGGAAGGAGTCCTGGCACAATAAGTGGACAGACAGACTAGCGAACAGTCCTTCCTGGATCTAGTTCTAGAAAGTTAAACGGGTCTGGTAACAGATCTCTCCGCAGGTCAAAAGTTCAGAACGCTAGAGCGTAGCTATTCGACATTTACGAATGCCTTACACTGGGATAGGAGCAGGCAGTGCAGAATGTACTTAACTGATGATATTAGGTAGGAACTGGCTTACAAAGGGAAGGTCAATGGAGTGTATTCTGCCTGTAGGACAGTGAGCAGTTATGGTCCGTAAGGAAGGTATAAACTTTAGTACAGTTTACGACTATGTCTCCACTCTGTGTTACAGTGCTCTGAGTGACAGACTTTAATTTGACCACCCTGAAGCACTTGGATAATTTATTGAATTTGGGCTGACGATGTGAGCAAAATGCTGAATTTCGGACTTGCACTTCACGCTATCTAAACTGAACACCCGTTTACATATTACAGGGCAGATGCTACGATTACAACAAAACAAACTGTTTCAATAGAATCTTGCAACTGACAATCAGTATTTCAGAGTCTTCAGCAGCATCTTTTAGTGCTCCCCAGATGAACCAGCCTCGCAAAATGCCAATTTCAAATTCCGTATTCAAGTACACACGAATTTGTCTTAATGTCAATTTGCCTTTGAACGGTACGTTCATCGTACACGGAACAGATACACTAATATCTTGATCCTTCTAACCTTCATTTCACATGGCTGGTGTGGAATTCATGTCTCCCTCTGAAATCAATACCAAAGCAAACAAAAAAAAAACACAATCTAAATACGCAGGTAAGGCAAAACAAAAATCTAAACTTGGGCGTTTCTTCCTTCAGAGCAGCCGCAGGTAATTGCTGCAATTGCAATGAGATCCTATTGTGAAATAGAAGATTAATTTAAACATTCTGTCAATACAGACCTCATAAACGCATGACTGCCTTCTGCTAGTTCACGCACGAATTACCACTCTTTCTCTTTCACGTGATCTCGGTACTTGTGCAATATTATATGTTCTCAATGCATTCACACTTTAAACTTCTGCAGAACACGTCAAATGTTTTAGTGTTGAATAGTTCACAAATAATCTATAATAAAAGTCATACAGCATTTAAGGAATCCTTTCTAGTCTAAAGCAAATGGACCCTGGAAGTTATGTGTCGTCAACAAGTTAATATTTTAACATATTTGAAACATAACGCCACCACGTCACGAAATATCCACCGACTTCCACACTGTCTCACCTTCAGTCTCTAACCAAGTATAGGATTGAGATTAAATAAAAGTGTTATTGTATAGTATCAGGTTTAGTAATCCCTATTACTACCGTTGAAGTAACAGATTTGGACACTGTACTGGGACCATTGCTACACTCACCCCTATTCCAGAGCTATTGTCTTTACTGATGGAGCGAAGGTATATACCTTCAGTGTGATACGTCCCTTCAAATCTCACACCTGCACCTTCCTATTCACAGTCTATAACCAATCATTTTACTCAGAGTCTCTGCCTCACTATCAGTAAGAACAGAGGGATCAAACAGTATTAAAGATTCGTCAATTCTACCAGAAACTGAAATTTGTCCCCAAATATTGTGACTTCTGGCTCTAAATTGTCCGGATATACTGCTGATTTATTGTAGCCCTTGAAACAACATTCATAAATGCAGATGGGTGCTTGCCGCTCATCTGGGTACATTTAGTTAGTACGTCTAGCGGTATCCTGTCTTAATACCCAGAAGTAACTGACTAGATTGTTGAATTCTCCACTTGTTCCCCTATCCTTGTATTTTCGGCAAAATATAATATTCAGGATGTAACACTGAGGCTTTATAAGACTGCAATATGTTATGTCCTTGTGATATCTTCGCATGGAAACAGAATCCAATCAATTTCCTTTCCTCTGCGGTACTATAACTGTGTACGGCTCTTCAGAAATCAGTTATTGGTAACAGATCACTATGTTAATCCTCGGACAGTAATGTCCCAATATCCTAAGCTATATCTCCCAGATGATGAAGCACAAATGAAGCTCTCCATGTTACATTCTTGCTTCAGTTTCCTGCCCCCGTTTCCTTACTTTGTGACTTATCTCTGGTCGCAAGTGGGGAAGGAAGTGACATCATTGGCGCCGACAGTAATACTGGATTCTTTCGGATTTGTGCTGATAGGAGATGCTTGGAAGTAATTTGCTTGTCATCGTCATAACCGTACGGAGCTTTGTAACTGAGTCCATCACTAACGTCCTTTCCTATTTCGGATCAAAAATCCCTTTTCATATCTTTCTGAATGGATAGGTTAGCCCAGCAGCTTTTCCATCTGCTTTGGACACTTTGTGTGATCTCCAGTGTGATGTTTCATTTCTGACAATGGTTTTCCGATGACATCCATAATGTGCTTCAATCGCCACACATTTCGCTCAATTTCCACTTCGTTACAAGGTAACTAACTTTCTATTACTTATTCATGTATTTAATAAGGTTTCTGAAACTAATTCAAATGTTCGTCGTAAATTAGCTGCTTTTTCAATAAGGCGGATATCTTCTCTTCAAGACGGGTCACCGCATCGTGGAATGCTTAACTGCTTCTTGTGATCAGTCCCGCTCTACTTTAGCTCCCTGGAGACATTCTACCAATCCTCATTCAAGCACCTTTTCTAATCTGGCTTTGTTCAAATCGCTTGCCTCGCATCTTCCCATGGATAATCATCCCGATATTTATCAGAGCATTTTTATTTTCCTTCATACCTCCATGACAACGGTACTCTCCAATTGAAGACAATTCCTCTTTAATATTCCACAAGAATATTAAACAAAATACAAGTTCAGAGGGCGTTGTTGTAGCTATCGTTGACTTTAATTTCACACATATTGAGTGGAGGAACCCAGTTACTAATGGATTATAGGAAAGTCAATTCATTGAGATTTTAAATTATTGATATTTTTAATGCACCAACAAGAGGTGAGTCCCGTCTACATTCGTATTCTGTAACAATCAGGATAGAATTTGGAAAACAAAAGTTTTTGAGCCTTTAGGAACGGTTGATCATAACATTATTAGTCTTGAAGTTTTTGTGAGAGTATATCTGTAAAAGCCAATGCAATTAAATTGAATTTCAGAGAGACAAAGTGTGTGCAGAAGTGGCGAAGACGTTAGAAGGTAAACTGGAAGGAAATACTTGATGTTGACTCATTTGAGGAACAGTGGAATCGATTGAAAGAGGCCAGGCACAAAGTGCAGGAAACATTCGTTCCCAACATCTGCAGAAGCATTATGAGCAATAGATCAAAGATCAAAGTAAAGTTTAGTGTCGGAATACATACATGGCACCACGTACAACCCTGAGATTCATTTCCTGAGCGAACACATAGCAAATTTATAGAACAGTACATGGATGAATTAAGATATCCATAAAAATATTAAAGAAGAGGCAACTATATAAGGAATACCGAAAAATAAAGTAATGATGTTATCTGTAGGGCATATGAAAATATGAGAGCTAAAGGAGGGGAGGAGAAGATGGCGGTGCGACGCTGCGCGCGCAGTGGCTTCGAAATGATATCGTATTTGTGAAGTAGGTACCGTACACAATCCTGATTTGATGGACACAGCCGTGAGAAGCACGGAGAAATATCTGGTTAAACTTCTCAAATGCCCACCTCGCTACCGCTGCTAGTGTGCGATCGAGAATCTCCGGTGGGGAAAGCCCCAAATCCTCGCCTTTGCCGATTGCCTGTTTCCGTGGCCGGGGTCGTAGCTCTCGGCAGAGATGGTGCTTGGTGCTCGGTGTCGGAGGGCTGGTCGGAGGCTCGAAGTTTTTGGACAGATTCAAGTGTCGGCTGTGGTCGGTTGCTTCCAGGGTGCTGCATCGGCAAGTTTGCGGCTCTGGAGGCTTATGGCAGGGAGAGTTTTTCTTCCTTCTACCGTCTGCGTGAGATTCTGGGACTTTCGAGAGACTTTGAGCATTTTTTTACCATGCCCTTGGTCTGTTCTTTATCAAATTAAGGTGTTGCTTTGCACTGTTTTAACTATATGTTATAATTATGAGGTTTTTGTCAGTTTTTCCGTCTTGGTTTATCTTGTGTTTCTGTGATATCATTCTGGAGGAACATTGTATTATTTCTTAATGCATGCATTACGAAATGACAATAAAAGAGGACTGCGTGTCCTCATGATCTAATCTAATCTAATATAGTGAATAGGGGAATTCAGATTTCCAAAAGGCAGATGGAGAAGCATATTGCCAATAATACTAAGATTGCAACATAGAAGCAAAGAAACACAGAAAATGCTGTGCCGAATATGCCCTTACTTTAGAAATTACCAGAGGTTATCCATAGCCCTCTATTTTTCTAAGCTCCATGTACCTATCCAAGAGTCTCTGAAACGACCCTATCGTATCTGCCTCCACCACCGTCGCCGGCAGCCCATTCCACACACTCACCACGCTCTGCGTAAAAAAAAACAAAAAAAAAAAACTCCTCTGTACCTGCTTCCAAGCACCATAAACCGTGCCCTCTCTTTTGTCATCCATTTCAGCCGTGGAAAAAAAGCTTCTGGCTATCCACACGAACAAGGCCTTTCATCATCTTATGCACCTCTATCAGGTCATCCGTCGCTCCAATGAAAAAAGGCCGAGTTAACTCAACCTATTCTCATAAGGCATGCGCTCCACTCCAGACAACATCCTGGTAAATCTCCTCTGCACCAATTCCATGGTTTCTACATCCTTCCTGCAGTGAGGTGATCAGTACTGAGCACAATACTCGAAGTTGGGTCTGACCAGGGTCCTATATCGCTGCAACATTACCTCTCGACTCCTAAACTGGAATGCATGGTTGATGAAGGCCAATGCACCGTACGCCTTCTTAACCACAGAGCCAACCTGCGCAGCAGCTTTGAGTGTCCTATGGACTCAGAACCTAAGAGCCCTCTGATCCTTCACACAGCCAAGAGTCTTACCGTTAATACTATATTCTTCTATCACACTTAACCTACCAAAATAACCAGCCTCACGTTTATCTGGGTTGAACTCCATCAGCCACTTCGCAGCCCAGAATTACATCTTATCGATGTCCCACTGTAACCTCTGACAGCCCTCAACACTATTCACAACTCCCCCAACCATAATGTCAACAGCAAATTTACTAACCTATCCATCCACTTACTCATCCAGGTCATTTATTAAAAGTCACGAAGAGAAGGAGTTCCAAAGCAGATCCCTGAGGCACGCCACTGTTCACCAACCTCCGTGCAGAATATGATCCGTCTAGAACCACACTTTGCCTTGTGTGGGCAAGCCAGTTATGCATCTAGAAAACAATGTCCCCTTGGATTACACGCCTCCTTACTTTCTCAATAAACCTTGCATTGGGTACCTTATCTAATGCCTTGCTGAAATCCATATATATTATACCTAATGCTCTACCTTCATCAAAGTGTTTAGTCACATCCTGAAAAAACTTCAGTCAGGCTCGTAACGCACGTCCTGCATTTGACAAATCCATGCTGACTATTCCTAATCATATTTTGCCTCTCCAAATGTTCATAAATCCTGTCTCTCCGGATCGTTTCCATCAATCCAACAACGGCTGAAGTAAGTCTCACTGGTCTATAATTTCTTGGGCTATCTCTATTCTCTTTCTTGAATAAGGGAACAATATCCGCAATCTTGCAATCCTCGAGAACCTCTCTCATGTCCATTGATGAGACAAGTTCATCGCCAGATGCTCAGCAATCTCCTCCTTCGCCTCCCACAGTAGCCTGGGGTATATCTCATCTGGTCCCAGCGACTTATCTAACCTGTTGTTTTCCGAAAGCTCAGCACATCCCCTTTCTTAATGCTCAATTAATGCTTATGCTGAAGATTTTCATCCTTACACTCGCCAAGGTCCTTTTCTGTGATGAATACTGAAGGAAGGTATTGATTAAGAAACTGTACTATCTCTTTCGGTTCTATATACACTTTTTCACTGTCACATTTACTTTGTCCAATTCTCTCACGTCTTATCCTCTTGCTCTTCACATACTTGTAGAGTGCTTTGGGGGTTTCCTTAATCCTGTCCGCCAAGAATTACTCATGGTCCCTTCTGGCTCGCCAAATTTCATTCTTAATCTCCTTCCTGCTCGCCTTATAATCTTCTCGATCTCTGTTATTACCTCGTTTTTGAACGTTTCGTAAGCTTTTATTCTCTCCCTGACTAGATTTACAACAGCCTTGGTACACCACGGCTGCTGTACCCTACCATCCTTTTCCTGTCTCATTGGAAAGTACGTATGCAGAACTCCACGAAAATATCATAGAACATAGAACATAGACTAGTACAGCACAGTACAGGCCCTTCGGCCCACAATGTTGTGCCGACCCTGAAACTTTGTCTCCCATATACCCCCCCACCTTAAATTACTAGATATACCTGTCTAGTAGTCTCTTAAACTTCACTATTGTATCTGCCTCCACCATTGACTCAGGCAGTGCATTCCACGCACCAGCCACCTTGTGAGTAAAAAACCTTCCTCTACTATCCCCCTTGAACTTCTCACCCTTACCTTAAAGCCATGTACTCTTGTATTGAGCAGTGGGGTCCTGCGAAACAGGTGCTAGCTATCCACTCTATCTATTCCTCTTATTATCTTGCACACCTCTATCATGTCTCCTCTCATCCTCCTTCTCTCCAAAGAGTAAAGCCCTAGCTCCCTTAATCTCTGATCATAATCCATACTCTTTAAACCAGGCAGCATCCTGGCAAATCTCCTCTGTACCGTTTCCAATGCTTCCACATTCTTCCTATAGTGAGGCGACCACAACTGAACACAGTACTCCAAGTGTGGCCTAACCAGAGTTTTATAGAGCTGCATCATTACATCGCGACTCTTAAACTCTATCCCTCTATTAATGAAAGCTAATATCCCATAAGCTTTCTTAACTACCATATCTACCTGTGAGGCAACTTTCAGGGATATGTGGACATGTACCCCCAGATCCTTCTGTTCCTCCACACTAACCACTATCCTGCCATTTACTTTGTACTCTGCCTTGGAGTTAGTCCTTCCAAAGTGTACCACCTCACACTTCTCCGAGTATCCCTTGAGCATTTGCTACATTTCTGCCGTACATTTCCGTAACAACAACTGTTCCCAATTTCTGCTTCCAACTTCCTGCCTGATAGCTTCATTTTTTGGCTTACTCCAATTAAATGTTTTCCTAACTTGTCTGTTCCTATCTCTCTCCAATGCTGTGGTAAAGGAGATAGAATTATGATCACTCTCTCCAAAATGCTCTCCCACTGACAGATCTGACAACTGACCAGGTTCATTTACCTGATCAAGTACTGCCTCTCCTCTTGTCGGCTTATTAACACGTTGATAACAAACTCCACCCCGCCTAACCCCTTGGTCTAGGGAGATGCTCATCAATTGAAACCTCCCACCACAACAACCCTGTTATGATGACACCTTTCCAGAATTTGAACAGCCGAAACAAGACCTTGTACCTGACTGTAACGTAAACGGGACACGTCCGTCTTGGAATACAATTATTTGGAGTGAGAGGAGAGATTCCAAAATTTCAAAATCAAAAGCGGTTTGAAAATGAAAAGAGTTCAGCATGAACAAATCGTTAGGCCCTGTCCTAGCTTTCTTTTCAGACATTCGCTGGGACCACGTCTTTAAGATATAACCGTGTAATGCAGGATGTCCCGTAGGCCAGGCGTTTGATTGTATGTCTCCCGACCCGTGAAATGTGGGTCTTCCTTCCGATAGTTGGTTTTCTGTATTCTCACCGCTTTGCATTCGGATGTCGTCTTTCTTCTTATCTTTCATCATCAGTTCAAATGTTACGTTTCTATCTCGTTGGTTCTGACCTGTCTAGTTAACGTTTGACAGCTTCTTATTGCCTCTGTTTCAAAGGAACATCATCGTATTGTCTTCTTGCAAGTAACAAAATGCAATTAACGTCTGTTCTCAATCAGTGAAGACAAGGCAGCTAGTTCAGCAGATTATCAGGACTACCGTGGCATCCACTTTAAGGCAATTTGATACAGCTATCCCTGAACAATAGCAGTTGACAAGTAAGCTGACAAAATGAGGAGTATTTAGCAGTTTAACAAATTGGCAGCGCACATTTCTTCAACCATAAGGCTAGAACAAAGAAAAAAACAATTTGTATATTCTGGGAGCTCGTCGTCCTCTGCAGACTGAGTCTACAGAGGGATTTTTTTTTTTCCGCAGAGTAGTAATATCTAATAACAGAGGATATGCATTGAAGGTGAGAGTGGTTAGGTGTAATGGCGATGTGAGGTGTAAGGATTTGATTTCACAGAGAGTGGTGGATGCCTAGAATGTCCTGCCCGTTATGATAATAGAGGGAAATACACCAGAGCTATTAAAGAGACGCTTTCATGGGTTCATGGCAATGAGGAAGATGGAGGGATATGCACATTGTTTAGGTAGGAAGGAATTGTTCTACGGAAACAACAGGAATTCTGCAGATGCTGGCAATTCAAGCAGCACACATCAAATCTGCTGTGTGTTAATTGTTCTACGGATTTTGGATTTTCTTTTTAACTCGTTCGCCACAGGATTGTAGGCTAAAGGACCTGGTCCTGTTCTGTACTGTTTTATATTCTGTGTTCTATGACCTCCGTTTGTGTCGGTCCCCTTGAACATTGACCAGTTTGTCCGTTCAAAACAGTCCTGAAGCATAGAGATCGCATCATTTGGCGACATTGTGCTATAGATTTGCTTTGCAATTATCAGCAGCGTTCGGTATGCTGGAATTGATATTGTGGGAATGTGGTTAGAGAAGCCAAGACCAGGGTGTAGAATGGATTTGGAAATACCACGTCTTTTTGTATAAACATGGTCGGCTCTGTTTATACTATAGTGATCATAGTGACATGTTCGAATTTGGGTAAAACGTTAGTGTATAAGACTAAAATATTAGCACATTAAATAGATTTTTACAGCATCTGCGCTGAAAGGTTTAACAAACCATATTATAATTTTAATTTGTAATATTCCCGGAAGACCGAAAGTCATTCAGTGACAGAATGAGCAAAAATAGACTTTGATGACAATCGTTATTTTTTATCGGTTCATCGACCTGTATCTGATAGTGTTGACGACTTTGTCACACTAATTACCTGAGCAAGCATTCTCCCTGCTGCATAAAATAGCTCTTTTACCGACTATTGAGTACATATTGATACCTCGAAAGCTCTGTACAACTGAACCCTACTTCAGATAGAAAATGGGATATCTGGCTATTTACTATAAAGTGATCATTTACTTTCCTGTACTTGCTGTACTCGCTGTATTTCAGTCGGCTCCTCAACACCCTCCCTCCTCTTCCCTGACTCAGTGAGGGAAGGGCAGGAGCCTCTTCTCCCGGCACCGGGGAATCAGCGAACGGAAACAGGTACCACACGTCCGAATCATCGTCTTCCGATGACGTATGCCTTTTCGGGGTGGGGACCGGCCCCGTCTCTTTCGCAGTGGGCTCTTCCCTCGCCCCGCGCCCTCGCAGAGTCCTCGTACTAGCCGTAAACTCCCATTCGGGCACTGGATCTACATTCATCTCTCGACCCAGAGGCAACAGGTGGTTCCGATGGAGTACATTGACAGACCCCTGCCCGCCCTCGGGTCTCACCCGGTAAACAGGTAGATTCGGCATCTGGCTTTCTACCACATAGGGGGTGGCTGCCCAGCGATCAGCCAACTTGTGATTACCAGGTAGTCCTAAATTCCGGATAAGGACCCGGTCTCCCGCCAATAGTTAGGAGAATTTTACTTTCTGATCATACCTCTTCTTATTCCGCTGATTCTGCTTGGTGGTCGCCGCCTCAGCCAACTCGTACGCCCTTTTCAACTCTCTCCTCATATCGGCTACGTAGTTCAGATATGGCTTCGAAGGTATTTCACCCGCTTCAGTCCCAAAACACAGATCAATGGGCAACCTCGCTTCCCGTCCGAACATCAGATAATAGGGCGAGTACCCCGTAGCATCATTGCGAGTACAATTGTAACAATGAACCAAATGGGCAATGTGCTGACTCCACTTACTTTTCTGTCCGATCTCCAAAGTCCTAGCATGTCCAACAGGGTCCGGTTAAACCTCTCGGGATGAGGATCACCTTGCGGGTGATGGGGGGTGGTCCTGGATTTTTCAGCCCCAAGCATACCCAGTAATTCATTGATAAGCCTGCTCTCGAAGTCCCGTCCCTGATCACTATGTATCCGCCGGGGGAGGCCCTAATGAACGAAGTACTTCTCCCATAACACCTTCACCACTGTAGTCACTTGCTGGTCCTTAGTGGGAAATGCCTGTGCATATCTAGTGTAGTGATTCGTGATGTCTAAGACATTGGCGATGTTGCTGGTGTCTGGCTCAATAAACAGGAAATCCATACACACCAGGTCTATGAGTCCCGCACTCTGCAAGTGGGACAATGGAGACGCCAGCGCAGGCTGGGTCTTCCTCCGGATGCAGCGACTGCATTTCTAACAGTATTCTTCAACCACCCCCTCATCCTGGGCCAGTAAAACCGGTCCCTGAGTAATCCATAGGTGTTTTCCACCCCCAACTGCCCGGAATCATCATGTACTAACTTGAGCACAGTCTTCCGATACTTCTTAGGCATGACCAGCTGCCAACGCCGGCGGTGGTGCGAGGGCGACCTGACCCGGTAAAAGATTTGGTTCTTCAGCTTCAACCGGGCCACTCCTTCAGTAGTAAGGGCACTGAGGTGTGTTTCACTTTCTCCGCCTGAGCCATATCTCCCTCTTTAGCCACGTACCAGATCGTGCCAATGCCCGGGTCATCACGTTGAGCCGCCCCCACGTCCTGGGGGCTCAACTCCGGCAGCTGCCTGTTCCTCAGAGCAGTCAAATTACACTACATAGTGCGTAGCGCGTCATCATCAGCCCCCAATTGATCCTATGCCCGATATGGCCCCATCGGGGTTCCTGTTACAGCGTCGCACGCAAATTGACACATGGACTTCACTCCCGGGGCAGGGACATTCTACCACTCCGTTGTGTTCCTTACAATCACCCTCATTCGGCGTGCCTGGACAAACGAGGGCCTCTGCAATTCAGGTCTCACCAGTACCCCAGCCGGGAACCGGGACACCCCTTCAAGGTATACTTTTAGGGCCGCGCCCGCCGGTACTCCGGGGCATCTGGGGGTCCCATTCACTAGTGCCACCTCCCCTGGCTGTATCACTTTAGGCCTCGTCTGAGTACATCATACTGTCCCTCGTTTGAACTCAGGTTCCAGCCCCTGGGGGTCAATCACTTCTTCGAACACTGCTCGAAACACTGGGTGTTCCGAGAGGGTCTCCAGAAAGTTCTGCCCCGCCTTCTCCTTACAGGTTCCCAGGAGCCGTCGCACAGGAGGAGAGTTAGTCCTCACCAGAGGGGCAGCGCCACCTATTTCCACCGGATCCGGACAAACCAACACCAGCGTCTCAAGGGCTTCCGACACTCCCACATCGCCCTCCGAGAATTCCAATCTCACTGACAGGTACCCATCGTGCGGGTAATCACCATCACTTATGCCCCAAATTTCCAGTGCATTAAACGGGGTTACTGGCAAATGCTTCAGATATTTGTTGTAGAACGACTGGTGTAACAAGGTAAACTGCGATACTGTGTCAAGGATGGCTTTTGCAAAGACTCCCTCTATCGGTAGGGACACACTGTAACGGGGTCCCACCAGTCCATCCGGAATAAGGGCTTGTTCTTTCGGGGGTCCCATGGCTGATTTCTGGGAACGCGTTCCTCCAGAGACTCCAGTCCGTTCCCTCACTGAGTCTCTCCTAAGTTTCCCGACACCTCTCCCTTCTTAGTCGCCCGGGGGCTTCTCACAATCCTTCCGAAAGTGGCCCCTTCCGCAAAGCTGTAGCACACCCCTGGGCGCTCACGTTCCCGCCGGAAATGCTCCTCTTCCCCACAATTATAGCACAAGCTACCCGCCGCCCCCTTCCTCCGGGTCGCCCGCCACTCCCAGCCCACTGCGCGGGCCGTCCCCCGAAGGGTGTACTCTCCCTGTCCATCCCCTCAAACGGGGGACGGTGGGGGGGGGGGGGTCCCTTTTCCCATGGGACCCCTTGGGTTTCTCGGTTTTCAACCCGGCCGCCACCTTGTGTACCGCTGAGGACCGTCCCTGGTGGCCCAAGCCCCTTTTCCGACCCAATGCGCTCTTCTCCTCCCGCACCTCTCTGATCAGCTGCTGCCCGAATGATGGAAGAATGATGCCTTCCCACACTGACCCTCCACCACTGGCTACTGGCACCACCTCTGGGGTCTCCTCACTTTCTTCCTCCGGGAGGGTGTGGAGGCCCCATGGCCCTGCCTTCCCCCCTGGACGTGGACCGTCGCTGGCAGTTCTAGCGTCATGACGTCAGCACTCGTACGAACCAACACCCAGCTGGACTCCACTTCTTTACCGCACCTTCTCGCTACCAGTTCTACCTGCCCCATACCTTTGATCAAACTCAACACCCGCATTAACGCTTCTCCCGAAATGCGGAAACCCATCCCACTTAATACGCACACATGATTCACCGGCACGTCCTCTAACTCACACCAGTTTACAATCTTATCTCGATCCATCTCCGCACCACTTAATGTGGCGATTTATACAGCTTACCGAACATTCGTTTCCGGACGTTGCCCCCACAAATGTAACGCTCAGCTACATCGGCTCGTATTTATCTCGAGGAAACCCTGTCCGCCGCCCAACCTTGCCTCCCGGTTACGTCGGTTGCTGTGCAATACCACCTGCTTCGGCCTCAAACATCAATCATCAGCCAGCACACAATATACATTTTACAGATTACACTTCATAAATCTTACTAGGACTATGAGATTAATAGAGGGAAAAGGGAATGGAAAAAAAAAAAGACGCCAGACTTATCTAAGTTCAATTTCTTCTTCACACAGCTGGAGCTCTGAACCTTCCTTCTTTACCCTGCGATCCACTCCGACCCCCTCGACTCGCAGCTCGAAGTGATCGACCAGAGCGCTGTCAGCAATTCCGTCTTCCTCCCGGTCTCTGCTCCAACTCCCCGCCAAAACCCCCGTTTCCCAGCCATATGAGATAGCATATCAACCCAAAAATGAATAACATGGATCCCCATTGGTTCACTAACTCTCTTATCAAACAAACGGCAGCGAGAGCACCTTCTTAGCACTTAACATAGCAAAGAAGCCATTTTGATTAACATACGCAGTCACATAAAATAAGAACTCCTTACACAATATACGTAGATTGAATAGATTAAAAATCCTGCAAAAACAAAAATAATATATAATAAAAAAAGTGAAGAGGTGTTCACGGTTTACTTCCATGTAAGAATCGTATAGCAGAGGGGAAGAAGCTGTTACTGAAACGCTGAGTGTGTGTCTTCATGCTTCTGTATCACCTTCCGGATGGTAACAGAGAGAAAAGGGCATGCCCTGGGTGCTGGAGGTCCTTAATAATGGACGCTGCCTCTCTAAGGCACTGCTCGTTGAAGATGTTCTGAGCACTTTGTAGGCGAGTGCCCAAGATGGAGTTGACTGAATTTACGACACTGTGAGGCTTCTTTCTGTCCTGTGCAGTAGCAACACCACCACCACCACCCCACCCCACCCCGCATACCAGATATTGATGCAGCCTGTCACATTGCTCTCCATGCTACATCTATAGAAGATATTGAGTGTATTTGTTGACACACCAGATCTCTTCAAACTCATAAGGAAGCATATTCACCCCTTGTCTTCTTTATAATTGCATCGATATGATGTGACTAAGTTAGGTCCTCTGATGTCTTGACACCCAGGAACATGAAACTGCTCCTACTCTCCACTTCTAATCCCTCTATAAGGACTGATTTCTATTCTTTAGCCCTACCGTACCTGAAGTAAACAACGAGCTCTTTCGCCTTACTGACGTTGGCTGCAGGTGTTCGATGCGACACCACTCCACTAGTTGGCAAATCTCGCTCCTGTACGCCGTCTCGTCTCCATTTGAGATTACAACAACAATGCTTGTATATTCAGCCAATCTGTAGATGGTATTTGAACAATGCCTAGCCAGACAGTCATTGGTACAGAGAGAGTAGAGCAGTGGGTTACGCATACATCCCTGAGGTGCAGTGTTGATGGTCAGCGAGGAGGAGATATTATCACCAATCCGCACAGATTGAGGTCTTCCGCTTAGACGTCGAAGATACGATTACAGAGGTAGGTAGAGAGGCACAGGTTCTATAACTTATCAACAGGATTGTCGGAATGATGGCGTTAAATTCTGAGCTATAGTCGATGAATAGCATATTGACATAGATGTTTGTATTGTCCATGTGGTCTAAAGGCGAGTGAAAAGCCTTTGAGATTGCGTCTGCCTTTGACCTATTGTGGCGATAGGGAAATTGCAATGGGTCCAGGTCCTTGCTGAGAGAGTTCAGTCCAGTCACGATCAACCTCTCAAAGCATTTCATCATTGTAGATATGAGTGCTACCGGGCGATATTCATCAAGGCAGCTCACAGTATTCTTCTTAGGCACTGATATAATTGTTGCCTTTTTGAAGCAAGTGGGAACTTCTGTCTGTAGCTGTGAGAGTTTGAAAATGACCTTGAGTACTCCTGTCAGTTGGATGGCACAAGTTATCAGAGCCTTACCATGTATTCCATCGGGACGTTCCGCCTTGCGGGGTTCACGCTCTTTAAAGAGAACCTATAATCGGCATCTGAACAGAGATCACAAAGTAATCTTGTGCAGCAGGGATCTTCCAAGCTGTAGTTATATTCTCCCTTTCAAAGCGGGCATAGAAGGCGTTGAGTTGTTCTGGTATTGAAGCATCGTTGCCATTCATGCTTTAGGGTTTCGCTTTGTAGGAAGTAATATTCCTGCAAACACTGCCAGGGTTGTCGTACATCCGACATCGCCACCAATCCCGTTCGAAATCGTCTCTTCGCCCTTGAAATAGCCCTCCGCAAATCATACATGGTTTTCTCGTACAGAACCGGGTCGCCAGACTTGAATGCAACAGATCTAGTCTTCAGCAGACAATATCTTCGTTCATGGACGCCCTGTGGTTTGCGAATGCAGAGTAAGTTTTTCGAGGCACACACGCACCCACACTGGTTTGAATGACGTGGGTAACAACTGCAACGTACGCATCCAGGTTCGAAAATGAATCCCTGAATACAGTCCAGACAACCGATTCAGAGCAGTCCTGTAAGCGCTCCTATGCTTTCCTTGTCCAAACGTTCTCGGTCCTCACTACTGATGTTACAGTCTTCAGTCTCTGCCTATGCTCAGGTAGTAGAAGTACAGCCAGCTGATCGGACGTCCTGAAGTGAGAGCGTGGAATAGGACGGCAGACATTCTTCATTGTGGTGAAACAGTGATCCATTGTGTTGTTTCCTCCCGTATTGCAAGTGACCTGTTATGGAAATTACTTAGTGTTTTTTTGTTTTTAGACTGGCCTGGTTCAAATCCCCCAAACCGATGCTGAAAGCCTTCGGGTGTGCTGTTTTGTACTCGTTGATACCACCGTTCCGATCATCTACAGCCTGATTGACAGAAGTGTGAGCTGGAATGAATACCGCCACGAAAATGACCCCAGAAATCTCCCAAAATGCCAGAGGAATGGAAAAGGAGATTAACTGAGAAGATGCTGGGACACAAAGATGCCTTTTCTACTGATGAGTCTGATGTTGATTTCTCCAAGAATACTTGCCACACTTTTTCGAGCGACCAAGACATCCCTTTCCAAGAGAGGTCGAGCCAGTTGGCACCAATGGAGGTTGAAGATGTTTGGCAGCACCTGCTTAAACTGAAAAAGTTAAGTTGTCATGGAGCAGGGGGAGCGGAGCCACCAGAAGACATGGCTGATAGACAGGAGGAGGCATCCTCCAGTAGACAAGAAGAGTCGGAAGTGGTGGTTGAAGCTGGAGGAGCCAAGTTGGGATAAGAAGGTCTCAAAGAGTCAGAAAACATCTAGATAGGCTGCCTACGATGCACCAGGGGAACAGAGTGTTGCATCTATCTCACTAGTAAGATATGTCTCTACCATTTTCAAATGGATTGGAGATCCTGACATCACGCAATTCTTTGAAAACTGTGTTATTAAGGATGGGTTGATAAATTTCAAAGTCATGAAGACATGACTGTTTTTAGTGCGGGGTGAGTGTAACACCCTGGTTGAGATGTTTGCTGCTATGTTGTAGGTATTTCATTTTAGCAGTTCTGTAACAACAGTCTGTTCTGCTTTCAGCATGCTTGAGTTTGAACTAAAGATAAGAGGTTGTGATGTTCACGCTTAGGAATGTAGTGTCATCCAATCAGGATGGTAGAATTGGGACAAGGTTCTAGAGAACACTAGGTGGAGAGGTTTTTGTGATGGACACTGGTGTGGGTCAAGGTCACGAGTCACGCACCCTCCCCCCCCCGAACAATCAACAGCGGAATTGAACTGAAAGCAGAGCTGCGCTATTCCCATTGGTGCGAAGCGATGTCAATCACTGGTTACACCCAATAGTCGAGGTGGACCAGCCGAGAGGGCGTTACCCCGTCTCCTGCTGTAAATCCCAAAGTAAATGTCCGCTTTCTGATTTATTTCCGAGGGAAGTTGGGGCGTTTGTGAAGGGTCTCCTGCAGCCGGAGTCTGATGTATCGCTGAGTGGTAGGAGGAGACCGCTCGGCCCGTCGGTTTGATGCCGGTTCTCCGAGGAGGGAGAGGGGGATTTTTCTGAAAGGATGAAGACGGTGAGAGAGGGGGCGGACAGGATGTTTGTCCCGGTGGGGACAGGAGGGGTTCATCTGTGGAAATGTCTGAGCCCACGGTGGTGGCGATTCACCACATTGGGGGGCAAACACCGGCAGACTGTTGACCTGCAAGCGGGGCCACTGGTCCGGGCAAAGTGACAATTATTTGTGTTTTGTTGAGATTGTACCGGGAATATGGTGTAAAATCCCGCTCCCCACACTAACACGGGTTATACAGACCAAAGAACAAACTGCCGGAGGCACTCAGTGGGTCGGGCAGCATCTCTGGAGGGAAATGGACCGTCAACATTTCGGGCCGAGACCCTCCCTCTGGACTGAGAGTGGACGGGAAATAGTCAGAGAAAAGAGGTGAGGGGTGGGGATGGAGCAAGAGCTGGGGAGTGAGAGGTGGATCCAGGTGAGGGGGAGGTGGGAAGGTGGAAATGGTGACAGGATTGGGAGGTGAGTGGTTGGGGCAACAGGGAGCTGCAGAAAATGGAAATTAATTCCATAGAGGATTAACAAAGAGGTTAGAGAATATTTGTTATAGAGAGTGCAATGAAGATTCACCAGACTGATCCCTGGAGTGGTGGGTCATCATATGAAGAAAGATCAAATGTGATAACCCTTTCATTTAGAGAATCGAGGACTAAGAGGTGAACACATTGAAATGCACAACATCATTACCGGTTGAACCAGGAATCCCAGTCTCTGAAAAGGGGGGTGGACTGTCCGGGACTGAGATGAGGGGAAATGTCTCCACTCCGAGGGTGGTGAATGTCTGTAAATCCCCACCACAGAGGACAGTGAAGACTCAGTGATCGTCCTCACATAAAACAGAGGCCGGCAGATGTGTGAAGGAAATGAGGATCGGGCAGAAACATGTTTCTGAGATGGGAGAGCAGCCGTCATCTTGTTGATGGTTAGAGGGGCTGAATGGCCACCTCCTGCTGGTTCTCTCTTGAGGTTTCAGTGCTCCTGTCCAGTGAGGCCGGAGGAATGTGAATAGAAATGATTGCCCTTTGTAATCAGTTTAACCTGGGCTGGACTTTCCAGTCCTATAAAGGAGCCCACGTGTGTGTCACCCTCTCTCTTTTTTGTTACCTCCGAGGGACCACCCTGCTGTTTGTGAGTTGTGCTTTGAATAGGGTTGGGAGTGTGAACGCAGCAGGCCAGGCAGCATCTCGGGCTGAAACGTCGACTGCACCTCTTGCTGGAGATGCTGCCTGGCCTGCTGCATTCACCAGCAACTTTGATGTGTGAAATGATCGCGGTTTACTCTCTTCACGTTTACCCCGCGATCACATTTACTTCATAAATGCCCCAACTGTTCCTCCTTACGGAGGGATGAAATCTCCCCCCTTAAAATTACATTCACTTGGTCAGCCGGCGATTGCTGCTGGTCGATTTAATTACATCCAGCTACCGGATTCACCGTGGCAAATGCAGATCTGTCGAGATCCGTCTCCCCCCTCTCTCTCACCAGAAATATCACACTCCGTTTTCTATCAAAAGTCATCGCACTGCAGAAATAAAAAAAAAAATGTAGAACGCTCCGATACACCCGAATTTTGACGGAACGAGAGAAAGAGACAGGGAGAGACTGTGTGAGAAAGAGAGAGAAGGATAGAAAGAGATAGATAGAGAGAGAGAGAGGGAGAGAAGGGAGAGAGAGAGTGTTAGAGAAGACGGGACCTTGCTGCGTGAGGCATTTCAGAAATCGCTATGAGAGTGAAAGATGCCTTCTCTTCAGACTCAGTAGAAAACACCCTGCAGAGTGTTTGTCCGTAAGTGCAATAATTGACACGTTAACTTGAGCCTGTCAGAGCTGCCTTGTCCTATTGATGCCCACCCGATCTCTCCTGGACCTCCGTGATTGTGGTGAAGTATAGACAACCCTTCCCTCTGATGTAATCAGTCGTCGTTACGTGTGGTCCCCGATACCACAGACCCACGGTCCCATGTGAGAGACAAACGTGCTCACCAGGTACTGGGACTTCTGGTTGACCAGCCGGTGCCCAGACTGCTCGATAAGTAGAAGTCGTCGCTCAGAACACATTTGCGTTCACATATGACAAGCTGTCTCCTTCATTTCCTATCCCTTCCAGTGGGGCGGAGGTTCTCTGCTAAATCACCGAAACTTTGATTTGCCCACCCCAGATTCTGAGCTCCGCCTGGAATGTCAGCGGGGATGCCTGGGACAGGACGAGTTTCAGCTCAAACATTCCTCACCTGTCCCGGGACAGGGAGACGCCGACGTCTATTCACTCCCACTGCAACTGTGAGAAGGTCTGGTCAACACACACACACACAATGCTAGAAGAACTTAGCAGGCCAGGCAGCATCTGAGTCCCTCCAGCATCAGGAAGGTGAAAAAAACATCCCCCATCACGAAGGTAAACACCCCCACCGAACCCGTTTCTGCATACCTCGACACGGTTTTATCCCCCCTTGTTCAATCCCTTCCTACCTATGTTGTGACACTTCTCACGCTCTTAAACTTTTCGATGATTTTAAGTTCCCTGGCCCCCACCGCTTTATTTTCACCATGGATGTCCAGTCCCTATATACTTCCATCCCCTATCAGGAAGGTCTCAATGCTCTCCGCTTCTTTTTGGATTCCAGACCTATCAGTTCCCCTCTACCACCACTCTGCTCCGTCTAGCGGAATTAGTCCTTACTCTTAATAATTTCTCCTTTGGCTCCTCCCATTTCCTCCAAACTAAAGGTGTAGCTATGGGCACCCGTATGGGTCCTAGCTATGCCTGCCTTTTTGTTGGCTTTGTGGAACAATCCCTGTTCCGTGCCAATTCTGGTATCTGTCCCCAAATTTTCCTCCGCTACATCGACGACTGCATTGGCGCTGCTTCCTGCACGCATGCAGAACTCGTTGACTTTATTAACTTTGCTTCCAACTTTCACCCTGCCCTCAAGTTTACCTGGTCCATTTCAGACACCTCCCTCCCCTTTCTAGATCTTCCTGTCTCTGTCTCTGGAGACAGCTTATCCGCTGATGTCTACTATAAGCCTCTGACTCTCACAGCTATCTGGACTATTCTTCTTCTCACCCTGTCTCTTACAAAAGTGCCATCCCCTTCTCGCAATTCCTCCGTCTCGGCCGCATCTGCTCTCAGGATGAGGCTTTTCATTCCAGGACAAGGGAGATGTCCTTTTTTAAAGAAAGGGGCTTCCCTTCCTCCACTATCAACCCTGCTCTCAAACGCATCTCCCCTATTTCACGCACATCTGCTCTCACTCGATCCTCCTGCCAACCCACTAGGAATAGGGTTCCCCTGGTCCTCACCTACCACCCCACCAGCCTCCGGGTCCAACATATTATTCTCCTTAACTTCCGCCACCTCCAACGGGATCCCACCACTGAGCACATCTTTCCCTCGCCCCCCTCTCTGCTTTCCGCAGGGATCGCTCCCTACGTGACTCCCTGGTCCATTCGACCTCCCCCCCCCCATCCCTTCCCACTGATCTCCCTCCTGGCATTTATCCTTGTATGCGGAACAAGTGCTACACATGCCCTTACACTTCCTCCCTTACCACCATTCAGGGCCCCAGACAGTCCTTCCAGGTGAGGCGACACTTCACCTGTGAGTCGGCTGGGGTGATATACTGCGTCCGGTGCTCCCGATGTGGCCTTCTATATATTGGCGAGACCAGACGCAGACTGGGAGACTGCTTTGCTGAACACCTACGCTCTGTCCGCCAGAGAAAGCAGGATCTTCCAGTGGCCACATACTTTAATTCCACATCCCATTCCCATTCTGACATGTCTATCCACGGCCTCCTCTACTGTAAAGATGAAGCCACACTCAGGTTGGAGGAACAACACCTTATATTCCGTCTGGGTAGCCTCCAACCTGATGGCATGAACATTGACTTCTCTAACTTCCGCTAATGCCCCACCTCCCCCTCGTACCCCATCCGTTATTTATTTTTGTACACACTTCTTTCTCTCACTCTCCTTTATCTCCCTCTGTCCCTCTGAATATACCTAAACTCCGGTCGAGGAGAGGATCTAAACTTCCTCTGGGTCCCCCCCCCTTGTCTTTCTTTCCGGACCCCCTGTCCCATGATCCTCTCGTATCCCCTTTGCCAATCACCTGTCCAGCTCTTGGCTCCATCCCTCCCCCTCCTGTCTTTTCTGATCATTTTGGATCTCCCCCTCCCCCTCCCACTTTCAAATCTCTTACTAACTCTTCCTTCAGTTAGTCCTGACGAAGGGTCTTGGCCTGAAACGTCGACTGTACCTCTTCCTAGAGGTGCTGCCTGGCCTGCTGCATTCACCAGCAACTTTGATGTGTGTCGCTTGAATTTCCAGCCTCTGCAGAATTGCTGTTGTTTGCATTTAAAATTCACTACTGTGAAGCCTCTTCCGGTGATGCCTACACCGAAGAAGTTTAGATCCTCTCTTCGACCGGAGTTTAGTGAAACCATCCCTCACTGCTCCCCATCTGTAATTTCTTCAGCTCTTCAACTTTTCTACCACATTTTGACTCAGACTCGCTATCACAGCCATATATCCTTTCTTGGAACATACCTCCATCGCCAATTTACTCCTGTTGGCTTTAGGATTCGTTTCCGAGCCTCTCATTTTGGACCTTCTGAGGATCCCAGGTACTCACGTTTTATTGACTCTGCCTCTCGCCGCTTCTCCCGTCAAGCTCTGAAGGTGGCTCTCTCCGCCATGAGGAGGTACTTGGTGTCCCTATCCCAGACCCTTCCACACCTTCGGGACACTATCTTCGCCGTCTGTAATGGTCCTAACCGTTACTTCATCCTCCGTCGGATTCACGCCTGCAATCGCCGTTTTTTTGACTTTGTCATGTTAGGCAAAGATCGCAACATCCTACATCTACGGACTCCAGAGCCTGCTGGCCATGAAACTAGCAGGCATGAACTTCAGATTGCGGCTTCTGCCACTGATCTCACCGGCTCCAACACCTCAGGACGTATTCAAAACCCGGACTCCAGTAACGACCATAGACAGCTTCAAAGCGATTGTACAACCACCAACTGCGACTCCAGCCTTGAACTCCAGGCCGGGTGTTTATGTGCTGCTGTTGTGACTCCCGTCTCCCCTTCCCCCACCACCACTCCGCAGCCCCGTCTTCCTCAGATCCCACCGTCAACTCCTGGGCCCTCAGAGGGTCCATCTTCCTCTCACCCCAACCCTCCCCTCTCCATTGACACCCCCAGCCTCCCCCCTTCCCCCTCTGATCCCAGCTCTCATCCGTGCCGGGTTTTTACCATCCCCTCCGACCTTCAACTGTCGGAGGCAGAACGCTCTGTTCTCAGTAAGGGCCTCACCTTTGTCCCCCTTCGCCCACACCTCAGCGAGTTCCGTGTTCGCCACGATGCTGAACTTTTCTTCCGCCGTCTCCATCTCCGAGCCTACTTCTTCGGCAAGGACTCTTCCACCCCCACCGATGACCTTTCTCCCGTCTTCAACCCTCCTTTTCTTCATGGACACCCCGCTCTGGTCTTCTGCCTGCTCTGGATCTCTTTATCGCTAACTGCCGACGGGACATAACCGTCTCGATTTCACCGCACCTTGTCCCCATTCCAACCTCACTCCTTCGGAACGCTCTGCTCTCCACTCCCTCCGCACTAATCCTAACCTTATTATTAAACCCGCCGATAAGGGGGGTGCTGTTGTAGTCTGGCGTACTGACCTCTACCTTGCCGAGGCACAGCGACAACTCGCGGATACCTCCTCTTATTTACCCCTCTATCGTGACCCCACTAAGGAGCACCAGGCCATTGTCTCACACACCATCACCGACTTTATCCGCTCAGGGGATCTCCCATCCACTGCTACCAACCTTATAGTTCCCACACCCCGCACTTCCCGTTTTTACCTCCTACCCAAGATCCACAAACCTGCCTGTCCTGGCCGACCTATTGTCTCAGCTTGCTCCTGTCCCACCGAACTCATTTCTACATACCTCGACACTGTTTTATCACCCCTTGTTCAATCCCTTCCGATCTATGTTCGTGACACTTCTCACGCTCTTAAACCTTTCGATGATTTTAAGTTCCCTGGCCCCCATCGCTTTATTTTCACCATGGATGTCCAGTCCTTATGTACTTCCATCCCCCATCAGGAAGGTCTCAAAGCTCTACGCTTCTTTTTGGATTCCATACCTAATCAGTTCCCCTCTACCACCACTCTGCTCCGTCTAGCGGAATTAGTCCTTACTCTTAATAATTTCTCCTTTGGCTCCTCCCACTTCCTCCAAACTAAAGGTGTAGCTATGGGCACCCGTATGGGTCCTAGCTATGCCTGCCTTTTTGTTGGGTTTGTGGAACAATCTATGTTCCGTCACTATTCTGGTATCTGTCCCCCACTTTTCCTTCGCTACAGCGACGACTGCATTGGCGCTGCTTCCTGCACGCATGCTGAGCTCGTTGACTTTATTAACTTTATCTCCAACTTTCATCCTGCCCTCAAGTTTACCTGGTCCATTTCCGACACCTCCTTCCCCTTTCTAGATCTTTCTGTCTCTGTCTCTGGAGACAGCTTATCCACTGATGTCTACTATAAGCCTACTGACTCTCACAGCTATCTGGACTATTCCTCTTCTCACCCTGTCTCTTGCAAAAACGCCACCCCCTTCTCGCAATTCCTCCGTCTCCGCCGCATCTGCTCTCAGGATGAGGCTTTTCATTCTAGGACGAGGGAGATGTCTTCCTTTTTTAAAGAAAGGGGCTTCCCTTCCTCCACTATCAATTCTGCTCTTAAACGCATCTCCTCCATTTCACGTACATCTGCTCTCACTCCATCCTCCCGCCACTCCACCAGGAATAGGGTTCCCCTGGTCCTCACCTACCACCGCACTAGCCTCCGGGTCCAACATATTATTCTCCGTAACTTCCGCCACCTCCAACGGGATCCCACCACTAAGCACATCTTTCCCTCCCCACCTCTCTCTGCATTCCGCAGGGATCGCTCCCTACGCAACTCCCTTGTACATTCATCCCCCCCATCCCTCCCCACTGATCTCCCTCCTGGCACTTATCCATGTAAGCGAAACAAGTGCTACACATGCCCTTACACTTCCTCCCTTACCACCATTCAGGGCCCCAAACAGTCCTTCCAGGTGAGGCAACACTTCACCTGTTAGTCGACTGGGGTGATATACTGCGTCCGGTGCTCCCGATGTGGCCTTTTATATATTGGCGAGACCCGACGCAGACTGGGAGACCGCTTTGCTGAACATCTACGCTCTGTCCGCCAGAGAAAGCAGGATCTCCCAGTGGCCACACATTTTAATTCCACTACCCATTCCCATTCTGACATGTCTATCCACGGCCTCCTCTACTGTAAAGATGAAGCCACACTCAGGTTGGAGGAACAACAGCTTATATTCCGTCTGGGTAGCCTCCAACCTGATGGCATGAACATCGACTTCTCTAACTTCCGCTAAGGCCCCACTTCCCCCTCGTACCCCATCTGTTACTCATTTTTATGCACACATTCTTTCTCTCACTCTCCTTCTTCTCCCTCTGTCCCTCTGAATATACCTCTTGCCCATCCTCTGGGCCCCCCCCCCCCTTTGTCTTTCTTCCTGGACCTCCTGTCCCATGATCCTCTCGTATCCCCTTTTGCCTATCACCTGTCCAGCTCTTGGCTCTATCCCTCCCCCTCCTGTCTTCTCCTATCATTTTGGACCTCCCCCTCCCCTCCAACTTTCAAATCCCTTACTCACTCTTCCTTCAGTTAGTCCTGACGAAGGGTCTCAGCCTGAAACGTCGATTGCACCTCTTCCTACAGATGCTGCTTGGCCTGCTGCGTTCACCAGCAACTTTGATGTGTGTTGCTTGAATTTCCAGCATCTGCAGAATTCCTGTTGTTTGAACCCGTTTTATTTTTTTTTTTTATCTATCAGCAGAAAGTCAGCAACAAATGAGTTGACAGCTCTACGCCGTGAAGCTCTAGAGGTCTGCATTTTCAAAATGTTGTTTTCACAATATTTTAACACGTTGAGACAAAAGCAACTTCTTCTAAGGATCAAATTGACAGTCCGTTGAATCCAGCAGACCAAGCTGTTTATTGGTGCTGCACAGCAGGAGTCAGAGTGTCGAACACGGTCCCTTCGCTCTCTTTACCTCACCCCATTCCCGCTGCAGCACAACAGCAGTGCGTTTTCCTTCATTTCTAATTTCACTGAAGGATTTATCGACTTGCATCATTAACCATTTATTTCCACATCTTTCGCATGACCATTTAAGCTTTTTGATTCTTTTTTCAATATTTCTTATCGGACGTCTGCAATATTTTCGGGAGTACGATCCACCCTAGCCCCTTCCTCCGCGTGCATTACATCTCCACCTTACGAAGCATTAGTCAAGTCTGATATTTGCATCCTGACTTCTTAAGCGCAAGTACTCCGGTAAAGCAGACGATGACATGGGTACTGACGTGTGCTCAGTTCAGTCAGCATCTTTCTCATTTGTTAATCAGGGGAAATGATTCGTCTGAACTTCTCTAAAGTTAACCTCTGCTTTCTCTTTATATTGCACTGAATTTAGTGGCGATTGTGATCCTGTCCCGTGGAAAATGTGGAGTCTCTAGGTGTGTCACTCGCTTCCTGGTGGGAATGGCTGCGGTAGATCTCACTGTCGTTGTCATTGTAGTTATTGTGAAGGATATCAATAATCTGTACATGTACGCCAACTTCTTGCTGGTCACTCCGGTTTGCGCTCTGACGCTTGTGCTTACAGTTGCAAGCTCGGACTTCTCCGTTTGGCTAACAGTGGCTTTCATATTCGATCGCTTCGTTTCGATCTGCTGTCAAAATCTTCAGAAACGATACTGTACGGGAAGAGTAGCGACCATCGTCACAGTAACAGTAGTGTTTGTGGGCTTTGCGAGGTGCATCCCGTTTTTCTTTGTAGTGCAGCCTCATGTAATAATTAACAAAATACCGTGGCGTTGCGTCTTCATACCTGAATACTTCACTTCTCCAGCGTGGAAGGCCTACGAATTGCTTGACAGCATCACCACTCCGTTATTAACAATTTGCTTAATCCTTCTGTGTAACGTTTTAACAGCGAGACACAGTATAGCGGCAAATAAAGTCCGCAAGGGACTCCGGACTAACAGTGAAATTCAAAGAGATCCAGAAGTGAAGAACCGGAGAAAGTCTGTTATCCTGTTGTTTGCTCTGTCAGATAATTTTATTTTACCGTGGATGCCCTACATGATACAGTCTATGAATTGGCAAGCGGTGAATTATTCCTTCACAGACAAACATCTGAATACTCCGATTTTCATTTTTCAAAAATGTGCTATTATGCTGACATCTCTCAGTACCTGCACCAACACTTGCATCTATGGGCTGACGCAAAGGAAGTTCAGAGAGGAGCTGAGCAATGGAGTGAAATATGTGTTGACATTAAATGGGTTGCAATGTAAATAACAGAAATAATATCCGACTAGAACATGGTGGAAATTGCAAATAAATATTCCAAAGCCATCATTAACTTCGTTAGCATTCCATAAATCTAGTAATGTATATGAGAGGTTTCGAAATATTGAAGGAAAAAAAACACTCTAAGTAAATGGAATAAATTGTTTCATTGCTGTAACTTTGCCACTCTAACAACATTAGTCACGGGGTTGGTTATGAATAAGATCGTTTTTCATGCTGGTAACATTAACACCTGCAGTTGCAACACGATACGTCTTATTCTCTAATTCTACGATGCATTGACCGTCGTCATTAAAATTGTATAATAATGAGAATAGAGATTGCTATCAAATTCATAATAATCATTATTCTCTGTAAATGGAGCAGCAGCCGATCTACGAATGTCGGATTCGAATGGCAACTATTTATAAGCAGACAAAGAGAAGATAGAGCGAATGGTCTCCTTCAACGTGTATTCTGCTTAATGTCCTATAGTGTTCTGTTACGTGATTACACAGCAGGGAAGAGATTAGCTCCATGGTGCAGAGATTTGCATGCATTGCAGAGCAACCGAGATTATTCTGGAGGGAAGACCATTGATATCTTGTTGCTGCTACTTTCATGTGCTTCCTATACCCAACCTGACCAATCTCAAATGCACTTGAAGAACAAGTCAAGCCTCTGTCTAAGCATTCCCCCGCCCCCATCATTGCAGAACTTTGCTAGTTCCAGTAACTGCTCTTATTCCTTCTGTCTGCATTGAAACTGATCATGTATGTCCATCTGTGAGCTTGATTCCGTTACGTATACAGCGATAAACAACGACAACGGGGTGACAAGATATTTTTTTTTAATATTGTAATGTCAGTCACAGTACACGCTTTGCAAATTACAGTGCGGGAGTGACGGAGCGGATTCGCGTCTGAAGGCAGGTGCACGACAGTCCGCACCGAAAGAGAGAACCTGTCGTGCGTAGGAGGCCTAATCGGTTCGCCGTGCTATAACTCGCACATACCGCGTTCTCGCAATCGATCCGATACAATTCGATCGCTACCTCTTAAGATGGGAGCCGCAGCGGAAGCCGGTAAGTGATGTAAACTGAGAAAAAAAATGAATTATCTATCCTGTTTCCTACCACTCAACTGGCTGGCGCATCCTAATGATCGCCGGGGGAGGGGGACGGAGTTTCTCTCGTTTCACCCTCCTGGTTCACTGATGTCGAGAGCAGTGGACTTACTCTTGATGAGGCATCTGCCTGTTCATCTGCTGCACTTTGGCTACATTAGTCGCGGGCATTCCTTTAGCTTCCCCGATTCGCCCGTCATTTCGCTGACGTATGTGATCCAAAATGTCGACTGGCAATTTGACTCAAGTTCTGGCCTCTGATAATGCCTTAAGACAGCAGGAAGCCCGTTTTCTCTGGCACCACCTCGACCTTATTTGCGTATCGTATATATCTTGTCACTGTCCGTTTATTCCGATTTTTTGTTCCTGTCCAGCCGGCTGTTGGGTAGCTAATCTGGTGATAATAGACAATAGACAATAGGTGCAGGAGTAGGCCATTCGGCCCTTCGAGCGAGCACCGTCATTCACTGTGATCATGACTGATCATCCACAATCAATACCCCGCTCCTGCCTTCTCCCCATATCCCTTGTCTCCAATATCTTTAAGAGCTCTATCTAACTCTTTCTTGAAAGCCCAGACAATTGGCCTCCACTGCCTTCTGAGGCAGAGCAGTCCACAGATCCTCAACTCTCTGGGTGGAAAAGTGTTTCCTCAACTCCGTTCTAAATGACCTACCCCTTATTCTTAAACCTTGGCCTCTGCTTCTGGACTCCCCCAACATCGGGAACATGTTTCCTGCCTCTAGCGTGTCCAATCCCTTAATAATCTTATATGTTTCAATCAGATCCCCTGATCCTTCTAAATTCCAGTGTATACAAGCCCAGTCGCTCCAATCTTTCACATATGACAGTCCTGCCATCCCGGGAATTAACCTCGTGAACCTACGCTGCACTCCATCCATAGCAAGAATGCCCTTCCTCAAATTTGGAGACCAAAACTGTACATAGTACTCCACGTGTGGTCTCAGCAGGGCCCTGTTCAACTGCAGAAGGACCTCTTTCCTTCTGCACTCAACTCCCCTTGTTATGAAGGACAACATGCCACTAGCTTTCTTCACTGCCTGCTGTACCTGCATGCTTACTTTCAGTGACTGATGAACAAGGACACCTAGATCTTGTTGTACTTCTCCTTATCCTAACTTTATACCACTCAGATAGTAATCTGCCTTCCTGTTCTTGCCAACAAAGTGGATAACCTCACATTTATCCACATTAAACTGCTTCTGCCGCGCATCTGCCCACTCACCCAACCTGTCCAAGTCACCCTACATTCTTATAACATCCTTCCCACATTTCACACTGCCACCCAGCTTGGAAGACAACTGTTCAACTCGTCTGACAGTTAGCATTAATTCTGCAGGTGATGTGCTGTAAATTCGTTTAGATGAACTGGATAATGGAAGAGAAAATGGCTTAATTTCCTCATCAAGGCACCTAGTTTTTATCTAAAAAAGCTAAATTTCAACGTTTGCACTGTACACTCTTCCAGGCCAATTCATACGGCTGTCATGGTCCCTTCTGGCAATCCCCGAGCATGCCATTTACCTCAGCAATTGGGCCTCAATCACCTCTTTTAATTTGCAATCATTCCCAGGTTCCACTAACTACGCCCACCTGCTTCCCATCAAAAACTGCAGGATAAAGACCCTGTGCTCACAACAAGGAGTTGCCAGTTCGTTGGTCGACCCTTGCATGAGTAACCTCGGTCTATGTTTCTTAAGACTATCTTTTCTAAGTCTAGCATCGTTCCTGAATTCGCTACTAAAACCAAGACTTCTGCTAATGACTCTCTCTGGACACCAATTCCACGCTCGCTACGACCATAACGCCTCCCGACTCGGCCTCCGCGCCTGTGTTCAACATATGGGTCCGTACCACCGCCATGCTTTTGCAAAAACGGCGTTAAATGAAAGTTTTTTTTTTTCAGATGCTTCATGCCATTCTACATGAGCAGTCTTCAAATGCTGCAATTGTGAAGGCTGGACTATTGTCGATAAGATTGAAT
The DNA here is from genome assembly GCF_030028105.1 of Mobula birostris. NCBI lineage: Eukaryota > Metazoa > Chordata > Chondrichthyes > Myliobatiformes > Myliobatidae > Mobula > Mobula birostris. Next base: position 53,884,468 of record NC_092382.1, on the reverse strand, counting down.
CGGAAGAGTAAATGTGATGACGTCTCTGTTCATTTCGGCTGAATATCCATAGTAGCCAGAGGCACGTGTGGTGTATTACGGTCCAAATATTCATGTTAATACGCTTCGATAGGAAACCAGGCCAGGCTCATAGTTTCAGGGCAACGTTATTTTGTGTCTGCTGACAAATACATCAGATGCACACCACGTTGTTAATATCCGTGTCCACTTTAGCCAAACGCGGACAGCATCTTGCTAATTCTAACCACAACCGGGTAGGTATTTGCAGATCACTGAGTACCCAATTACTGTATTGGGCAGATCGCGGGTAAGTGTTGAGACTGCCCCATAATATGCAGTCATACTGCAAAGTCAGTTCATATTGTTGATTTGTGAATGGTTTAAATTCAGGGGACAGACCTGTAGACCAGCAAACATGGAGTGCTCTCTTTTTCTGTGACAGGAGTGGATACCGGGTGGTCCGCTGCCTAACGAGACGACTTTAGGTGCGTTTTTTTTTTCTCTAGTCGTTGTTGCACGTGAACTACTTCGAATTCTGATGTGACTGATGCGGTGTCTTCCGCTACTGATAATCTGCTCAAGGTTTCTGCCATCACGTTTTCTATTCCGGGGGTGAACCATGGTGTAAGAGTTGGCGGGTAAAGTCAATCCCATCATTGCATTCCAGGTAATGACATCAATTGGGTATCTCGTGTCTGCCCCATTAGCCCGAGAGAAGTTCACAGAACAAATATCTTTATTATCAATGTACATATATCATCATATACAATCCTTAGATCCATTTTCTTGTGCGCATACTCAAGAAACGATAATAGAATAATAACCTCCACAGAATCAATGAAAGATCGCAACAAACGGTGCATCTACAAAAACAATAAAATTAGAGCATATGAGTTGAAGAATCTTTGAAAAAGAGTCCATAGCTTGTGGGAATATTTCAATGTAGAGGCAAGCAAAGGTGGGTGAATTTATCTCCTTTGGTTCAACATAGTGACTACGGATGGTTAATTGCTGTTCCTGAACCTGTGCTGTGAGTCATAAGGCTCCTGTGCCTTCTTCCTGAGGGCAGCAGCGAGAAGAGATCATGACCTGAGAAGTGGGAGATCCCAGATAATATATGCTGCTTTCCTGTGTTGCGGAAGGCTTAATACGTGATGGTTTGGACCTTACGTACCAATTTTTGTAGGATTTTCCGTTCAAGGCATTGAGTTTTCCATCCCAGGCGATGATGAAGCTGGTCAATATAGTCTCCAACACACATCTGTAAAACTTGTCAAACCTTTAGATATCATGCCGAATCTTGACAAACTCCCAAGGAAGCACATGCGCTGCAGTGTTCTTATAATTGCGCTTCCGTGCTGTACCTAGGGCAGTTCGTCTGGAATGATAACACTGAGTAACTTACAGTTGTTCATACTTTTACCTTTAAAACTCCAGTGAAGGCTGATCCATGGATCCCTGGTGTCCTTCTCCAGAAGTCAATTATCAGCTCCTTCGACTTGCTGACATTGAGTAAGAGGATGTTGTTCTGGCACTTGGCTAGATTTTCAAATCTCCCACCTACCTGCTGATTCGTGACGACCACTGAGGCCCGACGACAGTGATGTTTCCAGCAAATTCGGAGATGTCATAAACGAAGACTTATGATCTGTATGGATTTCGAAAGGACGCCAGAATTGAAAGAAATTGAAGTGCGTAATACCAGACATGGCCCCCTGCGAAAACTTCAGCTCAGTCTCAGACAATCTACCTGAAGCAAAGGCGATGGGCATTATTGTTCTGTAATACATTTGATGTAGGATGTGGTACCGGCTCCTTCTGGTGAGGCATCACTTCTTATCATTATCGGCTTTGCTGTATCATTATTCACGAATGCAAAGAACTGAGGTCGATTTGTACCTCTTCGTATGCCTCCCGCTGGACATCCGACAATAGTCAGCGTTGTTCCCTCCGTGGCCAATTGAATCAGGAACCAATTGTAATGGGCGAATCTCTCTAGGATTGAGTAAATGCGCTACGTTTTGAGAACTCTTTGAAGACTTTGTTTTCGTGCTTCAGCGGATGGAAACCTCGTTTGTCGACTTTGAAGCCCGGGTAAACGACTAAATCAGCCAAAAACATGTATTTCTCCGTCTCCAGAGTCCCATTTAATAAAATGCATCAAGGTAGACACGGACTTGTGGAATACTGGTTATCAAAAAGGCAATATAATATACCCAGAGCCGAACACACATTGACTGGCAGTCGCATGTATGGAAAACTGCTCTGCCCTGTTGCTTGCAGTAAACTTTCGAAAGTCTGTATCATAGTCATCGTAGTTGCCTAAATGTTATTGTGTTTCAGATCTCGTGTGGAAAACTGTTGAAATCTAAGTCTAGCGTCCCGTGAGCAGCAGCAAGAAAAGAGGAAGAGAGTATGGTCTTGACGTTGGTTGCCCTTGAAAATAGATGCAGTTTTCTTGAGGTTGCGCTGCTTGTAGATATGCTGAATGGTGGTGAGAGCTTTGCCCGTGTTGCCCCGCATTGCGTTGATAAATTCACCTACGAAGTGAGTGTTGACCCGATAACCAGCTCCAATATCATTGGTTGGTTAACCACTGTGAGTGCAAACGTGTGAGGAATTTGGACTCTGTGCCCACTGTCATGGTTTTGGAAATAGCACCCACTTCTTCACTCCTTCTGTCAGTTTACCAAATGGTTATGGTCGAGCCTGCCGTTAACTCACGGCGCTTTGCAAAGCGAGGCGCACATCTCAGGGCCTCCCCTATACGACTGACAGAAACGGCAGACTGGCGTTGGTGCTGGCAGTCGGATGATTAATTGTGACTTTCCGCAGAGCGATGGTAAATTGTATTGCCGATGCGTTCCAATTCTCTGGTGACACCGAACGTGGAATATTCTGAGCAGTTTTGGAACCCTTCTCCAAGAAAGATTGCACTGGTGATCGAAAGTGCCCAAAGGAGGAACACGAGAATGATCCTGGTAATGAAAAGGTTAACGTGTGTGGGCTTGTGGTGGCTCTGAGCTCGTACTCGCTGTAGTTTAGAGGAATGTGGAGTAGTGCTATTAAACCCTATATAAAATATATATGATTATAGTATGTAGAGTTGCAGACAAAGAGGACCTTAGAGAAATGATTTCAAGAATGGGAGTGTATAGGACTAGAGGTCACAGTCTCATAAAACAAGGGCATACCTGCATAACAAAGACGAGCAGGGAACTCCCTATTGAGTGTGGTGAATTGTTGGGATTATTTGGCATCTGTGGTGCCATGTGATTGGGCATACTTGAAGCAGGCGTTGGTGGTTTCTCGATTTGAAACTGAACCAATTGATACGGGCAGATGGCAGGTGAATGTGGCTGACAGCAAGGAGGGAATGGTGGAGCAAAGTCGATGGTCCGAAAGGGCTAATACTAGTAATATGTTTCATTGAAGCTTTCTGCGTTCATAGCATCTCTATGGAACTTTGTGAAGTCGCTTAGGGGCTGCAGGGTCCATATAGAGTGGTAACCACTAATGTTTACGAGAGTGGCCTCTTGCTCTAGTACTGCGTGATTCAGTGGTGATGGTGGTGGCTAGTTCTCTGAAAGTCCTTCCTTGATCGCCTCCCGGTGGCGAGGTTTTGAGGATGCTTTATCCCAGAACAAAATCGCGCTATCAGGCAGAAGTCTCCACTGTGTCCTCCAATCAGGGCCTCCATCAATCACCGCTTGGGGAAACATCGTTTTTTAGAAGTTAGTCACGGTAATGTCCTTTGTACCCGCGATAGTCTACCAGCCTCCCTCCCCACTCTGATCCCAGTTCTCAAGACCCCAGCCTTGAACTCCAGGCCGGGTCCTCACGTTCTGCTATTGTGAATCCCGTCTCCCCTTCCCCCATCACCACTCTACAACCCCGTCTCACCCAGATCCCATCATCTACTGCTGGACCCTCAGAGGCTCCATCTTCCTCTCACCCCAACCCTCTCCTCGCCGCTGAAACTACCAGCCTCTCTCCCCCTGCCCCCTCTGATCCCAGCTCTCGTCTGTGCCGGGTCTTTACCATCCCCTCCGACATTCAACTCTGAGGTAGAACGCTCTGTCGTCAGTAAGGGCTTTACCGTTGTCCCCCTTCGCCCACACCTCAGCGAGCTCCGCGTTCGCCATGACGCTGGACTCTTCTTCTGTTGGCTACATCTTCTAGCCTACTTCTTCGGCAAGGACTCTCCCACCCCCACCGATGACCCCTTCTCCCGTCTTCGGACCTCCTCCTCATTATGGACACTCCGCTCTGGTCTTTTGCCTGTTCTGGATCTCTTTATTGCTAACTGCCGACGGGACATCAACCGTCTCGATTTTACCACACCTTGTTCCAATTCCAACCTCACTCCTTCTGAACGCTCTGCTCTACAGTCGCTCCGCACCAATCCTAACTTTACTATATAACCCGCCGATAAGTGGGTTGCTGTTGTAGTCTTGCATACTGACCTCTACCTTGCCGAGGCACAGTGACAACTCGCGGATACCTCCTCTTATTTACCTCTCGATCATGACCCCACTAAGGAGCACCAGGCCATTGTCTCCCACACCATCACGAACTTCATTGGCTCACGGGATCTTCCATCCACTGCCACCAATCTCATAGCTCCCACACCCCGCACTTCCCGTTTCTACCTCCTACCCAAGATCCACAAACCTACCTGTCCAGGTAGACCCACCCATCGTCTGAATTTGTTCCTGAACCACCGAACTCATTTCTGCATACCTCGACACTATTTTATCCCCCCTTGTTGAAACCCTTCCCACCTATGTTCGTGACACTTCTCACGTTCTGGATTTTTTTCAAGAATTTTAAATTCCCTAGCCCCCACCGTTTTATTTTCTCCATGGATGTCCAGTCCCTAGATACTTCCATCCCCCATTAGGAAGGTCTCAAAGATCTTCGCTTCTTTTTGAATTACAGACCTAACCAGTTCCCCTCTACCACCACTCTCCTCCGTCTAGCAGAATTAGTCCTTACTCTGAATAATTTCTCCTTTGGCTCCTCCCACTTCCTCCAAACTAAAGGTGTAGCTATGGGCAACCGTATGGGTCCTAGCTATGCCTGCCTTTTTGTTGGCTTTGTGGAACAATACATATTCCGTACCTATTCTGGTATCTGTCCCCCACTTTTCCTTCGCTACATCGACGACTGCATTGGCGCTGTGTCCTGCACGCATGCTGAGCTCGTTGACTTCATTAACTTTGCCTCCAACTTCCACCCTGCCCTCGAATTTACCTGGTCAATTTCCGATACCTCCCTCCCCTTCTTGATCTTTCTGTCTCTATCTCTGGAGACAATTTATCTACTGATGTCTACTCTAAGCCTACTGACTCTCACAGCTAACTGGACTATTCCTCATCCCACCCTGTCTCTTGCAAAAATGCCATTTCCTTCTCGCAATTCCTCCGTCTCCGCCGCATCTGCTCTCAGGATGAGGCCTTTCATTCCAGGACGAAGGAGTTGTCTTCCTTTTTTAAAGAAAGGGGCTTCCCTTCCTCCACCATCAACTCTGCTCTTAAACGTGTCTCCCCTATTTCACGCACATCTGCTCTCACTCCATCCTCCCGCAACCCCACTAGGAATAGGGTTCCCCTGGTCCTCACCTACCACCCCACCAGCCTCCGGGTCCAACATATTATTCTCCGTAACTTCCGCCACCTCCAACGGGATCCCACCACCAAGCACATCTCTCTCCCTCACCCCCCCCCGCCCCCGCCCAATTTCTGCTTTCAGCAGGGATCGCTCCCTAGGGGACTCCCTTGTCCATTCGTACCCCCCACCCCCATCCATTCCCCCCGATCTCCCTCCCGGCACTTATCCTTGTAAACGGAACAATGCTACACATGTCCTTACACTTCCTCCCTCACCACCATTAAGGGCCCCATACAATCATCCCAGGTGAGGCGCAACTTCACCTGTGAATCGGCTGGTGTGATATACTGTGTCCGGTGCTCCCCGTGCGGCTTTCTCTATATTGGTGACACCCAACGCAGACTGGGGGACCGTTTTGCTGAATACCTACGCTCTGTCTGCCAGAGAAAGCAGAATCTCCCAGTGGCCCCAGATTTTAATTAGCAGTCCCACCCCCATTCTGACATGTCTATCCATGGCCTCCTCTATTGTAAAGATGAAGCCACACTCAGGTTGGAGAAGCAACACCTTATATTCCGGCTTGGTTGCCTCCAACCGAATTGCATAAACTTTGACTTCCCTGACTGCCGTTACTGATCCTCCTCCCCTCCATACCCCTTCTCTTATTTATTTATTTATGTATTTGTTTGTTTGTTTGTTTGTTTGTTTATTCATTATCTTCTTATCTTCCTCCCCCCCACTTTTTTTTCTTTCTCTCTCAGTCCCTCTCACTATAACTCCTCTGGTGCTCCCATCCCCTTTTCTTTCTCCCTAGTCCTCCCGTCCCATGATCCTCTCTCTTCACCTGCCTTGTATCCCCTTTGCCAATCAATTTTCCGGCTCTTGCCTTTATCCCTCCCACCAACCCCAACCCCAACCCCCGTCTTCTGCTATCACTTCGGATTTTCCCCTCCACTCCTACTTTCAAATCTTTTACTATCTTTTCTTTCAGTTAGTCCTAACGATGGGTCTGGACACGGAACGTCGACTGTGCTTTTTCCTATGGATGCTGTCTGACCTGCTGCGTTCCACCAGCATTTTCTGGGTGTTGCTTGAATTTCCAGCACCTGCAGATTTCCTCGTGTCTGCAATAGTCAACCTTGTATTGAAATCAGCTACGTTCTTGTCGGATGTCGGGGATTCGGTATCTGCGACTACCTTATTCGTTTCGTAGGTACATTGTTCTGCAACTGCGAAACGTCGTGCAAAGCGTCAAAAGAGTCTGTCAGTACAGATCCGATCTGTACGTGCGCAGAATCGAAGTGTTTCCGCCCGAGTTCCCCAGAGTACCGAGAAAATTATTATTCTGATGCTTGTCACCAAATGTTACGTCTGCATGGAACAAAAAAAAACGACAACCGCGTGTTAGGATTAAGCGTCTTTACCGAGAACTGGGGCACGGTGTCGAATAATTGACCCGGATGCTGCCTGGTTGAGAAAGTCTGTGCTACAAGGAGAGGTTGGACAGACTTTGAATTTTTGCGCTGGATTGACAGAGGCAGAGGAGAGACCTGTTGGAGGATATGAGAGGCCTAAACAGTACAGACAACCAGCATATTTCCTCCAACGTTGAAGTGCGGAAGGATAGAGAATTTCAATAGTTCAACTCGAGCAAGTTCAAATGAGATTTTCGGGGCCACCTTTCGCACTGACTGTGGTGGGGGGTGGGAGGGTGCTGGAATGCATTTACTTGGAGATGTTGAATGCAATCACGACAGAGGCGCTCGAATGGCTTCTTTCCAGTTCCAAAATGTGAGATTTGCAGTCGAGTTCATTTACTCTATTCCAAATTACCACAATGCCAGTCTTTCTTTTCCTATTTGGCCTAAAATGAACCCGACTGCATCTCTCGGAAGATACAAAGTAAAACCATTTGCCACCAACTCACATTTTATTCACATTTTTCGCTGGTTCGCTTGTTAATGATCCCAGTGAGGTTGCATTATGAAGTGTCCGGAGCATGACTAACCATCTGGTAGGAACAGTTTGGAATAAAAACCAAACGCGTTCATGTTGTGGCACGGCAATAGATTTCTAATCAGTGCCAATACAATGTTTGTCAGAATTAAATTACTATCGCCTATACTGGAGAATGGACTCCACCCGCGATGTTAGAGCGGAACTAGTCCTGGTCAGGAGAATTCCATAAAATGGAAACAGGGCAGTGTCACGAAAGCAAGATGTCTGTTTTTATTCTTGAATCAGGCACGTTCCCAATCCAGGCAACGTCCTTGTAAGTCTTCTCTGCACCCTTTCTGCGTCTTCCACATCCTTCCTGTAGTGAGGCGACCAAAACTGAGCATGGAACTCCAGAGTACTGAGAAAAATATTCGACGCATTACGGGTGTGACTGGCATTTGGAACCGATTCGTACGTGGCACGCACGTTTTGCTAACCCTTACATAGTCTGAGCTGTGTGATGACCACTTCCTCGTCGAAAGGTTAGTTGCTTTCAGAAGTCGTATACTGCGTCATATCTTCGGAGAAAGCATTTCGTCTGGGAGCTGCGTCAGCAGTGTCGGCTTTACGTCGGGAGAGGCGTGAATGCTGGGTTTACGAAGTTTCCCCTCTCTAAAGTTTTGATAATCACTTGGACTTATTAAAGTACCACTCGAGGATTGTGCTTATGCAATATCAATCAAGAATCATCGATGAGTTAAAGTTCGATTGTTTAATGCTGATAGACGCTTAACGCATTTTACCATCGTTTAAGTTAGTCGTTCGTTTACTGCTCTATGATTTTGAGTAGTTTTAATATTTGTTTATAAAACTCCGACTCATTTCTATATTCATTGCTGCTGACCATGGAACAGCAGCTTAATAAACACTTTATCTCCTTCCATTCATCAATTGCCTTGCATAGGGACTGTACTTCGCTCAATCGCAGGACTCTTTAGAGAGTGGTGTCGATAGCCCAGCGGATCTGTGGATGTAAACTTCCAACTATTCAGGACATTTACAAAGACAGGGGCGTAAAAAAAGCCCGAAGGATCACTGGGGACCCGAGTCACCACAACCACAAACTGTTTCAGATGACACCATCTGGGAAAAGGTACCGCAGCAGAAAAGCCAGGACGAACAGGCTCCTGGATAGCTTTTCCACCAGGCCATCAGACTTAGAGGAAAGATTTATAAGTATTTGGAGAGGGAAAATATGATTAGTAATGGTCAGCATTGCTTTGTGAAAGGCAGGTCGTGCCTTACCAGCCTAAATGAATTTTCGGAGGATGTGACTAAACACATTGATGAAGGTAAAGCAGTAGATGTAGTGTATATGGAATTTTGCAAGGCACTTGACAAAGTACCCCTTGCAAGGCTTATTGAGAAAGTAAGGAGGCATGGGATCCAACCGGCATTGCTTTGTGGATCCAGAACTAGCTTGCCCGCAGAAGGCAAAGAGTTGTTGCAGACGGGTCATATTCTGCATGGAGGTCCGAGATTAGTGGTATGCCTCAGGGATCTGTTTTGTGATCCCTACACTTCGTGATTTTTATAAATCACCTGGACGAAGAAGTGAAGGGATAGGTTGGTAAATTTGCTGATGACACAAATGTTGGATGTGTTGTGGATAGTGTGGAGGGCTGTCGGAGGTTACAGCGGGACAATGATACGATGCAAAGCTGGGCTGAGAAGCGGCAGATGGAGTTCAACGCAAATAACCGTGAGGTGGTTCATTTTGGTAGGTCAACAGATAACAGAATATAGCAGTAATGGTAAGACTTTTGACAATGCGGAGGAATTAGAGGGATTTTGGGGTCCGAGTCCATTGGACATTCAAATCTGCAGCGCAGGTTGACTTTGTTCTTAAGAAAGCATTCGGTGCACTGGCCTTCATCAATCGTGATACTGAGTTCAGGAGTCGAGAGGTAATGTTGCAGCTATATAGGACCCTGGTCAGACCTAACGTAGTACTGTGATCAGTTCTGATCGCCTCACTCTAGGACAGATATAGAAACAATAGAACTGGGGCAGAGGATATTTACAAGGACGTTGCTGGATTGGCAACAATTCCTTCTAAAAATAGGTTGAGTGAACTTGATCCTTTCTCCTTGGAGCTTCGGACGTTCAGAGGTGTGTAAGATGATGAGGGGCATTGATCATGTGGATAGTCAGATGCTTTTTCCCAGAGTTCAAATGGCTAGCATGAAACGGCATAGTTTTAAGGCGCTTGGAAGCAGGTACAGAGGAGATGTCAGGGGTAAGTTGTTTTTTTTTTTATACAGAAGAGTTGTTAGTGCGTGGAATGAGCTGCCGGCGATTTTTCTGGAGGCCGATACAATAGAGTGTTTTAAGACACTGTTAACAGGTATATGGAGCTCAGAAAAATAGAGGGCTATGGGTAACTGTAGGTGATTTATCAGGTAAGGACATGTTTGGCAGTGATTTGTGGGAAGAAGGACCTGTATTGTGCTGTAGGTTTCTATGTTTGTCTGATTAATTCATGTTGATATAATTGTATGTCTGTGTTATATTGACTGTCCTGTTATAAATGTTAATTATTATAAATTACTATAAATGGCACATTGCATATTTAGACGGAGACGTAACGTAAACATATTTACTCCTCTGTATATGAAGATTGTAAGTAATAAAGTTAATTCCATTCAATTCAGTTTATTGCAATTTAATTCTTAGTCGGTGCAGTCAAGGTATCATGCAGAGGATGAGAAATATTGTCCAAAATTGCCAGGATTTTCAGCAGGGTTCTGTCTTCGACCATGACCTCCGGTGTTTCCAGTTTGATTCCTACGATATATCCAGAAAAAAAAAAAAACATTTGCCAGAACAAAGTAACTGTGAAGCGCATTAAGATGCATCATCGCAGTGAAACAACAAGGGAATGTTGACTTTATTGTTTAATATATGTTACCATAGTTTGTGCTGGAGCAGAGACTCGACTCACAATGTTAGCGTGGAATATAGTGGAATCTGATGAAATGGACACACCACAGAATGAGGTGCACTGCCGGCGGAGGTGGTGGAACAAATACAATAAGGGCCTTTAAGAGCATCTTAGATAGGCCCATAGAGCTTAGAGAAAATACAGGGCTATGCCCTAGGGAAAATCTAGGCAGTTTCTAGAGCAGGTTACATGGTCGGAACAACATTGTGGGACGAAGAGCCTGTAATGTGCTGGCAACTAATGTAATATCTGCTATGAACGCAGACTACTGTCGCGACCAACGATGTTTTGGTAATGTCTGTCATTACACAGGCTTCTTCTTATCGTGGCCACGGATAGTCTATACATGGCCCAGCCCGAACTGGACATAGTTTTGTGCCTTCTTGTTGAATTCGGCAGGCTCTGCAGCATTACAGGGTTCCTCCAGCGACGGGCATTGCAAGAGATGTCGCATAGTTTGTGGCTCAGTTCCACATTCACAAGGGCCGCGACGTCAACGCTTCTACCTTGGCCCCATTACACAGGCTATTTTGACAAGATAGCTTTTGGCGTTGCAATCCCAGTGTCGGCCGTCTCTCGAGTCTTCATGACGGGCGCTACGTTCAGTTCTATGAACTATGACGTGTTGTTTCCCCAGTGACGTTGCGGTTCGCTAAGCGGAGCAATAATTGCTAATTAGCAGTAATTAATACCTATTACTGTACAACTTGTTTTTGTTATCGGTAACCAATTATTCTATAAAAGAATGTCATTCTGTGATTCAGCTACATTTAGGATGAAGATATCCAGACCCAGTGAACGCTCGCTGTCTGATCCGTGATGTATTTTATCCAGTAGACGCAGAAGAAATTTGATAAATGAACTTTGTTTTGAAGTTATTTACGCTTGCCATCTTTAATGAAAATTTGGAAATTGAAAATCAGGAGGACAATTTGAACTTCTAACAGCCCGGGATTAACAATGTTAGACTTACAGGCTATTTGTTACACAGTAATTGGGATTGTCGGCGTCCCGGGTAAGTACATTTCGGTTACTTGTACGGAGGCAGGGATATCACGCCGCTCTCACCAACTGCTGCTGCGATTTTATTCTGTGTTAGTTTAAAAAAAAGGTTCACAATACAGTTTTCCTAACGAGGCGACCCTCTGGTTCTCATTCATAATCCACGGTAGAACCGTTGCGTACGCGGGTCTCCTTTAAACGCGTTTGTTCGTAAATCACCTGACTCTTTGAAACAATTTGCAGAACCAGAGCTGTTTACTGATAACCTGATCTATCAGCCCTCGCTTTCTGATCTTCAACTCGTGTTCCAGTCCGTCCGCACAATGCTGTCTCCAACCTCTCAATCTTCTGTCGTGTGTTAATACCAGTGGATATATTAACCTGGGTCATGCAGACTTGTCACTAGAATGGTTTGCAGGCTTTTCATTTGTAACGTTAGAGATCGAACTGTACAGAAACAGCTCACACTGTCCATGTCTATCAACACACCCTGTCATTAGAGGAACTCTTTCATTAAAACATTTCCACGGTGCAATCGATTGAGAGATTTTAAATCAAAGCTAATAACTTCGATTTCAATTTATGAAAATACTTTCACCGCTCTTTTCCGGCAATTATGGTATTATTATCCCCCTCTAACCCGCTGATTAGCAGATTAAAATAGCAATTCACAAGATCTTTGGATCTACAGTCACATAAAATCCAGGCAAGGCCGATTGTTCTCCATCCCGGAGCCACATTGTTGAAACAGTTGATGGTTTGCAATAACCTGGTAGTTTCTTGTGATCCGTCACCGAGACCGACATTTGTTTCGCGGGAGGCGAAAGTGACTCGTCTAATGATAGGCTTTCGAATGATGCAGGATTTCCTCTCTCATCCCGCGATAAATGACGCTCCGCTCCAGCTGTGGTCGTTCCACAAACTGGCACGCACGCAGTCTCAAAACTGAAGCGTCCAATTGCATTTGTTTCCAATTTTCAACAGATACCTTTCTTTCTTCTTCATGAAAAATAAACTCAGCTCCTCCCTTTTCATTTCTCCCACCTGTGTTGAAATAACCCATAGTATAATATCCATTCTTTGACAATTCTCAAAATTTTCACATCACCAAATTCTCATCGTGTTCCTTGGTGTCAGCACTGATCTCTCTGGAACATGCGGGAGCATATCCCGCGCGCATAGTGTTCATTGCTCCAGAACTAGAGTGTTATTTGATGTAACGTTAATATAATTTTAAAATCTTTGTTGATATTATTGTGAAATACCCAGAATTTTTCTCAATAGTGACATACGTTTACCTTTAGTTTGAAAAATGTTAGGGCGTCAACGTATTTATATTGTCCGTGTTTCAAGTTAGGACGCTGTTACAAATACCAGCAATGACGAGAAAGAAAGGCGGTAGCTCATTTTTCTTAATAAATTGCCGGCGCTGAACACCGAAGCCATCTAATCAAACTATCTTATTTTTACCGTTGTTTTGACAGCCTGACATTATTTATTAGAGTTTGGAGTTGTGGTTTAGATTTGCTTCATGTGTACATTACCAAAGAAAACTGGAAAATGACGCTCAGTTTTCGGACCGTCTAAAAATATCGTGACCAGAACAATGGTTAGCCCGAGTAGCTATGAAAAAGGAGGGAACGTTGCTGATGTGCAATTTCGTACCTTCAGAATCTGACCTTGCAATAGAATAATAACTTCGGCTTTTTGAAAGAAACGCAGATGGATCGATCTGGGATTGATGAGAAAGGCATCCAGATACTTCTTCCAAAAAATCTCTAGCTCTTCGCTTGTTGAGGCAGTTTTGTATAAATCTCCATATACACATAAATTGCACTATCTCCGTCTTTGGAGGTGCCACGCTCGGAGTATTGCACAGCGATTTATTCGCCCGGTTTACAAACGTCAGAAGTACCCTGAAAGAAATGTGGACAGTATTTACGAAAATGCTGAGAAAGCTCTAGTGTCTGATTTATAAGGAGATGTTCGGCCGAGTGGCATTATATTACATAAGGTAGACGATTGGACGATGACTTTATAGAAATGTGTGAAATCATGAAGATCTCTATATACAATGTGTAGAGTATTCTTTTTCGCCATATGGTTGTAGAAACGTGAACTAGGGGTGTATGTTTAGTTGAAGAGGGCAGAGATATGTGGTTGGATTTGGAGGGTCATTTTATCACACTGAATATGGTCTGCATTTGTAACAGCCTGGCAAAGGAGGTAGGTGATGCACAGTCATTAACAATGCTAAATAGACACCTTGGCAGTTTCATGAATGGAGACGCTTAGAGATATGTGATGCAAACGCGGACAAACGGGACCAGCTCAGACGGCCATGTAGCGCGGCATGGAGATATTAGCCAAAAAGATCCGATTTTGTGCTCTATCATTTTTGGTCTCTACTCATAGCTGCTGCATCCATGAACGTGAAGAGATAATGTGAAGATATACGCCTGTAAGGCACTTTGTGTTGTGGTCAGGTATACATTTAAACAGCAAAAACACAGACATATCCTTACTCCCAGTGCAAAGCCAATTAGAGAAGAACAGTGAATTTTAATTCATGCGAACGGAAGATGATTGTACTTCCACACAAACTGCAGTTTGATTTTTTTTGTGGTGAACGCAGCATGCCAGGGGCATCTCCAGGAAGAGGTACAATCGACGTTTCGGGCCGAGTCCCTTCGTCAGGGCAAACTGAAAGAAGAGATAGTAAGAGATTTGAAAGTGGGACTGACGAAGGGTCTCGGCCTGAAACGTCGACTGCACCTCTTCCTACAGATGCTTCCTGGCCTGCTGCGTTCACCAGCAACTTTTATGTGTGTTGCTTGAATTTCCAGCATCTGCAGATCTCCTCGTGTGTGTTTGATTATTATTATTATATTTTATTTCTGTTTTTGAGCCTTTTGTCTTTCACTGCAGTTAACCTCGTGGCAATAATCATTCTCTGCCGAGGAAATTGTGGTCTCTCCAAATGCGTCACGCATTACCTGGTGGCGATGGCAGCAGCGGATTTAATGGTGGTGATTATTGAAGTCATGTTCAATCAGATGGGTGAAGCATACGGACTTTACAGTGTCCTAGACAACGCTCCGTTCTGCCTTGTCCACTATGTCCTGTGTCACGTGGCCGTTGATTGTTCCGTGTGGTTTACTGTCATTTTCACTTTTGATCGCTTTGTGGCCATTTGCTCGGCTGAATTTAAAACGAAATACTGCATAACAAAAATTGCCGATTTGGTGATTGGCGCAGTATCCATCGGTTTCTGTATAAAAAACATTCCATTTTATTTCCTGTATATGGAAGAAGCAACGTCGTTCAGGAACGGTAACTGGTTCTGTCTTGGAAGACCCATACTTCCATTTTCGAAATCGTTTGAGTGGTTTTATTGGCTGGAGCGTTTGTTGAATCCGCTACTTCCTTTCTTCCTCATTCTGACCCTCAATGCCCTGACTATCAGTCAGATTCTGGCGGCGAGCAGAGTCCGGTTGGGTCTCAAGGGACGGGGCAATCATGGACAGCAGCGAGACCCGGAGATGAAGAGCCGAAGACAATCGATCATTCTGCTCTTCAGCCTGTCGGCGAGTTTCCTTCTCTGTTGGGCGACAACCACTCTGGTTTTCATTCTCATGCGATGCCTCTACACAGACCTGGAAATGTCTATTCGGCTTTTTCAGGCACGGTTTTGGGGTTCTGTGATTCAGAATTTCAGCAGCTGCACAAATACATTTATTTACGGCGTGACCCAGACCAGATTCAGAGAGCAGCTGAAGGTTGTTCTTCTCTCTCCCGTTAATTTACTTTTGACGATTTTTAGAAGCCTGTACCGCTCAGATGAAAGGGTCAAGTAATTTTCCAATTTCGGAAATGAACCCACATCTGTTCTGCAAACAAATTTAAAACCTTCGATACGTTTTTTTTTCTGTATCAATGCATTTATTTCCAACAGCTCTCTCTGCAGTCTTTCAGTAAAGTACTCTATTTTCGTCTTATAGATTACGATGCTTAGTTAATCCGCTTCTGCAAAATGTATTTTACCTTGTATGTAAATTCGTCCTGATATCCAATATTGAAAACTCATCGATCCATTCTCGAAGTGTGCGTTTCATAAAACGTTGGAGTGACCCGTCCGTGTCTACTGATCCAGACATCAATTCTCTTTCTCATCTGTTAAGTGTTTTCTCATTGTTTAATGTTTCAGTTTGCCTTCTGTACCGATGTGTTGCTAGTGAATTTTCGGCCTTGTTCTGTCGAGCTAAAACATTTTAGTTTTAGCTCATGCCGAAGCCCACAGTACGAATGAGGCTATAATTATGTTTCGGCCCATCTTGCTCTGCTTGGACAACACATCGATACACCGTTCCTACTGGCCTGACAGTATTTTTACACCGTAAATGCATGTTGTCCTTGGTATTCCAGTTTTACACATTGCCCGTTCACAAGCAATAATGTCGAACAGAAGGAACATTAGAAGGTAGGTAAAAGAGTTTACGTTGCATATGTTCCACCAATTTAACAATGCATATTTTCACAGTTCCTATATTGAGTGCGACCGATTATTATGTTTGTCATTCAAGCTATTGTCCTGCTTTGCACATTCTGGGGTTTCGATATTTTTTTTCTTGGGATGTTAAGCTGGAATAGTGTTGATCTGGTGTCATGTGCCGCAAGGATCTGTGCTGTAAACGATTGGCGTGAATTGATTGCTCCGGGTCTGTACTCGCTGTAGTGACGAAGAATGAGGGAAGAATTCATTGCAACCTATCGACCAGTGAAATGTTTAAATAAGGAGGCTGTGGAGAGGGTGTCTTCGAAAGTGGGTGAGTCCAGGTCAAAGGAACACATCCTGAGTACTGAAGGACACCCACTGACACACAACAAAATAAATAGATCGGAGCAAGATGCTGAGAGAGGAGTAGGAATATCGGAGAGAAGACATTTCTTTTACACTGCAAGGGAAGAAGAGGCTGGAATGCGCAGGCGCGTGACGTAGATCTCGGAAGGTTTAAAAAAATACCACCATATACAGCGGGGGGAGGGGGAGCAGAGTCGGACGGTTGTGGCTGAACAGGCTTCGGCGTGAACAGGCACAGGCGAGGGTAGGTTCCGGTAAGTTTTGTTTTGTTTCTTTAGAGTAGAGAGAATGCCAGGCAGAATGCTGGATTGCTCCTCTAGCAGGATGTGGGAAGTCAGGGAGACCTCCGGTGTCCCTGACAACGACACCTGCAAGAAGTGCATCCAGCTGAAGAGCCTAACAAACCGCGGCAGGGAACTGGAGCAGGAGCTGGATGACCTCCGGATCATTCGGGAGCATGAGGAGTTTATAGACAGTAGCTTCAGGGAGGTAGTCACGCCAAAGGAGCAGCGCACAGGTAATTGGGTTACCGCAAGGCGAGGGAAGGGTAAAGAGCAGACAGATCAAGGTTCCCCTGTGGCCATTCCCCTCAACAAGTGTACCGATTTAGAACCATAGAACCATAGAAACTACAGCACAGAAACAGGCCCTTTGGCCCTTCTTGGCTGTGCCGAACCATTTTCTGCCTAGTCCCACTGACCTGCACACGGACCATATCCCTCCATACACCTCCCATCCATGTATCTGTCCAATTTATTCTTAAATGTTAAAAAAACCCTCATTTACCACCTCGTCTTCAGCTCATTCCATACTCCCACCACTCTGTGTGTGAAGAAGCCCCCCCCTTCTGTGTGAAGAAGCCCCCCCCCCCCTTTTGGATACAGATTTGGATACTGTTGCGAGGTGGGGTGGGTAGGGTGGTGAGTTGACTTACCTGGGACAACTTGCGGCAGCCGGATCTCTGGCACTGAGTCTGGCTCTGCAGTGCAGAGGGGAGGGTGGAAGAAGAGGGGAGCGGTAGTGATAGGGGGCTCGATAGTTAGAGGTACAGAAGTGAGGTATGTGATCGTGACAGAGAATCCCGGATGGTTTGTTGCCAGTGTCAGGGATGCATCTGATCGCGTGCACAGCATTCTGAAGTGGGAGGGTGATCAGCCAGATGTCATGGTACACACCGGTACCAATGACGTAGGAAGAAAAAGTGAGGAGGTCCTGAAGAGTGAGTATAGAGAGCTTGGTAGGAAGTTGAAAAGCAGGACCTCGAGGGTGGTAATCTCAGGATTGCTACCTGTGCCAGGTGCCAGTGAGGGTAGGAATAGGGTGCTCTGGCGGATGAACACGTGGCTGAGGAACTGGTGTAGGGAGCAGGGTTTCAAATTTCAGGATCATTGGGACGTCTTCTGGGGTAAGTGGGAGCTGCACAAGAGGGACGGAAATCACCTGAACTATAAGGGGTCCAATATCCTTGCAGGGAGGTTTGTTAGTGATTTTGGGGAGGGTTTAAACTGGATTTACAGGGGGATGGGAACCAGAGTGCCAGAGAGGATAATGGAGCGGTGGTGTAAATAAATGATGTTAAAAGTTCAAGCAAAGCCGCAAATAGAAGGGTTTGTCTGGTGGTAAAAATCTCCTGAGGTGTGCCTATTTCAATGCAAGGAGTATGTGGGGAAGGCTGACGAGCTGTGGGCGTGGATTGACACATGGAATTACGACGTTATAGCCATTAGTGAAACTTGGCTGCAGGCGGGGCAGGACTGGCAGCTTAATATTCTAGGGTTCCGATTTTCCAGACATGATAGAGGCAGAGGAATGAAGGGTGGTGGGGGGAGGGTGTAGGGATTGCATTGCTAGTCAGGGAAAATGTTACAGCAGTGCTCAGGCAGGACAGATTAGAGGGCTTGTCTACCGAGGCCATATGGTTGGAGCAGAGAAACAGGAAAGGTATGACCACATTGATGGTGTTGTATTATAGACCACCCAATAGTCAGTGAGAATTGGAGGAGCAAATCTGCAGAGAGGTAGCAGACTACTGCAGGAACCATAAAGTTGTGATAGTAGGGGATTTTAATTTTCCACATATTGATTGGGATTCCCATACTGTTAAAGGCCTAGCCGGGTTAGAGTTTGTAAAATGTGTTCACGAAGGTTTTCTAAATCAATATATAGCGGGAACAATTCTCTTTCACCGGAGGGAAGGGAATCTATGGAATTCATTGACACAGACGATAGTGCAGGCCACGTTATAAGGCATGGGTGGAGGTTCATAGGCTGTTGATTAAAAAGTTAAGGGGAGAAGACAGGTGAATGGGGTTGATAGGAATAATGATGAAATTGCGGAGCGAAATCGAACCGAACGGTCTAATTCTGCTGCTATGTCTTATCGACTTCTGGTCTTGTGGACTGAATAAATATGCAATCATCCTCCAATTATCCTCAAAGCTTTTCAGTAATAAAATGTTCCTGTTTTTTTTTTTTTTTGGTGACGCCAACTTCGATCCGAACCTCTGTTCCAATCACGTTCACTCCTGTCACTGCGTCATGCTCCAGGCATCATCAGGCTGTCGTAAATAGAGCGCAATACGTCTGGAAATCCAGACTTCTGTCCTTGCCCCAGTAAGACATTGTCTGCTGTTATGTTACAATTAGAGTGCACAGTCGAAATTAGTCGAGGAAATTGCACTCAATTAACTCTTCTTAACTCTACCTACCTAAAATTAGCTCAAAATGAAACTGACGCGTTGATAGTGAAATGCCCAGTTAATCGAATAAATTAATACCATTCAAAATCACTACTTCCAAGGCTTCCTAATCAGTTGGGCAACCTCATATTTTGATCGAGTACCAACCATTGCAATTGCCCCTTCTTTTTTTAGAGGGAGATATTTGGAAACATATCGTGCAACCCAGAAATGTTGTATCAATTAAACAACATTAGGTTATTAACAAGTCCTTTCCACTTACTGAATTACCAGAATTGTCTCAAATCCCTCTGTATGATTAGTCACTTTGATTGACATTAGCCTTTTCGATAACATGTTGCGGAAGGGTAATTTAGGTTTGCTCTAAATTCAGTTTATAACTTGATGTGAAGCAAAATCCGAAATACACTTCCATTTTCAGCTGTAATCAGTGGTTGGTTATTGCCATAAAATACAAGCAGATGCCTTTGCGAATTTGGGTCCGAACGTGAGAAGTCAGTCTCTGGCGGACAAAGCCGTGTCTCATTTTTTTCTTGTTGAGACAGACATCTTTGAAGAGCTGAAACTACTGGAAGCTACTGGGTATCCCGCTGCGGCTTTAATAATTTAACTTGCATGATCCCCCGGTTAAGTGAGCTGGGCACAATCTCTCATGGCGCTGCGCAATGGCTCAGTGTCATTTACCGAAGATTTCTCATTCAGAATTTAACAAGTTGAGCAAGCGATCGGTCAGTTGTAATGCTGACCTCTCTCTGAGTTTGTGCGCACGGATAGAATTTGAAAATGAGAAGGTCTGTGTGATGGCAGTAAATGTAAACCCATTCTACTTGGGTATTTTCCGACAATAAAACTGGTCAACATTGAGCAGACCTGGAGAATGTACAAAATTCATTTTAAAACCGAGAATCTGGCCCCATATTTGACACACAAGACAGCCTACGCAAATTAATTTCAGATAGTGTATTCCGGAAAAAGTTCGCACGCTTGCAATTTTCTTCCCGTTTCCTTGCTCACCAATGCCATGGTTTCCCCCTTAATCCATCACTCAGCCCCCATCGCAGCACGCTACGGGGTGTGTGAATGTTGACGCCGTCGACAACAGTTACACAGACCAATCGCAAATGAGCTGAATAAATTGCTTGCATATAAAGTGGCATGCAAAATTTCTGTTACTGTTAATAGTTAACTGAGTCGAAGATGAACTGATCTCCAGAAGTCATAAGGGTAAAGATGAAGCATTCTTTTCAACATTTTAAGCAAGATTAGTGTATTATTTTTGTGCTGTACAATTTTAGAGTGAAAAACGAAAAGGAGCACCACGCAAAAAATTTTACCTTCCGAAGAGATTTGAGCTCTCAGATAACTTTTATCAAGGTTTCACACCTTAATTAGCTTTTTAGGGCTATGGCTTGTTCACAGACATCTTTAGGAAAGACCAGGTGATGCAAATTTCAAAGCTTATAAATACCCTGAATCCTCAAAACTTGTTCCAACAATCAGCAGCCATGGGCTCCTCTAAGTAGTTTCCTAGCACTCTGAAAATTAAAATAAATGATGTCCACAAAGCAGGAGAAGGGTATAAGAAAATAGCAAAGCATTTTCGGTAGCCGGTTCTGCAGTTCGTAATGTAATTAAGAAATGGCAGTTAACAGGAACGTTGGCGGTGAAGTTGAGTTTTGAAGGAACAAGAAAACTTTCCGACAGAACTGCTCGTAGGATTGCTGGAAAGGCAAATCAAAACCTGCGTTTGACAGCAAAAGACCTTCAGGAAGATTTAGCAGACTCTGGAGTGGTGGTGCACTGTTCCACTCTGCAGCGACACCTGCACAAATATGACCTTCATGGAAGTGTCATCAGAAGCAAACCTTTCCTGCTTCCTCACCACAACATTCAGCGTCAGAAGTTTGCAAAGGAACATATAAACAGGCCTGATGCATTTTGGAAACACGTCCTGTGAACTGATGAAGTTAAAATAGAACGCTTTGCCCTCAATGAGCAAAGGTAGGCTTAGAGAAAAAAATAGGTGCAGAATTTCATGAAAAGAGCACCTCTCCGACTGTTAAGCACAGCGGTGGATCGATCATGCTTTGGGCCTGTGTTGCAGCCAGTGCCATGGGGAACATTTCACTGGTGGAGCAAAGAATGAATTCAATTAAATAAAAGCAAATGCTGCAAGCAAACATCACACAGTGTGTAAGAAAGAGCTGAAGATGAAAAGACGATGGCTTCTACAACAGGATAATGATCCTAACTACACCTCAAAATCCACAATGGACTACCTCAAGGGGCGCAAGCTGAAGGTTTTGCCATGGCTCTCACAGTCCCCGGACCTAAACATCATCGAAAATCTGTGGATAGACCACAAAAGAGCAGTGTATGCAAGACGGCCCAAGAATCTCACAGAACTAGAAGGCTTTTGCAAGGAAGAATGGGCGAAAATCCCCCAAACAAGAATTGAAAGACTCTTAGCTGGCTACAGAAAGCGTTTACAAGCTGTGATACTTGCCAAAGGGGGTGTTACTAAGTATTGACAACTTGACTGAGTGGTTTACTGACATCAGCCTCTCATTCAATGTTAATAAGACCAAGGAAATGATTGTAGATATCAGGTGGGGGGACGCAGAGTCCATAAGCCAGTTCTCATCGGAGGACCAGAGGTACAGGAGGCTAACAAATTTAAATTCCTGTGCGTCACTATCTCAGAGGTCCTGTCCTGGATCCATCATACAAATTTTTGCGAAGAAAGCACGACAGCGCTTTACTTCCTCAGGAGTCTGAGTAGATTCGGATGTCATCGAAAACCTTGGCAAACTTCTCTGGATGTGTAATGGAAAGTGTGCTGACTGGCTGCACGCTTTCAAAGTCTTTGATAACTCTCATACAGGTAGGTGACCAGAACATATACGAAACTCCATGTTAGGCATTACCATCATCTTGTACAACTTCAAAATGGCATCATAGCTCCTGTACGAAGAGAGTAAGTTTTCAGTGCCTTCCAAAGGACCGTCTTCGCCGCGATTAAAAGTTTCGTTTAAATTTCCACGGGAGACAAACGCCAGAGTAAAGTTGTATGGACACGTCCCATGGCGCATCAGCTACAATGCACTGAACAAACACGAAAGAAAATTATCGTTGTTTGATTAAAATATGTATCTTTGAGCGAAGTATTTTACCCCTAAAGATCATTACAATCTTTCCTATTTTTATTAAAGTTTATTGGAGAAAATATTTTTTTCTGTATTTTTTCATTAGTATGGCACGAGACTTCTGCTGCTTAAATTGAACAATTTTTAAAAATTGTAATCTATATAACATGAACAATCAGCTCCAAACATTTTTCAGTTCTTATATTCAGCAGACCACAATGATTCCCTGTTAAAGAAAGGGAGTTTTTTGCCAGGTGTTCTTGAAGGTGGAAGACCCACGTTTCTCTGTGCTGTAAGTAATTTACTGCTAATTCTATTTGATAATATTCATCATAATGAGTGTTTAAGATATTGATTTGACCAGTACGGGATTAACTCATTCACACCGACAATGACAGCAAATGTATTCAACACCATGACGTCATCTGAAATTTAAGGAGATTTGGCAGAACAACACTTTCTGCCACATAAATATACCCTTCGGCCCGACGGCCTCTGAAATCTCCCATTGAAGGACTAGACAAACAATCGTCATATGCTTGAAGATCGGAAAGGTTTCCTATATTATCATTCACCACAGATAGTAATCACCATTATCTTGCAGATACCAGTGGTTTGATTTTACCCCAGAAATTTGCCTGGCCTTGCCTTGAATGAAGGAAATTATCATCTTGAATCAGTGGAGATTTTGTCGATATCCATGTCTTAAGTTCTGGAGAGTTTACCCTCATACCATCCTTCTGCGTCACAGCTGGGGAAAGGTTCAACATGTCGAACCTAACATACTTACAGCATTTGGTCTTCCGTAACTTCCCCTTTCTCAAATGGCATCTTACAACAATGCACATTTTGGACCCCGTCACCATCGCCTTCTCTGGTTTCTGCCAATATCACATTCTACTTTACACCCTTGTCCACTACCCCTCCCGACTGACCTCCTTCCTGACACCTGTCCCTGCAGGAGGTGCAGGTGCCCTACCTGCATCTGCACCTCCCCCCTCACCAACTACCATTCACGGAAACCTCCCCTTTCCGTTCAGACAGTTATGTCCTGTACTCCCGGTGTGGGAGCCTCCACATTGGTGAGACCCAACTCAGATTCAATATCAAAGACTTTATAGATTCGTCAGGGCTGCGAGATACGAAAACTATCCACCAAATATATGATTTCTGGCTGTGAATTGACTCGATAAAATGTTGATTAATTTTAGCCCTTGTAGCACCATTCATAGTTCTGACATAAACGCGGTTTAGTGCTGACCCCTAAGCTGGTTTCATTTGGCTAGCACATCTGGTGGAATCTTCTATTAATACCCAGAAGTAACTTACCGGATTCCTTAATTCTTCACTTGCTCCACTATCCTTGTATTTTATGTAAAGTCGAGTATTAATAATGTAATTCGGAGGCTTTAAAGGGAAGCTCTGTGTTATGGTCTTGTGATGTGTTCACGAAGAAACACAGTCCAATCAATTTCCTTTGCTCTGCGGTACCTAGACAGTTTACTGCTCCCCAGTAGTCAGTTGCCTACAACAGCTCACTATGATCATCCGTGGGCACTTATGTCCCAATTTCCTGAGCAATGTCTTTCAGATGCTGAAGCACAAACGACGCGGTGCATGTTATATTCTTGTGTCAGTTTCCGGCCCCTGTTTCCTTCCATTGCGACTTCTCTCTAGTTACAAATGTGGAAAGCGATGGGAGTATCGGCGCCGACAGTAATATGGAGTTCTCTCGCTTGTATGCTGGAAGGAGATGTTTGGAAGGAGGCTGCCTATCATTGTCCTAACATTACGGAGCTGCGTCAGTGCGTCCATCACTAACGTCGCCTCCTATTTCAGATCCTTATTGTTTCACTCTGAATGAGAAGCTTAGCCCTGCAGCTTTTCCATCTGCTTTAGACACTTCGTGTGATGTCTAGTGTTAGGTTTCTTTTAAAAAAAACCGTAGTAACATTTAATATCAGACAAATGTATACAATATACATCCTGAAATACTTCTGCTTCACAACCATCTACGAAAACGACATTGAAAAGTTAGAAACTCAAAGCCCGGCCCAACTCCCAACCCTCCCGCGTGTAAGCAGCTGCAAGCAACAATCGCCCCTTCCCCCACCACCACAAAAAAACGTCGGCACCCGCCACCGAGCACTGAAGCGTGAGCAAAACAACATTAAAGACACAGATTTGTTGTACTCAAAAGACTACGTTGTTCACCTGGCATTCGACATCCCGGACTCCCTCCCTCTCCCTCATAAGGGAGAAAGTGATCTCTGTTTCACAGCGAGAGGGGGAACATAATAAACAACTCAATGGTTTCCGATATTAAAAAGTAGGTTAGGTCACTTTTTTCAGAGCTCTGTGCCCAAAGATCTCGGGTCTCTGGGCACACAGCCGTAGATCTTCGGTCTCCCCCGACGGTACAAGGATCTCCTGTCGTGATACTTCGCTGCGCCCATCTCCAGACCCCAGAGATCCTAGACCTCCAAAGGCCAGCGGAACTTATAGGATTCTAATTTAGAAAGTTTCTCATATAGGTGGATATCTTCTCTTCAAGCCGGTTCTTCATATCATGCTTCGGTCTAATCAGTCCCGTTGGACCTTAGCTTGCTGTTGACAATTTATCCAGTCCTCAATTAAACATCCATCTACTCTGGTTTCGTTTAAATTCCATACATCACATCTTCCCGTTGGTAATCATCCAAATCTTTATCATAGCGTTTTTATTTTCTTTCATACCCCCATGACGAGTGTGGTCTCCACTCTCGTTTTGTACTTCTCCATCAGAATATTACAGAAATAAGTTGCTCTCAGGGTGATGTATAGTTATGGGTGACATTAATTTCCCAAATTCTGAGTGTGCGAACCTCGTGACTAATAGATTACAGGAATATGAATTTATTGCGAAGATAAATAATTTTTTGACCCATTATATCTGTGCACCAACAAGAGGAGAGTTCGGTCAAGATTTGATATTCTGTTGCAATCAGGATAGAAATTTGAGTACGAAAGTTGTTGCGCATTTAGAACAAGTGATAACAACATGGCTAGTCTCGAAGTTTTTTTTTTCGGTGAGAGTATATCAGTAAAAGCCAAAACAAGTAAATTTAATTTCAAAACGTCAATGTTTGAAAAAATGCAGCGAATACATTAGGAGGTGAACAGGAAGGTACTTCTTGATATTGAGTCAGTTTAGCAATAATGGGGCCATCTAAAGGGGCAATACACGTAGTGCAGGAAACGGTCTTACCCAGGGTCGGAAGAAGCAATAAAAGACTATAGATCAATGTTCGAAGTTCAGAGTAAAATTTATTACAGAGTACATATAAAACACCATATACAGCCCTGTGATTCTATTCCTGTAGCTATACGTAGCAAATCTATAGAAGACTACGTGGATGAATAAAGATATGCTTAAAATATTGAGGAAAAGACAGCTATATAAGAAATACAGAAAAAGAATGTGTCTGGCCGCCTCGTCTATCTCATTGACATCTGGTCAAAAGCTTGAAAGCTTTATTCCAGCGTTTTCCTAAGAAACGATTTCGAAATTGAACATTTTTCTTGCATAAGTTCTGTCAGACATGTCTAACGTTGCAGAACCCGTTCATTATTATATACTTTTTTTTCATTTTTTAGCTGAAGCTGATAAGCCTTGTAGTACAGCCAAAGCTAAGCACGCTCATGTCTCGATTTCTAGGAAGTTCCGGATTATTCTGGTGGTGTTAGTAGTGTTGCTTTCTGAAGATTACCAGAGAGGGAGCCAAAGGATCGCCAGACTCATTATGGAACAGAGTCAAAGAGTCACCAGACTAACAGTGGTACGAACCGAGAGCCAAAGAGTTACCAAAGTAATAGTGGAATGGAAAGAGAACAAAAGTGACCAGACTAATAGTGGAACAGAGTCATTAAGCATCATTTTTTTTTATTGCTGTGGCAATGATGTCAAGAATGACCAGCCGATTGCAGGATAATAACTTATTGTATGTTTTTATTTATTACCACCTTCAGTCCTCTTTGCACCTCGACGGTTTTAGGGAAAGCTGGAGTTTCCCTAGATATTTGCATTGCCAATAACGGAAAATAACCTTGTTGATAAAGTTCCCATGATCTCCCACATTCACTTCGGCTCCCTATTGTTCGACATTAAATCTGGATACTATTTCGTGGAACAGTTGATTCCAAGCCTCAAGTGTCATGTAACTGTAGCTTGGTTCCAGTGCCTTGGTCGTAGTGATGGTCGGGAAACCTCGCCATGAGGAAATATGTTCACACACAGAGCTGCTCTTTTCTGATGTCTCATCCCGGTGTTTACACTTTGCACACTTCAAAAACTACGTTAAAACACAACATATGCGTTTAACAGACTGAACACGTTGTGATGGATAATACGAATACTAATGCATTCTTTTATCTTTTTTTTTGAACTGTCTGAAAACAACCACAAGAAACATATATACTGGAAATCCCAGTGGAGATTACTTACAAACAAGAAGTGATGCCGTTAACCCGTTGCGTGTCGGTACTCACAGGCTGACAGACTATACCTTGTTGCTGACTTCTGCAAAATGAAAATGAAACGATGAAATACGATTCCCGATATATTTCGTAAAAGAGAATCTTTTCCAAAGTACAAACGTTCAGAGTGTTCATTATCAATATATCAATATTTTGCCGTTTACTACTATTGTTAGTTCCATTGTTTGCAGGAACTAATAGGAGAAAAGTGGGCATGTATTTGTTTAAACTACCGAAGAATGTTGTACTTGACCAAAATGGACTGCTGAACAAGTCGTGCGAAAGAAGCCAAACTGTGCAAGTAACACGTAACTCCGATAACATTGGCTGTAAAATGTTCCTGAAAGCTTCTACTTTGCAAGGAACCGAACAAAGGGAGATTTGTCGAAGGAGAAGGGCGTGAGCCACCGCCTTCTGGATATGCCCAAGCTCTCCATTCAGCACACTGACCCTCATCTATGTGATGCCCAGCTGTGTTATCACCGGGATTGAGCTGTATAACAGCAAGGAACACAACGCTGGAGACTGGCAGACTTCACAGGCATATATTTGACTGACATTCAGATACTTCATACCAATAAATAGATTAGTCCGGGTCTCTACAAGGATATCAGTGAGAATATTGTTATTATCAGTGCTTTTCCACAATGATCACTGAGCAGAGATGAAAATAACGGTATTGACCATACTGAGTAATTAATTGATAATCCAGGCCCAATGTTGCTGCTTCTGCAATTCGTCACTGACCACTATGATGATGTCACTGTACACATGGAGATTCATTCAAATGCATTCCCGAAATTCATATTTTAATTCCTTTACTCTGTAAATAATTCCGCTGGAGTTGAATATAGTCCTTGATGTGTTCACTGCAAATATATAGTAACAGTATATCGACGGTATGAAGCAAGTATATCCGCCCAACGTGTACATTCCCGTTTTAACATGTTAACTCACTCTAACACAGAGAATGCTGTTCCACGTTGTATTGGAACTAAGAATACAGATACATCATTAATGCTGTTTCCGCTGCCGAGCAGAGGCGCCTCCGAACACTAACACACACTCGCTGTCCTCTCCTTACACGATGGCCCGTAAATACTGACCGCAATTATGACTCGTTATAAAGACCAATTCAGAACACACTTGTAACATATTGAATTGTCAATACCTGATCACAGCCCAGCATAGCAGAAAAAATGTTCTTCGTCTGTAAGAAATAACATGCACCAACAACACCTCACCCGTCACAAGAATTGATGGCATTTATTGTACTCTACACACCAGCTGATTACCGCATCCAGGGGGCGAAGTCTCGTTCTTGATCATTACGGTTCGGAGGAAACAAATATTTAATGCGTTACCAATAAGTGAACAAACTAACAGGGGAAGTGACAGGAGGTAAGCATCAAATTGTTTTATAATCTTGAAACGTCATCAGTAAAAATATATGCAGTTTCCGAAACCAATTATGCTCTCTATGATTGCTATCATAGCATTGGGCTACATTACACTCTGAATAAACGGAGAGAAGTCGAGTGCTTTATGGGCACTTCTTTTTAATTGTATTTTTATTGAAGGAATGACACAATACAGAATACGTAATGCATTACATTTTCCTCCACTTTGCTTCTATATCTTATCCCTAAACAAAACTCCCCTCATCCGCCCTCCCCGAACATACCATGGCGGCTAATATATTTACAATACAACACATCACAAATACAAGTATAGACATTTCACAGCCATGCCCCCACACTGCTTCAAGACGAAGGCCCAGGCACTTCCACAACACGCCAGATGATCCAAAATAAACTCATATTAAAATGCATCAACCACCCTATGAAGTAAACCGTATACGCGTAAAAAGGGGGCAAATCCCCAGGTACAATCAAGTGCCCTCAGCTGGTAGGTAATTCCTTAAGACACCCAAAATATGATAAGAAAGGTCCCCATTTCGAACAGAACTTTTTCACAGACCCCTCAGAGTAAATTTAATCTTTTCTAGTTTCTGAAAAAAAAAACATTACGTCCTCTCACCAAGCAGCAGCAGATGGGGGAGTGTCAGATTTCCAGACCAGCAAGATTCTCCTGCATGCCAAAAGCGATGTAAATACAATGATGTCCGACTGGTTTGCATTTAAGCCCAAAGCATCATCTGCCGCACCAAATACAGCTATAAGCGGGGAAGGTCTCAGTGTCACCCCCAAAACCTCACTGATAATTTTAGAAACCTGTGCCCAATAGCTAACAAGCCGAGGGCAAGACCAAAATGCATGCACTAAGCCAGCCGGAAAGAAGGAACACCTGTAACAGCCAGCGTCTGTCCCAGGGTATATGTCTGCAAATCTGGCTTTACTTAAATGTACCCCGTGTAAAACTTTAAATTATATGAGCCCCAGTCTAGCACATGATGACGAGGAATGAGCCCTATTCAATGATTTTGCCCAATATTCCCCAGCAAGATCGGTACCAAGGTCATCCTCCCACCTAGTCTTAGTTTTGTTTAGACCTTGAAAGCCCAAAGACATCAGTTGAGAGTATTGTACCGAGATCAGCCCTTTATCATTAAAGCTAAGAGTAAGTTTTTCTCACACCATAGCAGGTGGTAGATCAGGAAAAGAGGTTTTATTTTCCCCTTGACAAGCTGGCGAGTCTGCAGGTATTTAATAAAATGATTATGTGGAAGACCATATTTGCTTCAAAGGTCATCAAGACTATCAAATATATTATCAGTATACAAATTCTTAATGCTCATAAGACCGTTCAAACCCCATTTTTCTAAAAACTGAATCGAGTGTAGAGGAGGGAAACAGATGGTTTCTATGAATGGGACCTAAAACTGAAGCTGATGTGAACTTATAGTGGCAGCGAAATTGATTAAAAATTTTGAGGATGGAGAGCACAACCGGGTTAAATGTGAACTGAGAGAATTTCAATGGCAAGGAAGAATACACTAATGCTGGGAGAGACGACGAGTGGCAAGACCGCGTCTCAAGCAGGCACCAGTTTATATCTGGTCGGTGGAGGCAAACTCATACCTTTTGAATGTTCAATGCCCAATAATAATGAATAAATCTAGGTAGTCCATGGGCTTTATTTCCGAGAGCTTTCGTATGTATGAACAATGTATTGGTTAAGTGAATAAAAAACTTAAAATATGAAAGAGTAGTACCAGCCAAAATGTAGGATGCAAATTACAAAAGAGAAAAAAAAAAGATTCGGGTTTTGACAGTCATGAGCGCTTTGAATATGCAGATAGAATGGGAAAATCAGATGGAACTGGATATCAAGAAGAAAAGTTGCAGAATGCCACTGAGGTGGCTTTTTTGAACAGGTTTTGACTGAACACAATGAGAAGGGAAATTCTGGATTGGGTGTTGTGTATTTAACCAGATTTGAATAGGAAGCTTATGGTAAAAGAAGACTTTGGAGGAAGTGATCAAAATGTGGTAGAATTTTCGCGAAAGTTTGAGACATAGTAGAAAACGTCGGAAATACAGTGAAGTGAAGTTAATTACAGAGGCTGAAGAGGGGATTTGGCTAAGCTGTTTGGATAGGGACACTAGATGAACAGCAACGGCTGACGTTTCTGAGGGTAATTCGGAAGGCAAAGATTAGATACATCTCAAAAGTAAAGAAGTATTCTATAGTGAGGATGCTAGTCAACCTTGCCTAACAGGGGAGGTCAAAGACAACATAAAAGCAAAAGAGTAAGCATATGACATGGCCACAATTAGTCGGAGGTTGGCGGAATGGGAAACTCTTAAAAACAATTGGAATGCAATTAAAAAGGCAAATGGAGAGATAAGATGAACATATGAAGGTAAGTTAGACACCAAAATAAAAATTATACCAAATGCTGTTTTATTGCAGGTATATTAAGAGTAAAGGAGAGTTAGATGTGGATGCCGGACTGCAGGGACATAAAACTGGAGAGGTAGTAATGGTGCAATTAAATGGAGGATGAACTTAATCCGTATTTTAGTCCTCATTGTGAAAGACACTAGCAGAATGCCACGAATTCGGGAGTTTCACTATTTGGAAGTAGGTGTTGTTGCTAAGGAAAAGCAACTTGAGAAGTTGAAGGCCTAAAGGTAGATGAGGCACCTGGATCAGATGGTCTACACCACAGTGTTCTGAAAGTGGCAACTGAAGTGGTTGTGAAGACAATCACAAAGATATCAAGAGTCACTAGATTCTAAAATAGTTGTGAAGGAATGGAAAATTGAAAATGTCTCTTCACACTTAAGAATGGAAAGAGACTGAAGAAATGAAACTATACGCCAATTAGCCTGTTTCAGGTGGTTCGGAAGATGTTGGAGTGCATTCTAAAAAATGAAATATCAGGGCACTTGGAGGCAACTGATATAATTTGTCATAATCAGTATAACTTCTTTAAGGGGAAATCTTGACTGACCTAACTTTTGGAATTCTTT
This sequence comes from Mobula birostris, assembly GCF_030028105.1. NCBI lineage: Eukaryota > Metazoa > Chordata > Chondrichthyes > Myliobatiformes > Myliobatidae > Mobula > Mobula birostris. The sequence goes on along the minus strand of NC_092382.1, from coordinate 53,853,251 downwards.
GCGAAAATAACAGAAATGAAAGACAAATAGGATCACTGCATGTTGTTTATTTGGATTTTCACATGGCCTTTTGTCGTTTAACAAGATAAAAGTCCATGACATTAATTTAAAGTTAGTGGCATGGATGGAAGATTCACTGACAGGTAGCAAGCAAAGTGTCAGAATAAAGCGGATTTCTTCTGGTTGGCTGGCAGTGACTAGTAATGTTACACAGGGGTCGGTATTGAACACTCCTTTTCACGTCATATGCAAACCTGGTATGGAAGCTGTCCCGTCCAAGACCGAAAAAAACTGCAGACGATCGTGAACACGGCCCAGCACATCACACAAATCAATCTTCCGTCCTTGGACTCACTTCACACCGCACGCAGTCGGAGCAGGGCTGCCAGGATATTCAAGGACACGACCCAACCAGCCAACACACTTTTCGTCTCTCTTCCCTCCGGGAGAAGGCTCAGGAGCTTGAAGACTCGGATGGCCAGATTTGGGAACAGCTTCTTTCCAACTGTGATAAGACTGCTGAACGGATCCTGACGCGGATCTGGGCTTTACCCTCCAAATATCCGGACCAGCCTCTCGGTTTTTTTGCACTATCTTACTTTCCATTTTTCTATTTTCTATTTATGATTTATAATTTAATTTTTTTAATCTTTAATAATTTTTACTATTTTTAATATTTAATTTTTGTAATCCAGGGAGTGGGAAGCGCAGAATGAAATATCGCTGTGATGATTGTACGTTCTAGTATCAATTGTTTGGCGACAATAAAGTATAAATTAAGTATAAAGTATAAATGACTGGATGACGGAAGAGTTGGGCTGGTGCACAAGTTTGCAGAAGATACTAACATAGGTGGTGGGGCAGGGGGTGTTGCGGAAGCACAGAGTTTACAGAAAGACAGATTGATATTGATGATATTGCGGCATATCCAGAGAAGGTTTGCGACAATAATTCCTGGAATGAAAAGCTTTATGTATGAGGAGGGTTTGGTTCCTGTGGGCCTGTGCTTGCTGGAGCTCAGAAGAAAGTGTGAAAATCTCATTGAAATCTACTGAATGTGGAATTTCCTAGATTGAATTGAAGTGGAGAGGATGCTTCCATTTAGATCAAGACTGAGGAGGAATTTCCTGATTGTGCTTCTATGTCTTATGCTGTTATTCCAAACTGTGGCTAAAAGTAATGGTCCGAATTTGGGGAATCTAATGGTATCGTTAATACATCACTTTCTGACTGACAAGATCTACAGCTTGTCACAACTTTCATTTTCCGATGCCTCATCCCAGGACTAACATTTTTAACATACTTTTAAAATTTCCCCTTTTAAGGTTTAACAAACTTTTGACATCTTTAAAATTCATTTTGGTGATTGCTCAGAAAAAAAAATGGCCGCTTCTGTTTTATCGAGGATAGCAAGAGAAATTAATGCACAATACAAGTAAGATTAAATACAGTGCAGGACAGATGCGACTAAGCTGCTGGATTTCAGCACTTTAATGCTTATAGCGTATACCTTTACCTGTTTGTGTAATATGAAAATAAGATACGTCAGTTTAAATATTTTGAAATAAATTACAAACAGAGACATTAGTAGAGAAAGAGGAATATTTCCGAGGAGAGCTATACAGATCGGGAGGGATTCACCAAAGAGTGTTTAATCTGCAGATTCTCTGTACCGAACCCACTGACCCGCACCTCTGTGATTTCGTGGAGGGCCACACCTGGAAGAGTACACAAAACAAACTATGTAGATGCAAAGCTGGAAGGGGAAAACCATGATAGGCGAGTTTTACCGTGCAAAAGGCATACTTCCGTTCAATAAGCGCAACAGTCTGCGCTTTTATAAAAACTTCAGTGAAAGCCCTGGCTTATCTTACCTTTTTTGCTAGAACCATCTGTTGATCACTCTGACAAAGTAATACCTCATACAACAGGCCAATGGCATTGACTTTGTTGATTCATTACTGGATAATTTGATATTTATCATATATCCCGAGTGATTGCTGCAATCACCTGACAACAATGAACTACTTCAACGGTATCAGCAAACTGCATCTGGCGATCCTGTACAGAACAATGTCATGTTCACTTGTTATCTGCCTGAGTAGCATTGGCATTAATAGACAAGTGAATACGTAGGAAGCATCACAGCAACATTATTAATCCCTGCGTTACTTCCCCAACAGAATCGCAGCAAGACGCAAAATGTACAATCATCGCCCACCTTAATTTGCACGTTCCCTGTGGGTGCGCAATCGCTCAGAACTTAAATGCTCCTGCTCACATAGTCTTTGTCCGGTTGGAATTTAACGCAGTTGGAAAAAGTTTAGGAAGATTTTCTTTGTTGTACTCTGTTTCGTTATACCCACAATAAATAAATAAATAAATAAATAAATAAATAAAGAATCAAACAAATAAATAAGTAAGAGCAGTAATTGGTCGTTGCAGCTGTAAAAAAACACAAGCACAGAGCCTCATCTGATAGATTATAATTTGCCAGAAGACGTTCATCATCATTTCAATGTTGATTAGACACCGAACTGCATGTAGAAATAAAATGAATTAACAATAGATGTAACATTGTATGGAAGGTCGGATGGAGAATTGGAGATAATGTAAGGTGATTACAGAGACTTTGCTCATTTCCAGATTTATTTCTACGTGTTCCATATAAAACTATGCAATGGCTGAAATTTCGTTCCCGGTGTTTCTTTGATCATACTCGGCTGTGAGATGCACCTAAATGGGATACCTCAGACAAGATACAGGGAGGGAACATTTAACCAAAGGCAACATAGTAAATAAAGCTGTGCGTTTCTTTTTTCCGAAATATATTGTAATGAAGTATAAATCTAGCTATCACTCGAATAAGAGAGAAATGTCTCAGGGTTCGAATACAAAGCGCTCTGTAGTTGGGGAGAGATGTGAATCACAGTCTGCTGGATCTGTTCAAACACTCCGCTAGCATACGGACCAGGCCGGCATTGTTATTGCCGCTCCTGGTCCACCATTGGCCACACAGATAAATGTATTGCCTCTTCGGAATCATCCATGAGCAAGTCCTCCAGAAATCATACAGAACTGTTTACTTAAGTGCTTGGAACGAACAGGTGGTAGAAATAGGTTTATGAATAACATTTGAAATGTGCTTCAGCAGGGTAAAAATTGTAGAGTCGCAAACACGAACAGTCCTGATGAAGCGTCTTCATCTGCTTAATCCGCTTAAATTTGCAAAATCTGCAGAATTGTTTCTAAACAAGTTATGGATATATACAACTTTCATGTACGAAACTATTTAACAACACATCCCGACACTATCTGCTCGGCTGGTATGCAGAAATGGTTAACTGCATTCATCATCAGGAACAACAGAAATAATGTATTTTGCCCGGAGGTTATCGGCGTCACGAGTGGGTTTCTCTCTCCTACTAATAAACGCCCGACTCACTGAGTTGTCCCACTATCAGCGTGAGCAGCTGCCCCTTCACTGACAGCGTTTCGCGGATCCACAAAACGGGACAGAGAAAGCACACTTTGGGGAAAGCAGATTTGTTGGCTCCGGAATGGATCAGAGTCGGCGAACAGCAGTATGGAATGTAACGAGGATTCGCCAGAATGCCTTCTGGGCTGCTGAATTTCTCTTTGCAAATTATGAGTGGATTACCTCAGAACTTCGAATTGTGTACGCAATAAAAGTTATTCAGGTGATTTTCTACACCGTCTTCGCTATAGTTGCTCTTCCAGGTGAGTCTCTCCCCGAAGCTTAATCATTCAATAATATTGAACTACATTACTTTCATTCTAATGTGTACCACGAATTTGTAATTATTTCTGCTGTCACACACACCAGGTATGAAATCTTCAGCGCTTTAAATTCTGCAACCGATATTGTTCACTCTGGCTCTTGGAATTGTGCTGGTGAAATGACCATTGATCTTTTCGGCACACTCTGCAAACTTCTATAAAATGCCAATATCCTTACTGATACTTGTTTTATTTTTCCTGGCGGGCTCATTTGACCGTAAGCTTGGTGATTTACGGTTGTTGTCGCTGAAAACTGATTCCTATCTCCGAATGCAGTTTAAGAATGTACTGAACTGTTTATTTTATCATCATCGGCGTGGGTATTGTACTGTGAACTCAATTATTTTTCAAAAGTGATAACATATCTGCAAACAGAAAGATTGCGAAAAGGCCAGGAGATTCTCACTGCGATGCATTGATTTGGTTATAAAAGAGGATCATCGGTGCGGGTAAATAATATTTCGTCAGGAATGGGAAAAATGCGTAAGAATGGAGGAAAATGCATTAATAAGGGCCAGTGTTTCTGAAGGGGAAAAAATACCAGGAATTATTCCAATGGAATAACTTCTGCATAGTTAACCTTCGGTCTGTGATCACGACATTTGGTGCAGCGAAGTCAGATTGTCCACTCAGCGTGTCCCGGACAGTCCACCACTTTCTTCAAGCTTTAGGTCAGATGTTTCGAATCAGTTAAGGGTCGTGTGAAACTTGATTAGATTCCGCTGCCCTGAGTCACCCGCTCAGTGAATGAATTCAACCGAACTACTGACAGGATGACCAAAGTTAGGATGCCCCAGACCTTTGCACAGTACTGCAGTAATTTCATGCATTGCACTCTAATGCTGCTGTAAACAAAATCGCTGTCTTCTTGACATAAGAGAGTGATGATAAACCTGATTCCGATATGAGTGTCTGTTGTGGACTGAGAGAGAGAAGGAGGCAGCGAGAGGGGAATGGTAGTTGAGAAAACGAGAAGGGAGAGTGGAGGGAGCGGGAAGCACTAGGGAGGCATTTTGTAATGATCAATAAAACAATGGTTTGGTATCAAATTACCTTGCCTGGTGACTCAGGGTTTGGGGTGTCTTCACCGCGCCAACCCGCCCCGGCACTCCTTCTCTGTCACCCGGCCCACATCTGCACCCTCTCCTTTACCTACATCGCTTGCTACCGCCATATTTGGAAACACGCTATCTGCTCCACGTTGACAAATATAGTCGTGGTCAAAAGTCTTGGGCACCCCAGCTATATTACATATGTTTAAGACTTCTGCACATTACTTTATCACGATCCGGGACGAGAGACTGTCTTTGATTTTAACAGAGTCAGTATTGCGGATATTTATTTAATGCAAATACGCTTCTGCGGAGTAGGCATTTAATGTCCCGGCTATCTCTTTTCCGTCATTTGTACGGAACTGGCCAATAATCAGTGATCGCTATCTGTGTTATTCAATGCTGTTTTTTGGGGAAATATTCGCAAATATTCCGCTCGATTTTTCACTGAACGAATTTTTGATTTATTTCTAATAATTAATTTTGTCTACGAATTGATCTTGTCTTCCTGAGATGCAATGATTTTCCAACATGACTAAGCACAGTTTCAAATGAGATGAATTATATGTCCATTGAACAGCGAACGCTTCCCGATGTGTATCTACGCATTATTTTCTGCTCTTTACAGTGAATCTGGTGACGATTTTAATCTTGTACCGAGGAAAATGCGGTCTGTCCAGGGTTGTCACACGCTACCTGCTTGCCATGGCAGCGGCGGATCTCCTGGTAGTTGTCCTGGACCTGATAATGAGCAAGATTCCGAATACTTCCGCGCCACTCGAAGTTTACTTCTGGTCTCTGGCTACACCGGTGTGTAATATCCATACCGTCCTGTTTTACGCCGCCACAGACTGTTCAGTCTGTTCCACCGTTACGTTCACATTTGATCGTTTTGTGGCAATTTGTTGTCAAAAGCTGAAAGCAAAATATTGTACAGGGAAAACCGCGACTAGGATTCTGGGGTCAGTGACAGTGATCAGCTGTTTAAGGAATATTTACTGGTATTTTCGGCTCTCAGGGTATTATGCCCTGATGATTGCTCCACTTATTTGTTTGGGAAACGGGTATTGTTTCTCCTTATCTATCATGATGTCTTTAGATTTATTGAATTATATCCTCACCCCTGTAATCCCATTCCTGCTGGTTCTCTTGACGAATGGCTTAACCGTCAGGCACGTTTTAGTCTCCAGCAGAGGACGCAGGAGACTCCGGCGTGCTGACAAGGGGCAAAGTGCCAGGGACTTGGAGATGGAGAGCCGCAGGAAATTCCTCGTTTTACTGCTGATCATCTCTGGCGATTTCATTCTGCTGTGGACACTGTACGCTGTGTATTCTGCGTGGAACCTGCTGTTAGGTTACTATAAATCGACTCCTCCTCCCGAATATCTGCCAGATCTGGGCTCGATGCTGCAGCTTCTGAGCTGCTGCACAAACACGGCTCTTTACGCCGTCTCCCAGACCAAGTTCAGGGAGTAACTGAGGGTCGGATTAAAATACCCAGTGGTTCTCATTGCTGCGACATTAAAGCGTCAGCGATGCCTAATTTGGAGTCCAGTGTGCAAATTTGTCATTTACCGTTAATTAAATCGATGAAGTGCAGACAAAAAGTTCAAGTATGCTACCAGGAAAGATTAGATGTTTAATTTATAAGGAACAATTGAATAGGTTATTCATTTATTGCTTATTACGTCGATGATTGACGGGACATTCGAAAGAGGTTTACAATTATGTGGGGCATAGATAGTGTAAATGCAACCAGACTTTATTCTGCTGGTGTGTGGGGGACTACAACTGGAGGTCATAGGTTAAGGGTGAAAGGTGGAGTAGGGGGCGAGCGTGTGGAACGAGCTGCCAGCGGAACTGATGTATGTGATTTCGATTTCAAACTTTAAGAGAAGTTTGCATAGGTACATAGACTGGAGGGCTGCATGGATTAGTCTGGCCTTGTACGATAAATTCTTCCCACATTGCAGGCAACTCCTGCACCAATGGAGCCGGAAATATCCCTTGTTCGACTGAATACTCATCCGCTTCACTGTGATCCGTCACTCTGTTTCGTGAATGTTCCTTGTAATCAAGATCGGGAAAATATTGTTAAAAGTACTAAAATATAGCAAATTCAGCTCCAGGGTGGTCAGAAACTACTCCATATTACCCTATAACCATATAGCAATTACAGCACGGAAACAGGCCTTCTCGGCCCTTCTAGTCCGTGCCGAACTCTTACTCTCAGATAGTCCCACCGACCTGCAATCAGCCTATAACCCTCCATTCCTTTCCTGTCCAGTTTAACTTTAAAAGACAACATCGAACCTGTCTCAACCACGTCAGCTGGAAGCTGGTTCCACACAGCCATCACTCTCTGAGTAAAGAAGTTCCCCCTCATATTACCCTTAAACTTTTGCCCTTTAATTCCGAACTCATGTCCTCTTGTTTGAATCTCCCCTAATTTCAATGGAAAAAGCCTATCCACGTTCACTCTATCTAACCCTATCATTATTTTAAATACCTCTATCAAGTTCCCACTCAACCCTGAACGTTCCAAAGAATAAAGACCCAACTGGTTCAACCTTTCTTTGTAACTTAGGTAATGAAACCTAGGTAAAATCATAGTAAACCGTCTCTGTACCCTCTCTATTTTGTTGACATCTTTCCCATAATTTGGTGACCAAAACTGTGCAAAATACTCCAAATTTGGCCTCCCCGATACCTTGTACAATTTCAACAATACATCCCAACTCCTATACTCAATGTTCTGAATTATAAAGGCCAGCATACCAAAAGCTTTCTTCACCACCCAATCCACATGAGATTCTACCTTCAGGGAACTATACACAACTATTCCTAGATCCCTCTGTTCTGCTGCATGCTTCAATGCCCTATCATTTACCATGTATGTTCTATTTTGATTCGTCCTACCAAAGTGTAGCACCTCACATTAAACTCCATCTGCCATCTTTCAGCCCACTCTTCTAACTGGCTTAAATCTCTCTGCAAGCTTTGAAAACCTACCTCATTATCCACAACGTAAACACGAGGAATTCTGCAGATGCTGGAAATTCAAGCAACACACACCAAAGTTGCTGGTGAACGCAGCAGGCCAGGCAGCATCTCTAGGAAGAGGTACAGTCGACGTTTCGGGCAAACGGATGTAGAAACTGCGGCCCAAGCTGTTAGTACCATCGAAGATATCCTCATTTCCTCCCTTCTTGACCTCATCCCGTTAAAGCACTCCTATCCATGGTCTGTCCAGTTACATTTTGAATGTTCTGAAACACACCCTCGGGCAGCTCGTCCCATACACTTACCCACTTCATTGGTCAAAAGTGGTCCCTCCACTTCCTATTAATGCTCTCTCGTCACTTTAAATCAGTGCCCGTTAATAAATCATTCTCACTGGTACGTCTGCAGACACAACTTTAGTATTAGTCTGGTCAGTGATGGGCCTGGATTACCAATGTCGTCATCATCATGGTCAGCAATGCCATTGTCAGTGTGTGTAGTCATCGTTCTGTAAAACAGCAATTAAAATATTCTTCACGACACGAAACCGCATTAAAGTTTAGTTGTACAATATAAAGCTCTACACAGCATTGTACAGTAAGTGATTCAGTGAAAACACTTCTCAATTCCCAGATCAGAACCATTACCTCTAGTCACTGAATACAAGTGGCACATGTTCATACAACGCCCGTTTCTGTTTCCACTGATATGCGGATGAGTCCAGATTTCAATTAAAACTGATAGGTCACAATAATGAATGTGAGAGGACTTCAGTGTAAATGTACCATATTGCGTTTAGTCTTACGAATGAAAATATGTGTCTGAAGTTGCGAAATGACAGCAGAAGAACTCAAAGAGTTGAACAAGAAGGAGATCTCTCACACCTGTTTTGATCTCTCACCTTCTAGAGCTTGTGCATATTCATGCAGTTGTGTTTCGGGTTACTGGCCTTCCTGCAGAGACCTCCTTATTGTCTTCTTTGTAGGATCTGTCTCATTATTTCAAAATCTTTCAAAAACTGTCTCAATTTTATGTACACAAACATACAACTGAGCGTTTCTCGTAAGTCTCCAAGTGCCAAACTATAACGGGTTAGCTACATCTCACCTTGACTGTAGTTCATCTGGTTGGTGGTGTGAAATAATTTTCTCTTGTTGTTCTACAGCGCCTCCTTGAAACAACAAAAACATACACATTTATTCGCAGCATTCAGCACATTGTTTTCAAAGGTTAAGTACACCTAACGAATGTTTACATGTATACAAGTCATTTTAGCTATTATATTCACTATTTTATTCCTGGTATTAGACATCAGAGGAAATATCGGTTGTGTAAAGGTGCAGCTGATGAAGACTAGACATTCTTATGCCCCCGGTGTTTCCATTATCTGAACCGACCTATTTTCGTCATTGCGGGTCTTTATCTGCGAACCCACTGAACAATGTCAGGATCTTTTTTTTTTTCTCCCCCGTGTAAGTATGTAACAGGACTTGCAAATAAATAACGCCGAATTTCATTTAGACATACGAAAATAATAATTTAAAAAAAGTGCCGGTTTCTTGAAATAGAAACACAGCTGAATCTGATGATGGAAAAGAAGAGTGAATATTTATCATTATCGGCGGGGTCACAGCTGAGATGAGTTCGAAAGTAACAACAAAAGCCGAGTTTAAATGTTATCATGTCCACTGATGTTTCGGTCACTCTTTGGTGCATTGATCGTACAACTCTTTCCTCTGAACGATAAGTTGCATGGAAATTCTGTCGACAACACATAACCATCTCCAGCTGTGCAGGGTACTGAGCCGTTAGTAATCCAATGCTGGTTGTAGTTGATGATATTTAGCATTATGAATGTTTGCGATATTTTATGACCAGTACAAAATCCACATGTTCAGGGTGACAAGGACAGTAATTGTATTCGCCGGAGAGACAGTATTTGGAATTCTGTTGCAGGGTTGGCAGAACAACACTTTCTAGCCGGTTATTATTACGTCGGCCTGTGTTCTCAGACACTTCCTATTGAAGATCCAGAAAAAAAACATCCTCACACGCTTGAAATGTAGTGCATTCTCATTTACTTCAGAGAGTAATCATCCTAATTCTGCAGGGTTCATTGTTGTTTTTTGCACAATATTTGCCTGACCATCGACTAACTGAACAACATTATCACCCTGAAACGTGTGAGAATTTCTCGGTATCTATGTCTCACCTTCTGGAGAATTTACACTTACCTTCTCCAACGTCATAGGAACATAGAAAACCTGCCGCTCAATACAGGCCCTCCGGTCCACAGATCTGTGCCGAACATGTCATTATCTGAGAAATTACCTACAGCTACCCATTGCCCTCTATTTTTCTAAGCTCCATGTACCTGTCCAGGATTATCTTAAAAGACGCTATCGTATCCGCCTCCACCACAGTCGCCGGCAGCCCATTCCATGCATTCACCAAGCTCTGCGTAAAAAATAAATACCCCTGACATCTCCTCTCAACCTACTTCCAAACACATTATAACTGTGCCCACCCGTGCTAGTCATTTCAGCCCTGGGAAAAAGCCTCTGAGTGTACCCACGATCAATGCCTGTCATCATTAATATTACTGGTTTTTCAACTGAACCCACAAACATTCTTCAAATCCCTCGCCCTCCTTCTTTCTTCAGTCCTGACGAAGGGTTCCGGCCCAAAACGTCGACTCATCGTTTCCACTGATGCTGCCCGACCTGCTGAGTTCCTGCAGCGTGCTGTGACTGTTGCTCCTGTCATCATTATATCAGGTCACCTCTCATCCTCTGTCGCTCGAATTAAAAAAAAAGCCAAGTTCACTCAACCTATTCCCATAAGGCATGCTCCCTAATCTAGGCAAATCTTTGTAAATCTCCTCTGCACCCTTTCTGTGATTTTCACGTTCTCCCTATACCTGGAGAGAAAAAAAATCTTCATGTTGTTACCTAACACGCCTCCATCATTCGTCCTCCGTTACTTCCTCCGTCTTCAACGGGAATCTTACCACGATAAAATCCCCTACACGGCCCCCAGCCCCTTCTGCAGTTTCTGCAGGTATCACGTCACTCCCTTGTCCACTATCCCTCCCGACTAATCTCCTTCCTGGCACTTATCACTGCAAGCGTTACAAGTACCCTAACTACATCTACACGTTCTCCCTCATTCCACATTGGTGAGACCCAATATAGATTCCGGTGCCGCATTGTGGAACACTATCGCTTCGCATTCACCCTCTAAATATTAGCCTCCTTTTACATTGGCGAATGAACGTGTAAACATTCCCCGGTGTTCCTATCCAGATGGATCTGCGACCGGTCTATAAGAATGGAGCCCACTGAATCCCAGGTAGATTGGCAAAATGAATTTCAAACTGTCTTGAAACAGGATGCATAGATTCACGGTGGAATCTTGCTCTGTGACTCTCCTCCTAAACTATCCTACTTTTTGTCCACAGGTGACAAGGATGAAGAGTATGATGGAGCATTCCACACTTAAATCTTCAGCAGGTCAATACGGATGTTGATGCCATCCAGCAAAGCACCCGCTTCATCACATTTCATTCTGCTGTGCGTACCGTGTTCAGTGCTCACCCAGGCAACTGGACCAATGACCCCAGTTACAGGGCAACTCGCCACCTCAGAGTACCCGTGTGAGTCAGAAACCTGCTTTGCAAAGAAATATATCTCCTCACGTCACTGTTATTCTCTGCCTCTTCCCATTCGCCACTGGAAAGGCTGCAATCCTATAAAAGATAAGTGAATCATTGCCATCGGAGGAGCAATTGGAGACAGACAATAAATGATGCCTTGGTAACAACACAAATATCGCAGAAATCAACAAAACTAGAGCGAGCGTTGATGTATTGATCAATGGACAGGATGCATTGATTAATGGCCCAGTGAACAATGAAATAGCTGAGTAGGAATTGAAATGAATTTCTGTCGCAACAAATGGTAACTGTTTCCGAGTTACTGATAGAAAGCAATTTACAAGAAAAGGTGCATCACACTGTGGGACCAGCGCAGTCAGCCTCACAAATCGAATTCAAAGTGTGAGAGGAAAAAGCGTGTTATCAGCGCTGAGATATTCTCAAAGAATCCGAGGGCCACGCATCGGTACCAGTCCCACAATGGATACAGAGTGGCGAGTCAGCCCACAGTGCTAATACCAGTTCCGCACATCGCGCATCGATACCAGCTCCACGATAGATGCACACGTGAGACTTTCTCCAGGCTGCCGAAGGCTGTACATTTGTACAAGTTCCACACTGAATGTAGAATGGTCAGACTTTACTTTTCCAATAAGCCGAAGGCTTCTCATCGGTCCGAGTTTCACAATAGGCACAGAGTAGTTTAGTTTGTACTACAAAAGCAGAAGGAAATGAGCTTGAAAGGTGAGCTTGACGACATCCTCTGTTCTGCACATACTTAGGTTTTCGACGAAAATGAATCATAAATAGTCGTGAAGTTGCAGATTATTACTACAGAGAAATAGGCACTTCCGTTCATCTGGTCATCCCTCTGTGATCATCCATATATCTGCACCCTCTGTCCCACTCTCATCCACGTACCTACGCAAACTTCACTGAAATGATACAATTGAATCCGCATCTACCAGTTACGCTTGGAGTTCCTTCCACACTCGCTCGACCCTCTGATTGAATAAGTTCTAATTCACATGCTTCTTGCATATTTCAAATTTCTGCCCAAGCCTATGAACTCCAGTTGTAGATTCACTCAAAGGATGGAACATAGAACATAGAAATCTACAGCATATTAAAAGGCTCTTCGGTCCACAATGTTGTGCCTAATATGTAACCTACTCTAGAAACTCCTTAGACTTTCCCGAGCGCATAGCCCTCTAATTTTCTAAGCTTCATGTACCTGCCTAAAAGACTCTTAAAGACTCTATTCCATCCGCTTCCACCACCGCCGCCGGCACTGCATTCCATTAAAACTCCACTCTCTGTGTGAAAAAAAAACTTGACCCCTGTATCCCTTGTGCACCTATTTCCAAGCACTTTAAAGCTATGCCCTCTTGTGTTAGCCAATTCGGCCCTGGGGGAGAAAAATCTCTGACTATTCAAGCGATCAATGACTCCCTTCATCTTATACACCTCGATCAGGTCACCTCTCATCCTCCGTCACTACAAAGAGAAAAGGACAAGTGCACTCGAGCTGTTCACCTAAGGGACGACCTCCATTCCAGGCAACACCCTTGTAGATCTCCTCTGCACTCCCTCCCTAGTATCCACGCACCCTCTCTATAGTGTCTATCGTATAGAACCTGGATGGGGAATCACTGTTCATTTCCCGAACTCTTCCTTTCAAATTATCGCTGGACATTCTGAAGCTTGTTGAGATTTCCAAACTGTAAGCAGGTGGCCAGAACAGCCCACGATATTCTATCTACGGCCTCACCAACGTGTTGTACAGCTTCAGCAAAACGTCCCAACTCCTGTACTCAGTGAACTGATTGTGAAGGACACTGTGATCAGAGCTCAATACGAGCCGATCTGCGCGTGACACCCGATTTCCTGGAATTATCGATCTGTATCGCCAGGTCTCTTTTTAAATACTGCGCAGTAACTCCACATATTCAATACGTGTGTCGAAACCTATTGTATCTTTCCTCACAAAGCAATCCATCTCACATTTGTCTGTATTAAATGCTATCTGCCATTTTTCAGCCCATTTCCTAGCCAGTCAACATCAAGCTGCAGCTTGGATAGAGTTCCTGGCTGGAACAACGCCTATTACTTCGGAGTCGGCCGCAATCCTTCTGATTCAGTTTTCTACATCAACACCTGAGTCATTAACATGCATGGTTAAATAAATAAAAAAATCCCTGCACTACACTACACTGAGTGAAAGAATCAACCATCCACTCTCTGCTAATCAAGAAAAGACCGCTCATCAATCCGTCCACAAGCCGCGTCTAAATTCGTGTGGGCGCGGAACATTTTATTATCAAAGGTCCCTGGAATATTGCACTCGATCTCTTTTATATGCTCAGAAGAACATACGTACAACGTCTTTTATTGTGATATATATCATTAGCTATTACTGTGACTTTCTTGATTCAAATAACTCGAAATGACAAAAACAGGCGACAGTAAAAAAATGATCCTGTCTTCCCCCTCAATAAATTGTACACTATTTCACCTGCCGAGGTAATGTCCCGCCCTCAGTGACAGAAGGGAATGTGCTCCGCTGAATGGGACAAAATAAATGTGTTTGAAGTTGATTGTTCAGAATGATTGTCTATGTTAGAAACAACACTGATCAGAAAATATCCCATTTTAGCAGCTGACGTCAGATGTCTTGGAAAGTACATTGGTAACGTTCGCATTATCTTTTGTTTACAAGTTAATACCTGTAACATCCCTTGGGGATATGAATTCATGGCACGGTGCCAGAGTGAGAAGAAAACTTTAATGTCAGTGTTTGTGTAGCTGGTTGTCCCTCATGCGGCTGATGTCATTACCACACTAATTGCCTCAGTGGAATTACTCTGAATTGCATATAACTCTGTAAAACCTGCCACCAGTCTGTATAAGCGTTTGGAAGGTTCCGTGCATCTGAACGCTGCCTCAGACGGAATATGGGATATCCAGCGATTTACTACATCGCGGGCATTTTCTATCCTGCAATTGTAGCGATCGGGATCCCTGGTAAGATACTGGAGCTGGTCACTCTGTGTACGGTGCCGTCGACATCTTGATTTTGTTCCGCTGCACTGTTTCTACTTTCCCTGAGCACAGGTGCTACCTTCGTCTGAAATGTGTTTCCAGAATTGAGGATTCAAGCACTTGATAGATTCGTTATTCAGAATCGATATTGTTTCTATGTGATGCTTTGCATTTCTTTTGTCAACGACGTTGGTGCCGATATTGCCATAATGCATTGTTTCATTTTGCTCAGCTTTCTGAACCGACAGTGGTCGCATTTCCAGTTCAGAGGCTTTTTCATCTGACCGATCAGTCAAATATCGACACTCAGGTCTGTTCTACCCTAAAACGGTAAATTATAACTTATGCATTAAGTCTCATGATCTCAGCTATTTCACCTCAAATAATGGAAACTGGTGTTGTTTATGGAGCGATCGAACTTCACCGGTACGTGAGTGGTGGAAATCAGACGCCCGTTTCTAATCTTTCGGAAGGTCGCCAACCCACTGCTAATTCTGTCCATTATTGTCCAGCCGGAGTGCACGGACCGAGTCCGCACAAATTGAATTTCTGCTTTTCACTTCCAAAAAAAGCATTCCCTGCGGATCTTTGGAAAAATGGTAGCCATTCAGATATTTGCAGCTAACGGTAATTCTGTGTTGATTTTTATTCTCTCCAAATTTCTTCTAGTTAATTTAACGGCGATTGTGATCCTATCTCGGGGAAAATGCGGACTTTCCAAATGCATCACCCGTTACCTGGTTGGAATGGCAACAGCGGATGTTATGGTGGTTATAGTTTTCGCTTTAGTGGAACAGACCAACAACATCTACATTTATTCCAGATCCCTGCTCATCACTCCTGTGTGCGCTGTGACAATTATATTATTTGTTGTGACGAGGGACTGTTCTGTTTGGTTTACGGTCAGTTTTACCTTCGATCGTTTCATCGCAATATGTTGTCGAAAGATCGAAAAACGATACTGCACTGAGAGAACAGCAACAGTGGTCATGCTGGCCGTGGTGTTAGTGAGTTGCGGAAGAAGCGTCCCGTTTTATTTTACAGTTGAACCTTACGCCATCATTGACAACGTGCCGTGGCGTTGTGTCCTCACAAATGAATACGCTACTTCACCCGTGTGGAAAGGAATCGAATTACTAGATAGCATTTTAACACCCTTCCTACCAGTCGGCTTAATTCTTATCTTCAATGGATTAACAGTAAGACATATAATTGCGGCAAATAGAGTCCGCAGAGGACTTTGGACGAGCAGCGATAAACAGAAAGATACCGAGGTGGAAAACCGCAGAAAATCGATTATTTTATTGGTTGCAATTTCAGCTAATTTCATATTATTCTGGATGCCCTATGCAGCTCATTCCCTGAAATGGCAAAGGGAAAATTACTATTACTTGGACAGATATTTGAGTTCTCCGGTATACATACTGCAGCAATTTGGGTACATGTTGCAATCTCTCAGTGTGTGCACCAATACTTGTATCTATACACTGACCCAGAGGAAATTCAGACGAGAACTGAAGGGGGGAATGAAGTATGTGTTTACGTTAAATGGCCGTCTGTGTAAATAACGCCCACTTCAATTGCAATTCAGAGGAGTTTTAAAATAAAACAGTTCAAAAAATCATTAGACTTGAGAAATATGTCATAAATTCAAACAAGCATGCGCCTGGTTATCCTGAAATGAATTAATTCCAAAATATCGTAGAGACTTGACAATCATCCAGGAAACGGTACCGCAGCATAAAAGCCAGGGCCAACAGGCTCCGGGACAGCGTCACCCACCAGGCCATCAGAGTGATTAACTCACGCTGATTTGAGTGTTTTTCGATCTTGCATTGACAGTTCTATTTATTCTAAATTATTATAAATTACTGGGATTGCACATTGCACATTTAGACGGAGACGCAACCTAAAGATTTGTATTCCTCGTTTATGTGAAGGATGTAAGAAACAAAGTCCATTCAATCACAAGGGGAGAAATGACATCCGGATTTACCGGGGTTCAAATGTTTCAAAATGTTCATAGTCCGGTGAAAGAGAGTAAAGGGAGAGCCTTTTAAACACAGGGCGAGTGTGATGGTATCACAGCTGCGGAAAGAGAGGACATTGTGGTGGGATTGCATGTTAATAGATAGTGAGTGGAACTCAGAAGTGAGAAGGTAAGAAACACTCGTTTGAGAGTATTCCGTACAGAGCTCCCATCACCAAAACGAAAACAACACACAGAGACAGTGACAGATCGGGAGACAGATTTTGCACAGGTGCTTAGATAAACACGGCTGTTGTCACAGGTAACTGAAACTTCACTGATATTCATCGGCAATTCCTCAGTTTAAAAGGTTTAGGTGTGACAGAATTTCTCAGTTGTGTACAGGAAGGAGACCTGGCACAAGTAGCGAGCAGGAGGACTAGTGAACAGTCCATCTTGTGCTAATACTAGAAAGTGAAATGGGTCAGGTAACTGATCTCTCCGCGTGTCAGCATTTCAGAACGATAGAGCACAGCGATTCGACATACCTTACACCGGGATAGCAGCAGACAATATGGAATGTACTTATTGATACTATTGGGTAGGAACGTGGGAGCAGATTTAGGGAAGCGATTTGTTCTTTCAAGTGCACAAGAGAAATATGGAGATTGTTAATGGAGCACTTGATTGGAGTTCAGCATTGGCTTGTTTCATTGAGGCGGGAATCGGATGGCTCCGTAAAGTGACCCTGGTTGATAAGAGATATGGAACATCTCTTCAAGAAGAAAGAAACATACTTATGGTTTTGGGAGAAAGGATCAGGCAGGACTATGGAAAGTCACAATGTAGCAGGGAGGGATTTAACAATGACATTAGAAGAATTAAAAGGGGACATCAGAAGTCTTGGGAGAACCGCATTAAGGTAGGTGAAAAACAGGAAGATGACGAGAGAGAATGGGAGAGATCAGCGACAAAAGAGGAAACATGTGTCTGGACTGCAAGGACGCAGTGAAACTATTTTATGATACTTTGCTTCGGTAGTGACCAATGAGTGAGATCTTGAATGTGGACACAGCGAAAAAAGGCAGGTGAGCTGAGGCATGCAGAAGCTTAGAATTACGACCTGGAAACTGGGAATACATGAATATAAACCATTTCCCGGTCCTAGAATGTATGCAATCCAGGTTATTAGAGAAAGTGAGAAAAGATATTGCTCAAGAAATATAATAAGGATAGTCTTGAGAAGTACAGGCCAGTGAGACTTCGGTCAGTAGTGGGTAAGGTATTGGAGAGGCTTCTTAAGTCGGAATTTACAGAGAAACCTATTCTGGTTGGGGATAGTCAGAATGGTTTGTGTCCCTCATGAGCCAGAATAAATTCCATGAAAAAGTGAAAAATAAGGCTGATGAAGCAGAAGAGTCAATGTGGAGTATATTGATTCTGTAAGGTGTTAGACTGGGTTCCCTATGGTGCACGCATTCAGAAAGTCAGGTGGCCTGGTATCTAGTGAAACCCGGCTGCATAGATTCAGAACTGGCAAACCAAGGGAAGCCGATGGGGTAGTGGATGGAGTGTATTCTGCCTGGAGGACAGTGGCTGGTGATGTTCCGCAAGGAGGGTATAATCTTTACTACACTTTACAAACTATATCAAGACACTGCTATTATAGTGTTTTGGGAGGCAGGCTTTAATTTGACCATCCTGCAGGACGTGGATAATTTACGGAGTTAGGGGGGATTTGAAAAGCAAACTATTAAAATCGGACTGAACAACAGGAATTCTGAAGATGCTGGAAATTCAGGCAACACACATCAAAGTTAATGGTTCACCAGCAACTTTGAAATTCGGACTGAAATTGCACGCTATCTAAACTGAAATCACGTTTACCTATTACAGGGCAGATGCCACGAATACATCAAAACATTTTTTTTTCCAGTGGAACTTTGCAAATCAAGATCAGCATTTCAAAATATTCAGCAGCACCCCTTGTTGCATTCCAAACGAACCAGCTTCCAAGAAAGCGAATTTAAAATTCCCAATTCAAGTACACACGAATTTGTCTTATGTCAATTCACCTTTGAACAGTGGGTTTATCGTACCCGGAATAGATACACTCATACCTCGGTCCATTTAACCTTGATTTCACGTGGCCAGTGTGGAATCCGTGTCTCCCTCTGAAATCAATACCACAGCAAACAAGCCCAAGAAAGCAATCGAAATACGCAGGTAAGGCAAAGCAATAATCTAAGCTCCAACGTTTCTTCCTTCAAAACTCTCGCTGGTAACTGGCGTATATAGAATAAACAGTTAATTCCTGGAGTGAAAATCCTTATCAAATATTCTAAAGAACAAAGGGAAAGCAGATGTGTGTGATTGTGGCCCCCATACACTGAGACTTTATACAATTTCGGAAACAAAAGCGGTCTCTGATATTCACATGTTCCTGCAAATTTATTTCAACCAATGAAACAGACATTTGCAGACAGTGAGATCCTCTTGTGAATAAAAAGAGCAATTCAAACATCCTTTCAGTACGGTGCTAACAATCACATGGCTGCCTTCCGTTCACTCACGCACACATTATCTCTGTTTCTCTTTCAACTGAACTCACAAATGTCCAGTCATTGTGCAATATTTTACATATTCAATGGATTCACACTTTAAGCAGAAGTTTTAAGTGTTGAACAGTCTACAAATAATCTATAATTAGAATCATACAGCATTTAAGAAATCCTTTCGAGTCTAAAGCAAAGGGACGCTGAAAGTTATGCATCATCCGCAAATTATAATTCAACATATCTGAAAGATGACGTCACGACGTCACCAAATCTCCAACGACTGAAACGTTTTCTCACCTCCAATCACGGATCAAAGATACGATTGAGATGGAATGAAAGATTTGTTGTGTATTATCAGGTTTAATAATCCCTATCACCACCGTTAAAGTAACAGATTTGTACACTGTACTGGCGCCTTTGCCACACACCCCCACATCCCAATCAAGAACTATGTCCTTTACTGCTTTAATGATGGAGTGAAGGTATATTCTTTCAGTGTGTTACCTCCCTTATCATCGGAGGGTGAAGCTTCGGATGATGGCGCCTCATGGAGACTCGTTTGCTTGCATCTTCTGATTCAGCTCTATTTCTATCTTTAATATCTCTTCTCCTTCCCTTTTTGAGTTCTTTTGAAGGCTGCGGCCTGGAGTTACACGATATAGAAACATATAAAACTATGAAAGGACTGGATTAGATTAGATTAGATTATGAGGACACTCAGTTCTCGTTTGTTGTCATTTAGAAATGCATGCATTATAATTGACACAATGTTCCTCCAGAAAGCTATCATAGAAACACAGGACAAACCAAGACTAAAACTGACAAAACCACATAATTATACCATATAGTTACAACAGTGCAAACAATACCGTAATTTGATAAAGAGCAAACCATGAGCACGGTAAAAAAAAAAATCTCAAGTCCCGATAGCCCCATCATCTCACGCAGTCGGTAGAATGGAGAAACTCTCCCTGCCATGAACCTCCAAGCGCCGCAAACTTGCCGATGGATTGGAAGCACCCGACCGCAGCCGACTCTGAGTCCAGCCGAAAACTTCGAAGCTCCGACCTTCCTTCCGACACCGAGCACCGAGCACCATCCTCTGCCCGGCGCTTCGACCATGCCCCGGCCAAGCCAACAAGCCAAGCCAAGGACTCGGGGCCTTCCCCTCCGGAGATTCTGGATCGCACAGTGGCAGCGGCAGCGAAGCAGGCATTTCAGAAGTTTCACAAGATGTTCCTCCGTGCTCTCACGTCTGTCTCCATCAAATCAGGATTGTGCACGGCACCCTTATTGACAGATAACGGATAAGGTCGAGGCTAGAACTTGGGGCATAGCCTCAACTGACGGCAATGTAGATTTTGGACCGAGATAAGGAGGAAACGTTTTCCCAGACAGTGTTGAATCTGCAGGATTCTCTGCCCAATGAAACAGTGCAGGCTACCCCAGGAAATACATTTAAGACTAGGTCGGATAGATTTTTGCAAGTAGGGGAATTAGGGGTTACGGGGAAAAGACAAGTCGGTGGAGATGAGTCCATGGTCGGATTTGCCATGACCTTACTAAACGGCGGACCCGGCTCGATGGGCCAAATGCCCTACCCCTGTTCCTATTTCTTAAGTTCTTCTGTTTTTTATGCTTGCTGCTCGTATGGTTACATTTGGTTAGCACATCCAGCGGTGTCTTCTGCTAATACCCAAAAGTAACTTAACGGCTTCATTAATTCTTCACTTGGTCCTCTATCCTTGTATTTTCGGAAAAGTCGAATGTTACGAATGTAAACCTGAGACTTTATAAAACTGCGATGTGTTGTGCTCTTTTGATATGTTCGCATAGGAACACAGTCCAATCAATTTCCTTTCTCCTGCCGTACCTTGACATTACACGGCTCTCTAGTGATCAGTTGCCTCTAACAGCTCACTATGATTATCCGCGGGCAGCAATGTCCCATTATCATGATCAATATTTCTCAGATGCTGAAGTACAAAGGACGTAGTGCATGTTATAGTCTTCATTCAGATTCCTGCCCCTATTTCCTTCGATTGTGAGCTTCTTTTTAGTCGCAAGTGGGGAAGGGAGTCGGAGTAGTGACAATAGTACTGGTTTCTTTGGTTGTATGCTGGCAGGAGATGTTGGAAACAGGCTGACTTTCATTGTCATAACCATACGGAGCTGTGTCGCTACGTGCACCACCAACCTCGTGTTTCATATGCAGCCCCTGTTTATTATTTCTCTGTGAATGGGGATGTTGGCTCAGCAAATTTCCTATCGGCTGCAGACACTTCATTTCATCTCCAGTGTTACGTTCCTTTTCTGAAAATAATTTCGACATTACATTCAAAATGTGTTAAAATCAGCATACATTTTACTCTTACTTCCACTTCGCTGCAAACGGAAGTGCTTCTTTTCACTCACTCTTTTTCACAAGCATTCTAAAACTGATTCAAATGCATTATTTACACGCTCCTCGCAACCACCTTCCTCGCAAATATGTTGCCTTCTAATTAAGTTCAACAGCTTCTCTTCAAGACGGGTCCCCAGATCATGTAAAACATGATTGCTTCATCTAATCAGTCCCCCTGTACTCCATTTTGCTGCCGCAATTCTACTAAATTCTCAATTAAGCTTCCTTTTGCTCCAGCTTCGTTTAAATTCCCTGCCTCACATCGTCCCATGGGTAATCATCGAGAGCCTCATCACAGGCACTTAATATCCTTGGTACATCCGTGACCAGCGATGTCCCCACACTGAGGAGAGTTCCACGTTACCGTGTAACAATCAGGGTAGAATTCTCAGTACGGAAGATGTTGAGCCTGTCGGAGCAGGTTCTCATTTCATTGTTAATCCAAGGGACTATATCAATAAAAAATACAGTAGATGTCATAAAGGAAAATGTGTGCAGATGCGGCTGAGACTTCAGAAATTAAACTGAAGGGAAATGCTGGATGTTGAGTCAGTTTCAGAACAACGGGGTCGATTTAAAATGTTTATTCACGCTGTGCAGGGAGCTTCCGAACCCAAGGTCGTCAGAAGCACAATAAAAACAATAGATTAATGTTGAAAGTTCAAAGTAAAATTTATTATCGAAGTATGCAAAAGTTACAACCTGAGATCCTTTATTTTCTGCAGGCATCTTTAGCAAATCTATAGACGAGTATATGGATCAATAAATGTATAGGTAAAATATTGAAGAAAACGACAGCTATGAAAAAGAATAGAGAAAAGATAGTAATGATGTTAACCGTACGGCATATGAAATGTGAGAGCAACAGTCAAGAGTTATATTCGGACTCCCAAACTGCAGGTTGAGAAGTAAATTGCCGATAATGCTAAGACTGAGGAGAATAGAGGTTCTTCCTTATCGGACAAATATTAGGAACTGCACTCAGACAGGGAGGAGATCGCTTCAACCAATCTTTATTCGTGATATCACGGTGATCTCTTCCCTAAGAGCGGGGTGTCAGAGTTCCGGAAACAGCTTCAAGTACAGCTTCATTGATACAGTTGAGTACATATCAGTAAGCTCTACAAGCAGGGGTTATCGGTTAGTTATCAGCTGTTCACGCACTCATGTTCACAGCACGGTCCATTGTAGGATGCAGGCCTTGGGGTTTAAATCAACATTAAAGGACAACATTCACAGTCAGGTCCTGATACTTGACATTAGTGCAGCCACACAATACATTCTGTTGCCGTTTGATCACGATAAGGAAGCCGCTCTAGCAAAAATATGCTGATGTGTGATAAAGAATTACAAAAACAGGGACAGACTGGTGCGTTGCCCGCACCCCCCCCCCGGCCCCCAACTCTCGCCTTCACAGGTTTCAGGCATTTATTTGGTTTAGTCCATTTTAACCCTTTGACACTTGAAAATTCCTCCACAAGTCCCTCCTTGTTGATCTGTCTTCCAGATCAATATCCTAGTACGTTGTTTTCTTCTTCGTCCTGAAAAGAGGGTTCGTATCCTTCAGGGAAGGGACAGTCGCTTCTCGGATACACTTTCACCCCCAGCCAATGCTCTTCACTGGCTATGGACCCCAACATCTGGGGAACTACTGGGGTGCCTAAAGGATTTACAATATGTTTGATCCACTGATAACAACACGGCCTTAATGCTCCACATATACAGCACCCGAGAAGACATAACACTACAATTATTATAACTCCATGGATGATTCACAACCTCCAGCTGGAGAACCAGCCAGTAAGCCAGTCCCACCAGCTCGCCGGCCCCTGCGTGAAGCCATCCATGCAATCACATATTTCACCTATAGCATAGGAAATAATATACCACTCGTTCCTGACATGGGTGGTAGATTTATCTCCTGCTATGGCACAGACCCCTCCTTGTTGGGCAAGTTCATAGTCAACGGCATAGCGAGTCTGTTGAGCATACAGCAGCAGCTCTGCCAGTTCTCGGTTGAGAGCATTAAACCCATCTGTTGTACTGTTGCCTAAGATAGTCAGCCCACACATGAGATAGTTTCGATTCTTTGCAGCTATGGTACGATACAGAGAAGATTAGCATGGCCCCTGCGCAAGGATGACACGCAAATTCTCAAAAGTGAACTCAGGCATAGGCATATGGTCGTCTGTGGCCGGACCTGGGGCCTTAGTATTTTGCCCAGATGGCACATCTTTTCACAACCTCAGCAATGACTGGTGTTATTCCTGGCGCATACCATTGCTGTTCTATTGCATGTGGCATCCCTCCTCTGCCCATGTGGGCCGCACATCGATACCAGTTCCAAGATAGATACAGACATGAGACTTTCTCCGGCAACCGAGGGCCACACATTGGTACAAGTTCCACTCTGGAAGCAGAGTGCTGAGGGTTTCGGTTATCTAATAAGCCGAGGGCCGCTGTTCGGTACCAGTTTCACAATAGGCACGCAATAGTTTGTACTACAAAAGCAGAAGGAAATGAGATTGAAAGGTCAGCTTGAACACGCCCTCTAGTGGTGACGAAGTGGAAAATGAGAAGACACTGAATGGGGAAATGGGACAGAGATAGTCATGACGTCACAGATTATTACTATAGAAAATAGGTTCTTCATTCAATCTAGGCCATCCCTCTGTGATCTTCCGCCTCGCTCCATTTTTCTGCACCCTCCGTCCCTCTCTCATACACGTCCCTACACAACCTCCACTAAAATGATACAATTGAATCCGCATCAACCAGTTACGCTTGGAGTTCCTTCCACGCTCGCTCGACCCTCTGAGTGAATAAATTCTATTACATATACTTCTTGCATATTTCAACTTTCTCCCCAAGCTATAAACTTTAGTTGTAGATGTTCTGAAAGGATATGACATAGAACATAGAAATCTACATTATATTACAGACCTTCCGGTCCACAACGTTGTGCCGAATATGTAACCTACTCTAAAAACTCCTTAGACTTTCCCTAGCGCATAGCCCTCTGGTTTTCTAAGCTCAATGTCCCTGTCTAAAGGGCTCTTCAAAGACCCTATTGTACCCGTTTCCACCACCGCCGCCGGCAGTGCTTTCCAGGCACTCACCATTCTCCGTGTGAAAAACGTACCTCTGGTATCCTCTCTGTACCTATTTCCAAGCACCTTAAAACTATATCCCCCTTGTGTTAACCTGGGGACAAAAAAAAACCCTCTGACTATCCACATGATCAATGCCTCTCTTCATCTTGTACATCTCTGTCTAGTCACCTCTCATTCTCCGTCAGTACGAGGAGGAAAGGCCAAGCACACTCAACCGGTTCTCCTAAGGTACGCCCTCCAATCCAGGCAACATCCTTGTAAATCGCCTATGCACTCTCTCTCTCTCTCTCTTCAGTATCCACACAGCCTCTCTATAGTATTGACCCTGGATGGAGAAGATCTGCGCGCATTCACACTGTTCATTTCCCGATTTCTTCCTTTCAAATTATCGCTGCACACTTTGAAGTTTATTGATATTTCAAAACTGTAAGTAGATGGCCAGAACAGCCCACGATATTCTATGTACGGTCTCACCAACGTGTTGTACAGCTTCAACAAAACGTCCTGATTCGTGTACACAGTGATCTGATTGTGAAGGCCTCTGTGATTCGAGCTCAATACGACCCGATTTGCCCGTGACGCCGCTTTCCTGGAGTTATCAATCTGTATCGCCTTGTCTCTTTTTAAATACTGCGCACTAAAGTCCACATATTCAATATGTGCGTCGAAACCCGTTGCACCGTTCCTCACAACGCAGACCGTCGCACACTGTCTGTATTAAATGCCATCTGCCAGTTTTCAAGCCAGCTGACATCAAGCTGCAAGCTTGGATGGAGATTCTGGCCGGAACAGCGGCCCCAACCTTAGAGTCGTCCGTAATTCTTCTGATTCAGTTTTCTACATGGACATCTGAGTCAGTAACATACATGATAAATAGCAGTGGGACTAACACCAATCCCTGCAGTAGACTTGTCACAGTTAAAACATCAACAACCCACTCTCTGCTAATCCGGACATGAACGCTCATCAATCCGGCCCTAAACCGCAGCTAAATTCCTCTGGGCGGGTAACTTTTTATTACCAAAGGTCCCTGGAACATTGCTCTCCATCTCTCTTATATGCTCAGAAGAACATACGTACAACGTGTTTTATTGTGACACATGTCATCAGCTGTTACTGTGACCTTCTTGTTCAAATGACTCGAAATGACTAGAAGAAGCGACAGAAAAGAATGATCCTATCTCCCCGTTCAATAAGGTATACTCCATTTCACCTGCCGAGCTGATGTCCCGCCCTCAATGTCAGAAGCGAATGTGCTCCGCTGAACGGGATAAAATAAATCTGTTTCTCTCTCTCCAAATTTCTTGTAGTTAATTTAACGGCGATTGTGATCCTATCTCAGGGAAAGTGCGGACTCTCCAAATGCATCACCCGTTACCTGGTTGGAATGGCAACAACGGAACTGATAGTGGTTATAGTTTTCGCTTTAGTGGACCAGACCAACAATATCTACATTTATTCCAGATCCCTGCTGATCACTCCTGTATGCGCTCTGACAAATGTATTATTTGGTGTGACGAGAGACTGTTCTGTGTGGTTTACGGTCAGTTTCACATTCGACCGTTTCATCGCAATATGTTGTGAAAAGCTGCGGGACCGATACTGCACTGAGAGAACAGCAACGGTCATCATGGTGACCGTGGTTATAGTGAGTTGCGGGAGAAGTGTCCCGTTTTACTTTGCGCTTGAACCTTACGTCATCATTGACAACATGCCGTGGCGTTGCTCCTGCACACATGAATACACTACTTCACCCGAGTGGAAAGGACTCGAATTACTAGATAGCATTTTAACACCATTGCTACCAATCGGCTTAATTCTTATCTTCAATGGGTTAACAGTAAGACATATAATTGCGGCAAATAGAGCCCGCAGAGGGCTTCGGAAGAGCAGCGATAAACAGAAAGATACCAATGTGGAAAACCGCAGAAAATCGATGATCTTATTGTTTGCAATTTCAACTAATTTCATATTGTTTTGGATGCCCTATATAGCTCATTCTCTGAAATGGCAACCGGAAAATTACTATTACCAGGACAGATATTTCAGTTCCCCGGTATATATACTGCAGCAAACTGGATTAATGTTTCAAATTCTTAGTGTGTGCACCAATACTTGTATCTACACACTGACACAAAGGAAATTCAGACAACAGCTGAAGGATGGAATGAAATATGTGTTTACGTTAAATGGCCTTCTGTGTAGAAAACGCCAACTCCAATTCCAATTCAGAGAAGTTTTTGAATAAAGCAGTTTAAAATTCAGTAGTTTTGGCAAGTACGTCATAAATTCAAACAATCATGTGCCTGGTCATCCTGAAATGAATAAATTCCAAACTATTACAGAGACGTGACAATAATCCGGGAAACTTTACCGCAGCATAAAAGCCAGGACCAACAGGTTCCAGGACAGCGTCATCCACCAGACCATTAAACTGACTAACTCAAGTTGGTTTGAATGTTTTTCTATGTTCCATTGCCTGTTCCATTTATTATAAATTATTATAAATTACTAGGATGGCATATTGCACATTTAGACAGAAACGTAACCTAAAGATGTTTTATTCCTCATGTATGTGAAGGATGTAAGAAATAAAGTCAATTCAATCACAAGGGAAGGAATGATTTCCGTACTTCTACAGGTTCAGGTGTTTCAAGATTCTCATAGTCGGGTAAAAGAGAGTAAAGGGAAAGCCTTTTAAACACAAGGAGAGCATTATAGTAGCACAGCGCGGAAAGCGGGGACAATGTGGTGGGATTGTATGCTAATGGACTGTGAGTGGAACTCAGAAGTAGGAAGGGAACAAACACTCGTTTGAGAGTATTCTGTACAGAGCTCCCATCACCAAATCTAAAACAACACACAGAGACAGTGACAGATCAGGAGATAGATTTTGCACAGCTGCTTTTATTAACACGGCTGTTGTCAGAGGTAACTTAAACTTCACTGATATTCATCGGCAATTCCTCTGTTTAAAAGGTTTAGATGTGACAGAATTTCTCAGTTGTGTACAGGCAGAAGAATTGGTACAAGTAACGGGCAGGTGGACTAGTGAACAGTCGATCCTGTGCTAGGATCACCAGAAAGTGAAATGGATCAGGTAACTGATCTCTCCGCGTGTCAGCAGTTCAGATGGATAGAGCACAGCGATTCGACATACCTTACACTGGGATAGCAGCAGACAATATGGAATCACTTAATTGATACTATTGGGTAGGAACGTTGGAGCCGATTTTGGGAAGCGATTTGTACCTTCAAATGCACAAGAGAAATATGGAGATCGTTAATGCAGCATTGATTGGGATTCAGTATTAGCTTCTTTCATTGAGGTGGGGATCGGATGACTCCGTAAAGTAACCCTGGTTGATAAGAGATATGGAACACGTCTTCAAGAAAAAGAAATAAATATACTTAAGGTTTTGGAAGAAAGGATCAGACAGTGCTATGGAAAGTCACAATGTAGCCAGGAGGGATTTAACAATGGACTTAGAAAAATTAAAAGGAGGTATGAGAAGGCATGAGAGAGCCGCATTAAGATAGGTGAAAAACAGGAGGATGACGAGAGAGAGTGGGAGAGATCAGAGATAAAAGAGGAGACTTGTTTGTAGTCCAAGGAGGCAGTGAGGATGGGAGAATGGCAAATGTTACTTCTTTGTGCAGAAAATGTAATAGGGATAGTCTTGGATAGGACCCTGGTCAGACCCTACTTGGAGTACTGTGCTTGGTTCTGGTCACCTGACTACAGGAAGGATGTGGAGCGATTTAACATCTTAAAGTAGTTTTGAAATTTTGCAGGACACGGTATTTGCTCCTGATGTTTGTCTGGATGGGAACATTTGAGATGTCCGCTCCGGTGAAAACACAACACATCCTCCGCTCTGCGACAATAGCTTCGAACCGCTAATTCTCCCGTTGCGACGTCTACGTCATCCACGAACCGCCTTATGTTTAAATCCGTTTATGGTTTCCTGGAAATTATATATCATTTTTATTATTTTTTCTTTCTTTACTTTACCATTGTCAGGTTTGAAATACAATGTGCTACTGCTGGAAAAGCGGATGTTCATTGTACTTACACCCTGGATGCCCACGACAGTAAACCTGAACACGAACTGAAAAGTTCAGTTTCAAGTTCATCCCAAACACTGGAGCCCAAACGATGTTTCTGCCCAGGATTGAACTGGGGACCTTTCGCGTGTGAAGCGAACGTGATAACCACTACACCACAGAAACTGTGCAAAGCGCTCAATACTCTGCGCTATTGAGCAATGACCCGAGGCACCCCCTCCCCACCCTGCTCTGCAATACAGCGATAAGAACAAGTCATTGCCCACCGTTCCTCTTCGCTTTCAATGACAATTATTGCATTTATGTGACATATACGGTTACATGCATTAACAATTTCCTGTGGGGTGCTGGTCAGGGCGCGACATGTAACAGGTAACTGAACTATGTTGCTTATATACAGCAAGGAATTCAAACAGCAAACACGAGGAAATCTGTAGATGTTGGAATTTCGAGCAACACACATAAAAGTTGCTGGTGAACTTAGCAGGCCAGGCAGCATCTGTAGGAAGAGGTACAGTCGACGTTTCAGGCCGAGACCCTTCGTCAGGACTAACTGAAGGAAGAGTTAGTAAGAGATTTGAAAGTGGGAGGAGAAGGGGGAGATCCAAAATGATAGGAGAAGACAGGAGGGGGATGGATGGAGCCAAGAGCTGGACACGTGATTGGTAAAGGGATATGAGAGGATCATGGGACAGGAGGCCCAGGGAGAAAGGAAAGGGGGAGGGTGAAGCCCATGGGCGAAGGGTATAGTGAGAGGGACAGAGGGAGAAAAAGGAGAGGGAGAAAAAGAATACACACACACACACACACACACACACACACACATATATGTGTGTGTGTGTGTGTGTGTGTGCATGTACTTTTCTCTCTCTCTTTTTTCTCCCTCGCCCTCCTGTCTTCTCCTATCATTTTGGATCTCCCCCTTCCCCTCCCACGAGGTTGCGCTCCAGCTCACGAACTAAATTCAACGGCGCCTTTAAGATTTCTCACCCTGTCTCTCTCGTCCGTTCTCATCACCTCAGATTACAAGTTAATTGAAAGTGACTGAACAACGTGCCGATACACTTATAGACAACAGGACGCGTTACAAGCCGGAGTTACTTGTGAGATGATACCAGCTGTAGAGTAATGAATCACGGCCAATCGTCACACTGAATCCACACTAACACCAGACACACCATCACACTGATATCTCACTGATGATCATGTTCCAATCTAATCCGTCGGATCGCAACCAGACAAAGACATGAAAGGCCAGTTATACGACCGATTGTGAAGGAAATTTATATTGGGAACAACAACCTTCAGGCAAATAGACCAAATCAAAGGTCGCAGTGGAGGGATCGCATTGCAGCTAGAGGGATCTGACCATTGGAAACGGAATCTCAGCAAGTCAGTAGAATCGGGGGAGGTGTCCTCTCTTTCACAGAGGCTTAGTGAACACGGGACATGTGAGAATTATTTTATAATTCTGTCCTGAAATACTGGAGCTTCATGTTGAGAGAGGGGGACAGAGATATCAGCATCTCGATACCATTTCTGGCCATTGAGGCCACGATTAATATCTCTTTTGTTCGCGTGGGCCTGAAACAATTCGCCGTTGTAAGCGAACATTGAGCTTAATCGACAGCACAGCGAACCAAGGTGAGGTGCAATTACAGCGTTTCTGAGGCATGGCTTCAGGAAAGGTCGGGTTCGTTGTTTCACTGTTTGGTTAATTGAATTGAGAAGACAGGAATATGTGTGGGCTTGTGATGTCCTGATTCAACAAAGAAACCGCCTGTTCAGGCACGTTCAACAAAGGGAAGTGAGGCTACGCGTGTTGAGCGAGAGAAGCAAACACGGAGAATGTTTGCAGCCCCGCGGGCACATGCCTTTTAGTGTATAAGGTCAAAGGTGCATCGCTTCGAAGTTAAATGCAAGTAATAAACAGGGTGCTCAGCTTGAAAAACGCGCAGTCACCTGGGCGTTGCAAGCATTAAAATCACAAGTGCTCTAGGTGAGGCTCGAACTCACAGCCTCGGCATTTCTCCGCCGTGTACTGCCATATAAGTACCGCGCGCTAACCGATTGCGCCACTAGAGCCCAGCGCTGCAAACACTTGGCTGTAAATATCTGGAAAGGAAAACTGGAAGAAATTCCAATATCATGGAGCAAACAGCACAGAAATATACGTGAAAAGGCAGTTCGGCCCACAGTGTATTGCCGTGACATCTAAACAGCAAATCAAAGATACTCAAACTCTAATCCCTCCTTCCTACCTTGTCCATATCCCTCGATCTTCCTGACATCCATGAGGATATCGAGTAATCAAAAGTGCACATCAAATGCCACCTATAAATTTGCTGATGATGCAAACATTGTAGGTAGAATCTCAGATGGAGAAGAGAGGGCCTACAGGACTGAGATATGCCAACTAGCGGAGTGGTGTCGCAGCAACAACCTGGCACTGAACATCAACAAGACGAAAGAGCTGAGTGTGGACTTCAGGAAGGGTAAGACGAAGGAACACATTCCAATCCTCATAGAGGGATCAGAAGTGGAGACAGTGAGCAGTTTCAGATTCCTGGGTGTGAAGATCTCTGAGGACTTATCCTGGTCACCACAGATCGATGCAGTTCTAAAGAAGACAAGAAAACGTCTGTACTTCATCGGGAGTTTGAAGAGATTCGGTATGTCAACCAATGCACTGAAAAGCTTCTATAGATGTACATTGGGAAGCATTCTGACAGGCTGCATCGCTGTCTGGTACGGGGAGTGGGGCTACTGCACACAACCGAAAGAAGCTGCAGAGGTTTGTAAAATTTGCTCCTCTCCATTGTGGATACTAGCCTACGAAGTACCCAGGACATCTTCCAGGAGTGGTGCCTCAGAAAGCGTCCACTATTAAGGACCTCCAGTACCCAGGACATGCCTTTTTCCCGCTGTTACCATCAGATAGGAGGCACAGAAGCCTGAAGGTACACACTCAGCGATTCAGAAACAGGCTCTTCCTCTCTGTCATCCGATTCTTAAATAGACATTGAACCCATGAACACTACCTCAATTTTCAAATATATATTATTTCTGCTTTTTTACACAATTTTTAATCTATTCGATATACGTATACTATCATTGATTTACTTATTTATTATTATTTATTTTCTTCTTCGATATTATGTTTTACTTTGAAATGCTGCTGCTGAGTTACAAAATTTCACGACACATGCCGGCGATAATAAACCCGATTCTTTTTCTGAATTCTGATTCTGCTCTCTTTAAAGCCTCTAATGTTTTTGTTTCTACCACCGTGCCGGGCAGTGCACTCCAGGCATCCACCACTCTGATCAAAAAAGCTTGACCTTGACATCTCCCCAGAATCTACCTCCTCCCATCCTCAATGCATGGCATCTGGTATTATTTACTTCAACCCTGGGAAACCGACACACCCTGTCTACTCTAACTCTTCACCTCATAATCTTCTAAACCTCTACTAGATCTCCTCTCAGCTCCCGGTGCTCCAGAGAAAACAAACCATGTTAATCCAACCTTCCATAAACACGCATACCCTTTAAACCCGGCCGCATCCAGGTAAAACTCCTCTTCAACCTCTTCAAAGCCTGAACTTCCTTCCTACAGTAGGGTGACGAGAATTGTATGCAATACTCCAGAAATAGCCTAATCAGAGTTTTATAAATTTGCAACATAACCCCTTCACTTTTGAACTTAAGGCTTCGACTAATAAGAGCAAGTTTTATCTTATAAAAGCAAGGTTGATCGATGAACCTCCTTATCGATCTTCGCTTTCAGCTCAAGCGGGTATAACTTCAGGTTAAAAGGTACATCTATTATCAATTTATACAAATCGTCTTCTAATTCGGGTGGAAATGAAACCTAGAGGGAAACGAAAGGCAGCAGGATGATCAAAGCACATATCCCCTACCGCAGACGGAGATTAAATTCCTGATATCAGTGGATTCAGCATTAATCGGGAACTCGGGATCATCCGCGTAGACGAGTGTTCCGTAGATTGAGCAGCCAGACTCAGTGTGTTTATTGTTACAATGTTTCTCGTTGTGAACAATGAAAGTACAGTAGCCTCGGCCGGCAAATGTCCAATTAAATCGTCGCGTCATTGCATTACGTCAGAATGAAACAAAGAAAGTCAACACATTACGCGACATCCTCTGAAACCTACACTTCCACTAAACCTGTGTCCATCGTGTTAGATGCAGCTGATATAGAAACATAGAAACATAGAAAATAGGTGCAGGAGTCGGCCATTCGGCCCTTCGAGCCTGCACCGCCATTCAGTACGATCATGGCTGATCGTTCAACTCAGACCCCTGTACCCGCCTTCCCTCCATATCCCCTGATCCCTTTAGCCACAAGGGCCTTTTCTAAGTCCCTCTTAAATATAGCCAATGAACTGTTTCCTGTGGCAGAGAATTCCACAGATTCACTACTCTCTGTGTGAAGAAGTTTTTCCTCATGTCGGTCCTAAAAGGCTTCCACTTTATCCTCAAACTGTGACCCCTCATTCTGGACTTCCCCAACATCGGCAACAATATTCCTACATCTAGCCTATCCAATCCCTTTAGAATTTTATACGTTTCAATAAGATCCCCTCTCAATCTTCTAAATTCATAGCGTATAAGCCTAGCCGAGCCAGTCTTTCATCATATGAAACTCCCGCCATCCCAGGAATCAATCTGGTGAACCTTCTTTGTTGTTGTTGTTGTTGTTCGTCCTTCGTAGTCGGAGATGACCATGGCTTCAAAGTCAAATGGGAGATTGGTGGCTGTGGGTCCGGAGGTGACTGATGAGGCCAATCCGGGCCCTGAAGGCTCGCCCACATGTGGGACACAAGTGGGTGGGTGCTGTCATGGCAGTGGACGCTCCTTGGGCCTTGCTCACAGCACGCTTTCGTTGTGCCTCGATGGTGCGCCTGACTTCAGCTGCACGGGCTCCTGTGGTGATCTTGCTGCGCCAAGCTGGACGGTGGAGGGCAAGCGTCTCCCACGTGTTGATGTCGACACCCAGGCCTTTGAGGGACGCTTTGAGGCAGTCTTTGTAACGTTTCTTCTGCCCCCCCCCCGACTGAGCGCTTGCCCTGACACAGTTCTCCGTACAGTAGCTGCTTAGGCAATTGGCTGTCTGGCATTCTGACCACATGTCCAGCCCACCTGGCTTGGGCTTTCAGCAGGAGGGTGTAGACGCTGCAGAGCCCAGCTCGTTCCAGGATTTCCGTGTCGGGGACTTTGTCCTGCCACCTGATGTGGAGGAGTCTGCGGAGACAGCTCAGGTGAAAGTGGTTGAGCTGTTTGGCGTGTCTGCTGTAGACAGTCCAGGTCTCGCT
Organism: Mobula birostris; assembly: GCF_030028105.1. Taxonomy (NCBI): domain Eukaryota; kingdom Metazoa; phylum Chordata; class Chondrichthyes; order Myliobatiformes; family Myliobatidae; genus Mobula; species Mobula birostris. The sequence continues at coordinate 53,819,248 of NC_092382.1, read as the reverse complement.
GGCGTAAAGGAGGGTGGTAAGGACCACTGCACAGTGGACCTTCAGCTTGGTGGTAAGGCTGAGTCCTCTCCGCTCCCAGACGTTCTCACGGAGTCTCCCAAAGGCGGCGCTGGCTTTGGCAATCATGTTGTTGATCTCAGCGTCTATGTTCACTGCGCGAGAGAGTATGCTGCCCAGGTAGGTGAAGTTGTCGACTGCCTGGAGGTTCTGGCCCTTCACCGTGATGTGCGACTCCTGGTATGGCTTTCCTGGGGCAGGCTGGTACATAATTTCGGTCTTTTTGGTGCTGATAGTGAGACCGAAGTTGTCGCAGGCTTGTGAGAAGCAGTCCGTTTCACGCTGCATCTTCTGATCTGTGCTGGCGTTGAGTGCGCAGTCATCAGCAAACAAGAAGTCTCTGATGACAGTCTCTTGCACCTTTGTAACTGCCTGCAGGCGCCTAAGGTTGAACAACCTGCCGTCAGTCCTGTACCTGACGTGGATTCCTTCTTCGTAGTTACGGAAGACATCTGTCAGCATGGCAGAGAATACCATACTGAACAGAGTCGGGGCAAGAACGCAGCCTTGTTTGACGCTATTTGTCACTGGGAAGGCCTCCAACTCGTCGCCATCATCCAGAACTTTCACCATCATACCGTCGTGGAACTGCCGGACGATTGTGATGAACTTGCTGGGGCAGCCAAACTTCTCCATGATCTTCCACAAGCCTTCTCTGCTGACCGTATCGAAAGCCTTGGTTAGATCGACAAAGGTCACGAAGAGGTCGTTGTGTTGCTCCTGGCATTTTTCCTCGAGTTGGCACGCAGCAAAAATCATGTCCGCCGTCCCAAGTTCAGCACGGAAGCCGCACTGGCTTTCTGGGAGCAGAACTTGCTCAAGATGTTGGAGAAGGTGGTTGAGCAGGACGCGGGCCAGAATCTTCCCCGCAATGGACAAGAGGGAGATGCCTCGGTGGTTGTCGCAAGACTAGCCGTTGCCTTTCCTCTTGTAGATGTGGACTATGCTGGCATCTTTCAGCTGTTGCGGGACCTGTCCCTTTTTCCACATGGACTGGAAGAGAACAGTCAGCTTTTGCATCATGACAGGGCCTCCTGCTGTGTATACCTCAGCAGGGATTGCATCGGGTCCTGGCACTTTGCCACAGGAGAGTTGCTTCACTGCCTTCCTGACTTCATCTGCTGTGGGGAAAGTGTCGAGGTTTTTGTTGATCTCTACCTGGGGCAGGCGGGCAATGGCCTCGTCGTTGATGTCGGCAGGGCGGTTAAGGACGTTGTTAAAGTGCTCAGCCCACCGATCCAGAATCTGCTTCTTCTCTGTCCGCAGCTGCGTCTCATCTGCGTTGAGGAGAGGTGAGGAGCCGGAGGATCGGGGTCCGTATACAGCCTTAAGCGCATCGTAGAAGCGCTTTACTCGTGGCTGTCTGCATAGCCCTGGATTTCATCGGCCTTCTTGCTGAACCAGCTGTCCTGCATCTCGCGAAGTTTTTTCTGCACCTTTCTTCTTGCGTTGGTAAAGGCATCTTCCTTGGCTAGCGACGTGGGGTCGTTCTGATGCGCTCTGTAATGTTGATGTTTCTCCGTTAGTAGTGCCTGTATTTCTTCATCATTCTCATCAAACCAGTCTTGGTGGATACAGGTTCTCCTGGAGCGGTCGCAGCAGCGCTGAACGACGAGAAGCAGGCGTGGGATTTGCCATCAATTCTAACCTCGCCCGTAAATTCACCAAGCACCCAGAGAGCATCAACGACCGCCTGATGACACTTCAGCTCCCACTTGCAAACAAGAAGAGTGCTACGCTGATTAGTGCCTACGCTCCCACCATGACCAACCCAGATGACATTAAAGACAAGTTCTATGAAGAACTCGACGCCCTCATCTCAGCAATCCCACAGTCAGAGAAGCTCATCGTTCTCGGGGACTTCAATGCCAGAGTAGGGACAGACTACCAAACCTGGGAAGGGAACTTTGGAAGACACGGCACTGGCAAGTGTAACAACAACGGCCTTCTGCTCCTCAAGACATGTGCCACACACGACCTTGTCATCACCAACACCCTGTTCCACCTACCCACCCGCAAGAAGACGTCATGGATGCACCCACGCTCGAAGCACTGGCATCTGATTGACTGCATCATCACCAGGAAGAGGGACAGGATGGGTGTCAGAGTGACGAGAGCCATGTGTGGTGCCGACTGCTGGACCGACCACCGCCTCATTGTGTCCAAGTTCAGGCTTCACATTCTGCCCATGAGAAGACCCCAAGGGCAGAAGATTGCAAAGAGGCTGAATGTCTCCAAGCTGAAAAGTAGCAGGGTTGCAGAAGAACTCGTCGATGACCTTGAAGGCAGACTGCCAGACACACCACAGGATGACGGGACCAGCGTTGAGGAACAGTGGACGGCCTTCAGTGACGCTGTCTACACCACCACCCTCGAACACCTCGGATCAGCAACCCGAAGAAAGCAAACTAAGTCTCCATTAATTCCCACGTGGCAGACCAAATGCAAAGATTACTCGCATTGGCAGTCTTAAGACACAAAATGATTCCCAGAGACACAGGATCTACTTTTTACGATCGCAAGTGACCCTCAGAGCGTTATATTCGGGTTACCTTACTTCATAATTTCCATTTGCGCTCACCCCGCCATGTCCCCCCGCCCCATCTATCCCTCTTGCTGACAACTCCCCCTACCTGTCACTTTTCCACCTGGTTTTCACTGCTTTCCATGCGTGTGTTTTTTTCTTCTGTTGGGAACTTCAATACATGGACCGTGTGCAATCAATTTCAGATCATCATGTAATCTGCTCACGGGTAGTGTAGCCGAGTGGTTTCTGTCTCCAGTCTTTAAAGTGAAGGGGCTTCGAATCACAACACAGCCACGGCTCGAATGTCCCCCTGTGCTTTTTCGAGAAGCTGTCGTTGGGCGGATGGTCGCAACCGACATTCACCAACCTACAGTTGTAACAGAAATCTCTCATACCTCTGATGATCCCGTACATCGATTCTCCTTCCACCCCAGCGCAGTAAAACAGTGGCTAAGATTGTGTCACTAAATTGAACGTAGATTGTTTTTTACAAGTGGAGTCCTCATGTTGTAATTAATTTTGGAAAGAGCTGACCATCCACTCTCCAAACAGACTGGCCGGAGCTCTCATCATTGAAGCCAATCTGTTCTTTACATAGGTGAACCCAACGTAAAAGAACAGGTCGAGGAGAGAATCTCTCTGCCCACCAAAGTCCGCCCCTCATTGAAACATGCGATAGAAACACCATTACAGTTTCTCCACGTTGCTAAAATTACCTCTGCATTGAACGGAGTCACGTCCACGTTTCACTCACGTAATAAATATGTGCACTGATCTGCCAGCGTAAATTAAAACAATATACTATCCATAATCCCGATAAAACTGTTCCTGCTGTACATGACATTAAATCAAAGGTGGAGTCCCGGCCGATATGCAAGCTATCAGTTACCCAGCGAAACCGCGCGACATGCGATGTACCCAGCATACGCGCCGCGCCGCAAATGCTTGGAGGACAGTATCAAACTCCACCTTCCAGCACCCTGACATGGGGTTAAACTGGAGGAATTATCCATGTCATTGCGGCTGTCGTTACAAGACAAGGTGAGCGCACGGAATGAAAACTGAAAGGTCCGGAAATGGGCAGTTCCTTGGTTACTTTTCACACTAAACTGTTGAAACCTGAAGTTGAGACGATTCCATTCTGGAACAGAATTATAAATCAGTTCTTCCATGTCCAGTGTAATCCGATTTCTGACTTGCTTTACCAAGCTGCTGTTAAAGAATGGAGCCCTCCACCAAATCTACTGACATGCCGATTATCAGATCCTTCAGGCTCTCTGTGACCTGCGACCTCTGATGTGACCGACTCAGCACTGCTGTAAAATGCTCACATTCCCGCTCTCCTGTCACACGGGGCTCGCTTCCTGATGGTTATTGTGATTAATATAATTTTCCATCCAAAAGAGGTTGTTTAATTATCCGCAGATGAGTGGGTCTGGTTCAGATACGACGGAACAGATTGGAAAATGAAGATTAAGATGGAATTAATGAAACATTAGTGTGATTGTGTGTTTAGTAATAGCTCGCGTGTGCACTAGGCGGGGCTAAAAAGACATTGGTTTCTGACTCTACAGATGCTATTTCCTCTTGTTTTCACTACTTCCGTTGTCTATGAATTATTTCCTTCAATTAACGTTCCGGCGAAAGTGACGAGAACGGAAAATTGGCGAAGACTGGCGAAGAACTAATCGATAGCGAGAAATGTCAAAATTACAGCTGAATTATCCTTGAGAGGCGGGGAGCCACCATGTGGTGACTGAAGGACATTGCAGCGGCCGATACGTTTTTTGTTGCAACACACATAAAAGTTGCTGGTGAACGCAGCAGGCCAGGCAGCATCTCTAGGAAGAGAACCAGTCGGATGTTGTTGGATGTTGCGCCCTGACCAAAACATCACAGCAAATTCGTCGTGAATTTAATAAATATGCCCTATAAAGTTGGCCCTTGTTCCTGAAGTGGGAACGAAGAGTGGGCAAAATTTCGTTTTCTATTGCTTGCGGGCAGAAAAAAATTGTCCTTAAGAGCAGAATGAATAAATAGAGAGTCGGAGGTGCAGGGTGTCTGGTCAGTGCTCAAAAGCGTAGAACATTGAGCTCCTGACAGCGTTTCTGTGGTGTAGTGGTTATCACGTTCGCTTTACACGCGAAAGGTCTCCAGTTCAATCCTGGACAGAAACACTCCTTAGGCTCCAGGATTTAGGAGGCATGTGATCTCAAAGATCCCGGGAACTTTTACGTTCGTATTTACATTTATTATCATGGGAATACCCCTGCGGGAAATTGAAAAGGAATGCTCAAAAATCTCGTGCATAATCTACAGAGCAAGGGAATTGGGAACCGTTTTGTTTCGAGACAAGATGATGATGCGAGATCGTATATCGGTATAGAGTTATAGTCAGTATATTTTAATATGTCGGTCTTGCTGAGTACTGATGCAACATGTAACTACTTACGGAATATCCCACGCGTGCATGCAGATGAGTAATTAACCAGTGATGTTTTTCTTTTCTTCGTCGTTAACGTCACGAATAAGTTTATATTTCGGTTTACACTTTGCCCTGTGACTCAACACATAGCTCCCGATGTTCCCTCGGCACCCTGTTACCTCTATTACATTATTAAAACATAAGGGTCAGTTATCCTCATCAAACCGGCCACTGTTACGTACATTATTCAATGTCTTGATGGCGGATTTACCACTGATGTTCCAGTCTGCCCACAGTCGATATAAAATATGTATCACTGAAGTTGCAGAAATGTCAGTCAAAATGTATCCGGAGGTATCAGCAGAATGGAAGGGAGAAAACATAAAACTGTACATCGGAAGTAAAGAGACAGATGGGTGGGGAAATCACGGTTTAATCGGTGCCGCCCACAGTATTCATGCGCTGTATGGAAATTCCTTCAGTTTGTGTCTTACTTGTAGATTCCTCGCCTGCGTGGCCGCGGTTGATGCATTTCACTTACTCGGTCCGGACGTTGTGCCGCTCTTCTGCTGTCTCCGGAATCGGATGACGAGAACATACTCCGCTCGATCTGTCTTTGATATCAGTTCGGTACACTCGAGTATTAATCGACACCGCGCTGTGTTTAAACGTTTCTGACGCGTGTTCTGCAGGAAGGTTTGAAAATCACCTGCTTCGGGATCTGTGCGCTCAACTCCCAGTTCAGAATTTCCGCATGCACCTCCATCCGCCCTTCATCGTTGCGAAGAGACGTAGGCTGAATGGGGAAACTGATAAACATCGCAACTTATAGTGACACTCACACATTTTCCCCTGTAGGCGCATTTGTACTGATCGTTCAAGGAACAGCAGACTTTGGAACAGTTCAGGAGAACTGGAAAATTGGAAATGTCTCTCCACTCTTTAAAGGGAGAGAAACAAAAGACAAGAAATTTTATTCCCATTCCCATTCTGAACACATCTTAATTCCACGTCCCATTCCCATTCTCATGTGTCTATCGACGCCCTCCTCTACTGTCAAGATGAAGCCACACTCAGGTTGGAGGAACAAAACCTTATATTCTGTCCGGGAAGCCTCCAACCTAATTGCATGAACATTGACTTCTCTAACTTCTGCTGACACTCTATCTCCCCCTCTAACCCCATCCGTTATTTATTTTTATACACACATTCTTTCTCTCACTCTCCTTTTTCTCCCTCTGTCCCCCTCACTGTACTCCTTGCCCATCCTCTGTTTCCCCCATCCCCTTTTTTCTTTCTGCCTAGGTCTCCTGTCCCATTATCCTCTCATATCTCTTTTGCCAATCACCCGTCCAGCTCCTGGCTCTATCCCTCCCCCTCCTGTCTTCTCCTATCATTTTGGATCTCCCTCTCCCCCTCCCACTTTCAAATCTCTTACTAGCTCTTCCTTCAGTTAGTCCTGACGAAGGTTCTCGGCCTGAAACGTCGACTGCACCTCTTCCTAGAGATGCTGCCTAGCCTGCTGCGTTCACCAGCAACTTTTATCTGTGTTACAGGAAATGTTAGGCCCGTTAGTCTTCTTCCGTGTTTAGGACGATGTTGCCCATTATTAAGGATGAAATTTCGGGGCACTTCGAGGCACATATTAAAATAGGGCAAAGTCAGCATGGTGTTCCTCAGGGGAAATTTAACCTGACAAATCTGTTGGAATTCCTCGAGGAAATAACAGACAGGATAAATGGAGAAGGGTCAGTGGATGTTGCTGGCCTAGAAAATCAGAAAGAATGTCACAGGGTGCAACTCTTGAGGTTTCTTAACAAGAGGAGAGCCGATGGTATTACGGGAGTTATACTAGCATGGATCGAAGATTGGCTGAATGGCCGGAGGCAGCGAGTGGAATTAAATGGAGCGTTTTTCTTGTCGGCTGCCGGTGACCAGTAGTTGTTTGGACCACTTATTTTCACGTTATATGTCAATAATCTGAATAAGGGGATTGATAGTTTTCTGGCCAGTTTGCAAACGGTATAAATATAGGTTGATGGTTATGTTGTGTGAGTGTTGATCAACAGGAACTTGGCAGAAGGAACTGAACTGATTAGGAGAGAGATGTAAAATTATATTGGGATGTGTATGGTCGTTCACTTAGGCAGAAGCTATAAAGGCGTGGTCTATTTTCTAAACGGTGAGCATGTTCAGAAAACAGATGTGTAGAAGGAAGCGGGAGACCTGGTACAGGATTCCCGAAAGATCAACTTGCAGGTTGGCTCAGTATTAACGAAGGGAAATGCAGTGACAGTTTACATTTCGAGAGAACTGGAAAAGGAAAACAAGGATGTAATGCTGAGTCTTTATAAGGCATTGGTCAGACCGCAGTTGGAATCTATTGAGCAGCGTGTGTTCCTTAACCAAAAGCGGGCGTGCTGGCATTGGAAAGCGCCCAGGAGACATTCGCGAGAATGATCCTGGGAATTACAAGGCGAAATATGCAGAGCGTTTAATGACTTTGGGACTATACTTGCTGTAGTTTCGGAGAATGACGCGGGTATCCCATTGAAACTTATCGAATAATGAAAGGTCTGGAGATAGTGGACATGGAGAGGATGCTTCTTGTCGTGGAGAAGTCTAAGAATAGAGGGAACTAACCCAGAATATAAGGAAGTCATTTTCGAACTGGGGTAAGGAGAGATTTCTGTAGCCTGATGGTTGTGAATTTGTGGAATTTATTGCTACAGATAGCTGTGGAGGCCACTTCATTCGATATATTAACAGTTTCATGATCAGTAAGGGGGTCACATGTGACGAGGAGAAGGCAGGAGAATAGGGTTGAAAGGGATAGTATATCAGCCTGCTGGAATGGCAGAGCAGACCCGATGGGCGGAATGGCCTAATTCCTCTCCAAATGACCAAATTTGGAGACAAATTCCAATTGTGAACATTATTTTTCATGACTCACAAAGCAAACTATCTGGCAAATATTGGAGACTTGGAAGCTTTAAAGTACAGTAATAGTTCAACAGATGGCCCCTCACATAAAGAGGTCTCGACGAGGATGGGATTCGAACCCACGCGTGCTGAGCACAATGGATTAGCAGTCCATCGCCTTAACCTCTCGGCCACCTCGTCTGTTCTTCTGTCTCTTGTGTTACAAAATTCTGAATTTCTTCACAGCACTTAGAAACTCCGCTTATGTTCGAAATATTTGTTTTCAGATACCATTTCTATTTACTTCGTCTGTAATGCTTACCAGAATTTCTGGATATTCGGAAGAAAGACTTAGTGGGATAGGTGCTAACCATAGGGAAAAACAGAACTCGCTATTACTGGCATTTCAGACACCACCGCCGTGCTATGCCGAATTGACCGATTCCGTGTGCTGTTGCTCTAAGAAATAGTGTGTTTTGGGTAGTGCAGTGAGATAAAATTATATCGAATTTAGTAAACGTCTAGTAACTTGTTTATCAAATTGTTTGATTTCAAGAAACACGTATTATTGTAAATTATCATCTGGCTCCAAAACAACGGCGTTTCGTGTATTGGCAATTATGAGAACCCGATAGCTATTAAATTACAGAAACGCTGAAGAGCACTTAGCTCTGTCTGCGGCAGCAGATCTGAATATCCCAACCTTAACCGACACAATGCGTGGCTGCTCGGTTCTGGTATATGCATATGATATATAAAAAGAAATCACGCCCGATGATGTTTTGAATGAACTGGACCGTTTTGCTGATTCCACTCCCAGAATTTAGGGCCGCCTCAAAAGTCAGAGGCGCGTGCCTTTAAGGATGGCTTTTTATGTAAGAGAAACAGAGATACAGAATATTAAATCGTTGTAAATGAAAGTCACAAAATGTAGTGATATGAACAACATTGGCCGAACGTTCATCTGGACGTGTGTAGCAGCATTGGGCCGGTACCGAATTTAAACGAGAGCCGATGGTGGTACGGCCTGGGGGAAGTATCTGAGGGTGAGACCCTCTTAGTGGAAGCTCCAAAATACCACGAGGGAGGGGAGTTGACCGCTGAAGACACCTCGGTGAGAGAGAGGTCGCGGCGACTGGCCCCTGCAGCCGTGAAGGACGTGTGTGTGGATTATAGGACTCTGACAAGGCGCACTGTCATTGACCTGAATACGGGTCTGACGGCCGAAGACGCGATGGTCTGTCTGAATGGTGCGATGTGGTTTAATGTGCTGGATCTGAGGAGTGGATGTTGCCAGATCCCGATGAGTGAGGCCAATGAGGAGAAGACGGCAGTTATAGGTCCCCTAGGATTCTTCCAGTCCGAAAAGATGCCACAGGGCATATCCGGAGCCCTTGCAACCTTCCCGCGGGGGACGGGGGATGTGGACTTGTTTGGAGTTTTGGTGTATTTGGATGATCTCCTAGCATTGGGATTCACCATGGAAAGCTATGAATTGAGGCGAGTGAGGGATCCCGGGCGACTAGGGATAAACTAAGTAAAACTTTCTTTGGACGAATGCCAGCTCTGGAGAAGGACGCAGATCCTGAGTGTTTGGCTGAGAGAGGAGATTTGTACCGCTGAACTGAACGCTCAGAAATGCAGGATGGAGACTGAGTGCTGCAATTTTGGGACAACCATTGAAGGATTGGAGTCCACGCTCATCAAACTGGAAACGGGGAAACGGTATTCCGAGCCGAAACTGCGGTCATTACTGATGAATTAATCCAAAGAGACGCTGCAATGACCAACCTTCGAAAGGATCAGCAGAAGCTCAAGAAATCGACCCAGAACAGATTGGAAGAAGCTGGTGGTGTAATTGCGTCCCAGATAGAGATGGACACGGAGCGTGGGTCAGAACTGCTGCGACTGCGGGTGGAGGTCGAGGAGTCAAAGAGTCAGAGGACGTCTCGATTGCCGGAGGTTGAAGAGGCCGCAGTGGCAGCCCAGGCTAAGTGCTTCCGTTTGGAGAGCATCAAACAGCATTTACCAATCGAGGAAATGGGGAAGAATATGGATTCGAAGGATGGTGTGCTGGTTGTGTGGCACATACTAGGTGAGAGTAAGCGTTCGGCACGGACTAGAAGGGCCGAGATGGACTGGTTCCGTGCTGTAATTGTTATATGGTTAAATGGTTATAGAAGGAGGTGGGACCATGAGGGAGGTGGTAGGCAGCAGGGGGAGGGAGCAGAGTAAAACTGGGATAGGGGAAAGGCTGGGGCAGGAATTTCGGGAAGGTGGGGAATTCAATGTTCATACCAAGGGGCTGGAGACTACCCAGACGGTGTATGAGGTGTTGCTCCTCCAACCTGAGTTTAGCCTCATCATGGCAGTAGAGGTGGCCATGTATGGACATATCCGAATGGGAATGTGAAGCAAAGTTGAAGTGGGTGGCAACCAGGGGATCCTGTCTATTGTGCTCGACGAAGCAGTCCCCCAATCTGCATCGGGTTTCACCGATGTAGAGAAGGCCGCATCGGGAGCACTGGATGCAATAGTTGACCTCTCATGGTATTTTCTAATTCAAATCAGCCCTGTGTTAAATGTTTAACCATCACGGTGACTGAAGGCAGCTGCAGGTTCATGAGGGACTGTTACTGTCAGATTCTGCAGTTCTTGCGGCTGCTTATCGCACCCAGGAGTGAACCCTGGTCACTGAGCATTGGAGGAGTCTGTTCTGCTGATGTTAGCCTTAAACTAGACTGATGTTTAATATTGTGGATCTGTGAAAGATAAATCAGTTCTGTATGAAATCCCGTGTCTCAGGTACTTACTGTATCTACCACACTCACAATGTACACTAGAGAGGTCAGTCGGCCCATCTGGTCCCTGCCCAGGTTTCTGTTCCATATCAGTATATGAAAATCTATCCCTGCCGTTCCCCTCTCACTCTCCCTGTGATGACAGGTTGCAACTAGTTACTACTCCGTGGGATAGGAGATTTTCTTTGAATTTCATGGAATCATAGAAATCTACAGCACATTACAGACCCTTTGGCCCACAATATTGAGTCGACCATGTAACTTACTCTAGAAACTGTCTAGAATTACCCTACTGCATAACCCTCTATTTTCCTAACCTCCATGTATCTATCTAAGAATCTCTTAAAAGACCCTATTGTATCCGCCTCTACCACCATCGCTGGCTGTGCTTTCCACACACACACCACTCTTTGTGTAAAAACTTAGCTCTGACATCTCCTCTGTACCTACTTCCAAGCAGCTTAAACCTATGCCCCCTCGTGTTAGCCGTTTCAGCCCTGGGAAAAGCCTCTGGCTATCCACACGACCAGTGCCTCTCATCATCCTATACACCTGCATGAATTTCCTGCATGCTTCTCTCCAGGCTGAATAAGAAGATGAGCTCACTGTGGTTTTGATGTCCTTTAGAGCTCTGAACTAAGGTGGTTAAACTCCTCCTTCCCCGCTCTTTTCAACGTTTTCTGTCATTTTCACTCATTTCAAAGGACTGTGCCATAGACAGCTGGGTTGCTGCAATGCACCTCTAAAGTCTGACAGCAGACCAGCGAGTGAATTTTCGATGGAGCAGAGACAGAAACCAAAGAGTTTCCAGCCTGAGTCAGGGCTTTGGGGCTCCAGAAAGAGATGGGGTCTAGAGTTTATGAGGAGGAGGAAGAAGAGGAATCAGACCAGCAGGATGTGGCTACAGAAACATTTGGAAGCTGATTGATTTTTAAAAAGGTGGTTAATGTCTGCAAAATACTGGAGAAAATCAACAGATGAGGCCGCAAATGTGGAGAGGAATAAATAGATAACGATTAGGCCGAGCCCCTTCGGCATGGCTAGACTGTGTACTCCTCTGCTTAGTTGCTGCCCGAACTGCAGAGTTCATCCAGAATAGTGTGTGTGTGTGTGTGTGTGGGTGTGTGTGTGTGTGTGTGTGTCTACATTTCCAGCAACAGCAGAATCTCTTGTGTTTTATATCTGCATTTTGTAAGAGGATTGTACCTTGGCTCCTGACACGCGAAATGCCTGTTGATATTGAGTATATTATTTATGGAAGCTGCTTTCTGCGTGAAAACAGCTGCTGAGTTTTCTACACACAAAACACAGTGAGGCATGGACATGGAACCGGTGCCTGCAGAAACCTAAAGTCACCGTGATCACCCAGAAAGCGGTGCCTTAAAAATAACGCCCGCGCTGCAGCACCGATTAAATGCGCAGGCGTCAGGGTTGTTGACGTTCCCGAATATCACGCATGCGCGCAGTACACAAAAGGCCGCGGAACAATCAGCTACAGGTAAGAGTATATACCGGGCGGGGGGTTTCGACTCTGACTGAGGGGCAATTGCTCCTGCCACCGTGGCCCGCAATCCCGGGGCAGTCCTGTTCTCTTCCCTCTCTCTCTCTCTCAGCCCCAGCATCCGTACACGGGCCCCGGGGATCTTCCGGCTGATGAGGGAGTGGGAACCGATGGATCTCTCAGACAGAACTGAGCTCCAGCTATCTAAATGCAAGGATTGGGAACTCGGGGAAAGGGAACAAAATCTTTTATATCAGTAGTTGAGAAAATCACCTTTGTTCTACCTTCAACCACAAACAAGAGAAAAGCTGCAGATGCTGGAAATCCAAGCAACACACACAAAATAAGTAAAACAGAATTATTTTCCATAGATGCTGCCTGGCCTGCTGAGTTCCTCCAGCATTTTGTGTGTGTTGCTTGTTCCACCTCCTCTTGTTCTGGATGTTTCTACCCGTGGGAACATATTTTGACCCGTTCTCTCCGGGTACACAATGATATCAAACACCTTTGTCCTGGGCAACATACTTTGACATAACAAACGTGCCAGACTCCAAAGAGACAGACTGCTGCCCTTCCCTTCATATTCATTGGCATTGCCATCAATGAGTTCACCACCGTCAGTCACCCGGAGGGTTCAGGAGAAATATTTATGTACAATACAGAAAATGGTGTTACCTGTGTGTATTGTGGCAATGCAAAAGTTGCTGGAGAATTTGCAAGTGGGAAGAAGTGGAGTGATATTGGGAAATCTGACTTTTTAAAGTATCATTTTGCAAGCAAATCAGATATAGACAGCGTGCAAAATTTCTGTTGAGAAGATCCTTCATTATCCGCTACAGGCCTGCTACATAGGTTGTGTGAGAGTGCAGATGAACATGATCAAACCTAGGGGAGATCAAAGTTCTTATTGATTGTGATTTGCTAGCTGTTAAAATCAATACCTCTCTATATAAAATTCAGTGTGCACATTTTTGTTACTGTTAACAATTGCACAGCACAAGATATTTGCACACACTTGTCATTACAAATTTGAGGGGGCATTGGTGGGAAGGTGGGGAGACCTCCAGTGTCCCTGACACCCTCACCTACAAGATGTGTATCCAGCTACACTTTAAGGAGTTGGAACTCAAAATCGATGAATTCCGGATCATCTGGGACTCGGAAGGGTTGATAGATATGACATGAAGAGAGGTGATTTACACCCAAGGTACAGGACAGAGGAAACTGGGTGAGAGTCAGGAAGGGGAATGAGGTTAAATAGCCATCGCAGAGTGCTCTTGTTGCCATCCCTCACAACAGCAGGTAGACCACTTTAGAAACTTATTGGGTGGGGAGGGGGGAATTACCTTGCAGAGGAAAGTCAAAGTGGTGATAGGGGATTCGTTAGTTAGGGAAATAAAACTAGCAGAGGTCTAATATCCTAGTGGTAAGGCTTGCTAGTGCTAGTGTGGGGGTGGGAGTGTTGGTTAAAGTTGCAGGGGGGTGGAGGGGGTGGGAGCCAGAATGATAGAACAGATAGTGGAGAGGGTGAATTGAATTGAATTGATATGATTACATACATCCTTCATATACATGAGGAGTAGAAATCTTTACGTTACGTCTCCGTGTAAATGTGCAATGTGTAATTTATAGTAATTTATAATAAATAGTTTGTACATAGGACAGTCTATATAACATAGAAATACAGTTCTATCAGCATGAATTAATCAGTCTGAAGGCCTGCTGGAAGAAGCTGTCCCGGAGCCTGTTGATCCTGGCATTTACACTGTGGTACCATTTCCCGGATGGTAGCAGCTGCAACAGTTGGTGGCTGTTTCTGTAAATGTCCTGTCAGTGGAAAGTTCACATCTGCAGATTCGCTGTGCTGTCCGCACCACTCTCTGCAGAGTCCTGCAATTAAGGGAAGTACAGTTCCAAACCAGGCAGTGATGCAGCCAATTAGATTGCTCTCAATATTGCCCCTATAGAGTGTTCTTAGGATTTGGTGGCCCATAACAAACTTCTTCAACTGTCTGAGGTGAAAGAGGCGCTGTTGTGCCTTTTCCACCACACAGCCGGTATGTACAGACCACATGAGAGCCTTGGTCCCATGATCCTCTCATATCCCCTTTTGCCAATCACATGTCCAGCTCTTGGCTCCATCCCTCCCCCTCCTGTCTTCTCCTATCATTTTAGATCTTCCCCTCCCCCTCTCAAATCTCTTACTCACTCTTCCTTCAGTTAGTCCTGACGAAGGATCTCGGCCTGAAACGTCGACTGTACCTCTTCCTAGAGGTGCTGCCTGGCCTGCTGCGTTCACCAGCAACTTGGATGTGTGTTGCTTGAATTTCCAGCATCTGCAGAATTCCTGTTGTTTGAGATCCTCGGTGATGTTTATGCCGAGGAACTCAAAGCTGTTCACCCTCTCAACACCAGATCCATTGGTATCAACAGGGGTTAACCTGTCTCCATTCCTCCTGTAGTCCACAATCAGCTCCTTTGTTTTTCTGACATTGAGGGAGAGGTTGTTTTCTTGACATCAGACAGATGTTGTTCAGACCTATGACAAAGTCAGCAATCAGAAGGTTGAGCATGGTGCGATGGATGTGCTGAGCTGTGTATATCGCAATGCAAGAAGCATCGTAGGAAAGCCAGATGAGCCCAGGGCATGGAATTATGATATTGTAGGCATTACTGGGAGCTGGTTGCACCCAACAGTCTGAGGGATTTAGAGGAACAAATTTGTAGAGAGTTCACAGACTATACCAAGAAACAAAAGTTGATATTGTAAGTGATTATAACTTCCCATATGTAGCCCCCGGGTAAGCCTCAGGCTCCCTCAACTCACTTACATCTAGGGGAAGCGGCCTTCAGCCCCGCCAAACTGGGTTTGTGTGGATGCTGTGGCCAGTTAGAAGATGAGGTTTTGTTCCTTCAAATTAATCACGGAAATGGGCACGTGACCAGGCTCTTCTTGTAGCGTATGGTGCGCTGTCTTCTCCAGCATCTCCACCTCCACATTCAAGGATCAGTGGCATTCCCGCAAAATAACAGACAATACACCATATGCCATTAAATGATTACGATTTATAGATATTACTGGAACTATGTAATTAATAGAGATAAAATAAAAAAGGAAATAAAAGGCACCAAACTTATCAAAGTTCAATCCCTTCATGCACAACAGTTGGGGCTCAAGTAGCGGGGTCTTCTTTCCACCATTCAATTCCCTCTGACCACCTCGACGCACTGCCCGGGACCAACCACAGTGGTCGACCAGACGCTCCACACGAGTCTATCTTCATCTCCTCTCCTCGCTGAAGACCCTGGGCCTCGAACTCTGGCTCGGGGTCCATCCTATCAGCCAGCTCACAGCATCGTGTCCACTCTCTCTGACCCCATTGTGCCTTCTGTGCCAAAGCCCGCGCATCACAATAGCTTACAGACACACAAGAAAGAATAACATCTATCCCAATTGGTTAGCAACTGAATACAACTCTCTTTATAACCCAAACAAGCTGCTAGAGAGAGAACTTTCTCAGCAGTTAACATAACAAAGAAGCCATTTTGATTAGCCTACATAGTAACATAAAAGAAGAAACCCCTTACACATATATTGACTGGGACTCCCATACTGTAAAAGGACTAGTTGAGGTAGAGTTCATCAAATGTGCATTAATCAGTACGTAAAATTTCTGATGTTGAAGTGTGCAGTAAGCTATTAGGAAATGGTCCAGGGTTGGTGACAGAAATTAGTGTATGGGAACATGTTGTGTCTAGTGATCATAGTGCCACGAGATTCCAAGTAAATACGGAAAAACAGAGGTATGGACCAGGGGTTGAGATTCTAAATTGGAGAAAGTCAATTTTTATGGTATTTGCAAGGATTTGACAAGTGTGGATAGGGACAGGCTGTTTTCTGGCAAAGGAGTACTTGGTAAGTGGGAGTTCTTCAGAAGTGAAATTTTGAGGGTGTAGAGTTTGTATGTGCCTGCCAAAATAAAAGTTGAATTGTAACTAGTGCAGGGAACCTTGGTTTTCAAGAGATATTGAAGCCCCAGATATCTTGTTCCCGTAAATGCCTCAGGCTGTTGGGTGCTACCAAAACACATTAATGACTACAATATCATATTTCCACACCCTGAGCTCACCTTTCTTTAGTTGTCTTCTGTTGGTTTCTGAAAGCTTCTCAATCTTTTTTACTCATTATTTGCCCTCTCTTTGTTTTTTATGTTGGCTTTGGCTTCTCATTTCAGCCATGGTTGTGGCCTCCTGCCTTTCCAATGCTTCCACTTCTTTGGGATGTGTCTATCACTCAGCTCCCGACTTGCTCCCAGAAACTCCAGCCATTGCTGCTCCATCGTCATTCCTGCCAGTTTCCCTTCCAAACAAGTTTGGCCAGCTTCTGTGTCACAGAAACATGGAGAAAGTCAGTGCAGAAACATGCCCACTCTGGAAGATCCGAATGGTAATTTATATGAGGAGACAAAATAGAAGTGGGAGATTTTACATAGTATTTTTGCATCTGTATTTACTCAGGAGATGGACACAGAGTCTATAGAAGTGAGGCAAAGCAGCATCAACTTCATGGAATCTGTGTTTGCTGTCTTAAGGCAAATAAGCGTGGATAAATCACCAGGGCCTGACAAGTTGTTCTCCTGGGACCCTGCGGAAGACAAGTGCAGAAATTGTTTGAGCCCAAGCAGAGATATTTAAATCGTCCTTAGGGACAGGTGAGGGACTGGAGGATTGGAGGACAGCCAATGTTGTTCTGCTGTTCAAGAAAGGCTTTAAAAATAAATAGGAAATTCTACATTGGTAAGCTTGACATCAGTTGTGGGGAAGTTATTGGAACGTATGTGCAGGAAATCAATATCTAAGTATATGGATAGATGTGGACTGATTAAGGATAGGCAGCATGGCTTTGTGCACGGTAGGTCATGTCTAACCAATCTTATAGACTCTCTCGAGGAAGTTATCAGGAAAGTGGATGAAGGCAAGGCAGTGGATGTTGTCCACATGGACTTTAGCAAGGCACTTGACAAAGTCTCATCTGGGAGGTTGGTCAAGAAGGTTCAGTCACTCAGCATTCAAGATGAGATAGTAAACTGGATGAGACACTGTCTTTGGGAGAAGCCAGACTGTGGCAGCAGATGGTTGCCTCTCCGACTGGAGGCCTGTGACTAGTGGTGTGCCACAGGGATCACTGCTGGATCTGTTGCTGTTTGTCATCTATGTCAGATATCTGGGTGATAACATGGTTAGCTGTATCAGCAAATTTGTGGATGACACCAAGATTGGGGTGTAGTGGACAGTGAGGAAGACTATCATGGCTTGCAGTGTGATCTGGACCAGCTGGGAAAATAGTTTGAGAAACGGAAAAAGGAATTTAATGCAGACAAGTGTGAAGTGTTGCACGTTGGTAGGAACAAGGTCTTACACAGTGACTGGTCGGGCTCTGAGGAGTGATGTAGAAGCAAGGGATCTGGGACTACAGGTCCATAATTCACTGAAAGTGGTGTCACAGTTAGATAGGGATGGAGAGAAAGATTTTGGCACATTGGCCTTCATCAGCCAAAGTACTGAGTACAGGAGATGGATGTTATGTTGACATAGTACAAGGCATTGGTGAAGCCTAATTTGGAGTATCGTGTACAGTTTTGGTCACCTACCTACAGGAAAGATGAAAGAGGTTGAAAGAGTTCAGGGAAAAATCATAAGGATGTTGCTAGGTCTGGAGGACTTGGGTTATAAGGAAAGCTTGAACAGGTTAGGTGTTTATTCCTTGGAATGTAAAAGATTGAGGGGAGATTTGATGGAGGTGTACCACAATTATGAGGGGCAAAGATAGGGTAAATGAAAGCTGGCCTTATCCACTGAGATGGGGTGGGACAACAACACGAGGCCATGGGTTAAGTGTGAAAGGTGGAATGTTAAGGGGAACGTGACGAGAAACTTCTTCACACAGACGGTCATCCGGGTGTGGAATGAGCAGACAGCACAAGTGGTGAATGTGACCTCAATTTCAACATTTAAGAGGTTTGTGTCAGTACCTGGATAGTAGGGATATAGGAGTAGAAAGTTCAAATAGTTCAGCACAAACTAGATGGGCTGAAGGGTCTTGTTCTGTGTTGTACTTTTCTATGACTGTGACAAAAACCTTAAATAGTATTAATATTCACTCTAATTCCTTTTATCAGACCGACCGTTCATCTCAGCAGCAAATTTTTATATGGCGTTAAAACTGTGGCACTTTAATCTAACAGTGCATAAAAAAAAGTCCCAGCTGCAGGTCAACAAAGGCTATTTGTGTGAGAGTGCTTCAGTCACTGTGGAACGAGACACCCATGTAGCTCGGTGGGAAGAGGGAATAATACCAATGGAGAGACTCAAACTGAGGCAAAGAACAGATTGGAGATGGCAGAAATGCCCCATTCTTATAGAGACAGGAAAGGCATCAGGGAGATTGATTCCAGTTAACATTTAATCCTAGATACCAGCACTGTGCCAGTTCGAAGATGAATTCTCTCTCCAACTTGGGTTGACCCTCACTGTAACAGTGTGATGTCAGATCACAGCTTGCTGACTAAAGTGATCTCATCTGAAATGTTGTCCTTCAGCCATTGATGGATTTTGTAAATGTTTTCACAGGTTAAAAACGACAAGGAATTTATCTGCAGGAATCTCGAACACAACACGCCAGATTTTCTGACACTGTCCAGATATTTAAGAATTGGAGCAAGGGCTTCACTCGATCGTCCTTCCTACTCAGACTGGGCAGGGATTCACTCGATCATCTGACCGACTGGCATGCCAGTCATTTTACACTGGGGAGAGGCTGTTCATCTGCTCAGACAGCAGGAATGGATTCACTCGGTCATCTCAACTGAAGGTACTTCAGCAAGTTCACACTGGGACAAGGCCATTCACCTGTTCTGTGGGTGAGAAGGGATTCAGTCGGTCTTCCCACCTGTGGACGCACCAGTCAGTTCGCACTGGGCAGAGGCTGGTCATCTGCTGAATTTGTGGGGAAGGATTCACTCAGTCATCTGACCTAATGGCTGATCAGCGAGTTCACACCAGGGAGAGACCGTTCACCTGCTCAGACTGTGGGAAGGGATTCCATCAGTCATCCACCCTACTGGTACACAAGTCAGTTCACACTGGGGAGAGGCCGTTCACCTGCATCAACTGTGGGAAGGGATTCACTCAGTCATCCAATTTAATAGTGCACCAGCGGGTTCACATCAGGGAGAAGCCATTCACCTGCTCAGACTGCGGGAAGGGGTTCACTCGGTCATCTGACCTACTGGTGCACCAGCGAGTTCACACTGGGGAGAGGCCATTCACCTGCTCAGACTGTGGGATGGGATTCACTCAGTCATCTAAACTGAAGGAACATCAGAGAGTTCACACCGGGGAATGGCCATTCACCTGCTCAGACTGCGGGAAGGGATTCACTTGTTTATCTAAACTGAAGGTACATCAGCGAGTTCACACTGGAGAGAGGCCGTTCACCTGCTCAGACTGTGGGAAGGGATTCTCTCGGTCATCCAAGCTACTGGCACACCAGTCAGTTCACACTGGAGAGAGACCATTCACCTGTTCAGACTGCGAGAAGGGATTCATTTGCTCATCTAATCTGAAGGCACATCAGCGAGTTCACACTGGAAAGAGGCTGTTCACCTGCTCAGACTGTGGAAAGGGATTCAGTCGGTCACCCGACCTACTGGTACACCAGCGAGTTCACACTGCGGAGAGGCCGTTCATCTGCTCAGACTGTGGGAAGGGATTCACTCGGTCACCCGACCTACTGGCACACCAGAGAGTTCACACTGGAGAGAGGCCGTTCAGCTGCTCAGACTGTGGGAAGGGGTTCAGTCGGTCACCCGACCTACTGGTACACCAGCGAGTTCACACTGGGGAGAGGCCGTTCACCTGTTCAGATTGTGGGAGGAGGTTCACTCAGTCCTCCACTTTACAGAGACACCAGTCAGTTCACACAGGGGAGAGGCCGTTCAGCTGCTCAGTCTGTGGGAAGAGATTCACTCGGTCATCCAACCTAGAGAGTCATCAGCGAGTTCACACTGGGGAGAAGCCATTCACCTGCTCAGAATGTGGGAAGGGATTCACTCATTCATTCACCCTACTCAGACATCAGCGAGTTCACACTGGGGAGAAGCCGTTCACCTGCTCAGAATGTGGGAAGGGATTCACTCGGTCATCCAGCCTAGAGAGTCATCAGCGAGTTCACACAGGGGAGAAGCCGTTCACCTGCTCAGAATGTGGGAAAAGATTCACTTGGTCATCCCAACTACTGGCACACCAGTCAGTTCATACGGGAGAGGCTGTTCCCCTGCTATGAATGTGGGAAAGCATTCACTCAGTAATCTAACCTTGTAACACATCACCGGGTTCACACTGGGGATAAAGTTTCAATAAGCTTCATGCTGGATATTTGTCCATCATTGTTTCTCAATGCAATTTTGAGAGCGACTGTCGGTGCTGAACTCTGCAATTATTGCTGCTGCTCACCACACCCAGTTCTGCACCCTGGTCACTGGGCATGGGAGGAGTTTCTTCTGCTGCACATTCACCTTTAATGGGACTGGAATTTAATATTCTGGATCTGACACAAATAAATCAGTTCTATTTTGAAGTCTGTCTCCGGTACTTAGTGAATTTATAACACACCTAATATAGAGTAAAGAGGCAACTCAGGCCGGCTGGACCCTGCCAGTGATTCTGTTCCACGACGGTCCTTTTAAATCCTCCCCTGTTGTTCATCTCTCGCTCTCCCTGTGGTGATGGGTTCCAAACAGTCACCACTCTGTGGATGAAGAGGTTTCCCTTGAATTTTCTGCAGACTGACGAAATCGAGCTGACTGCAGTTGGATGTTCAACGAAGCAGGGTCAGAAACCAGAGGCAGGTCTGCATCACATTGAATTAAACTGCTGCAGGATCCTGGAATGTATTGGATTGTGTCTGGTTTCTCTTGGCATTTTCTGTACTTTCTGCCTTGTTTGTTTGTATTTCATGTATTTTCGATTTTCCCCCCCTTTTTTTAAACCACCTTGTCCTGTATTTCTGCAAAGAACCCCTCATGGAGGGTCATACTCATTCCACTGGTTAATGTTTTCTTCCATAGTGGTGATTCATTTTTCTGAGTTGGCCTCTCATTTAACTTTTCTGGTCTGTATTTCTTATCACGATTGCATAGACACACATGGAGTGCTGAATTCTGTTCATTTTTGATGAAAATATATACTTTCTGTTGCGTGATTTTTTTTTTCAAGTGTGTTATTTCTCTACCTTATTCTGTCCAAGGTAGTGTTAATCTAAGTGTGTTTGAGTGTAAATAGTCTTTTCTAAAGTTTTCTAGAGTTATTTATCTTTGTAAAATTTACTGATTGAAATGGGGCAAAGATATTTTTATATAAAAAAGTCAATGTCGGTATTGATACAAGTGTTTATTGCCTTTGTTGTATTTGCTAACTTTGAACTTTGTTTGGCAGGTTTTTTAAAGCCTTGAATGAAATTTTGTCAAAGGTTTTCCCTATTTTGCACTACTTTCTATTTTCTTTGCTTGTTGATATTCCAGATACATGGATATCAAGAGTCCCGATGAAGGGTCTTGGCCCGAACTGATGATTCCCATCCATAGATGCTGCCTGACATGCTGAGCTCCTCCAGCACTTTGTGTGTAGTTCTCTAGATTTCTAGCATCTGCAGATCCTCTTGTTTCCCAGATACCTACATGCTTCTTGAAAGAACAAACTGGTAGTGGCTTTCTTTGGCTGTGTTTGTAAAATATTAAATAGAATCATTAGAAAGAGGTGGCATAGGGTTGGAAGGTGTAGAACCTGTGGGTAGAATTAAGGAACAGCAAATGTAAAAAAAAATCCCTGATGGGAATTGTATAGAGACCTCCAAACAGTAGTGAGTATGTGGTCCACAAATTACAATGGGAGATAGAAAGTGCGTGCCAAAAGGGCAATGTTACAATAGTCATGGGGGATTGTCATGCAGGTGATTAGGAAAATTAGGACGGTGTTGGTCTCAAGAGGAGGAATTCCTAGAATGCGTACAAGATGCTTTTTTAGAGCAGCTCGTGATTGAGCCCAGTTGGGGATCAGCTATTCTGGATTGGGTGTTGTAATGAACCGGATTTAATTAGGTCACTTCAGTTCAAAGAACCCTTAGGGGCAAGTGATCTTAATATGATCAAATTCACCCTGACATTAGAGAAAGAGAAGCTAATGTCAGATGTGCAATAAGCAGAATTAGAGAGGCATGAGAGAAGAAAAGATCAAAGTTGATTTGAAAAGAACACGGGCAGGGATGAAAACAGAGCAGCAATGGCTGGAATTTCTGGAAGCAATTTGAAAGGCCCAGGATATATAAATCACAAAGAGAAAGTAGTATTCTAAAGGTGAGGTGACAAAACAGTGACTGATAAGAGAAATCAGAGACAACATAAAT
The DNA here is from genome assembly GCF_030028105.1 of Mobula birostris. Lineage (NCBI taxonomy): Eukaryota > Metazoa > Chordata > Chondrichthyes > Myliobatiformes > Myliobatidae > Mobula > Mobula birostris. The sequence continues at coordinate 53,796,553 of NC_092382.1, read as the reverse complement.
ACCAAAGAGAGGGCATGGAGCAAAAATTACTAGGAAGTTAAAGGATTAGAAAGCTTTTAAAAACCAACAGAATGCAACTAAAATAAATAAGTAGGGATAGATGGAATACATAGGTGAGCTAGCCAGTAATATTAAAGAGGATACCACATTTTTCTTCAGGTACATATAGTGTACAAGAGAGGCAGAAGTGAATATCAGACCACTGGGAAATGATGCTGGAGAGGTAGTAATGGGGTGGGGGTGCAAGGTGATGGCAGGTGAACTGAATAAGTATTGTACATCACTCTTATCTGTCGGAGACACTGGCAGGAATATGAAAGTCCCAGATGTCAGTGGTCAGAATGTGTAAAGTTACGTTACTCAGGAGAAGGTTCTTGGGAAACAGAGATGGTCTGAAGGTAAGTAGGTCACCTGGACCAGATGGTGTACACCCCAGAGATCTGAAAGAGGTGGCTGAAGAGATGTAGAATCATTGGCAATGATCTTTCGAGAATCGTCAAGGAAATGATATCCTAGAAAGTTTTTCCCTTCACTACTCCCCCTCTCCCAGTTTCACCTATCACCTACCACTTTTTCAACCCCTCTCACCCCCACACTTCTTCCTCTGACATCTCATCTTTTTTCTCCCCCAGTCCTGATAAAGGGTCTCGGCCCGAAACATTGTCTGTTTACTGTTTCCCATATATGCTGCCTGGCCCGCTAGATTCCTCCTGCATTTTGTGTATGTGTTGCTTGGATTTCCAGCATCCACAGATTTTCTCCTGTTTTTGATAATAAATGCAAAAGCGGGGTCATATGGTATAGCAAGAAAATAGTGGGAAGTTAGAGGATTGGAAACTTTTACATAACCAACAGGAGACAACAAAAAAAGACACACAGGAGAGACAAGATGAAAAATTAAGATAAGTGAGCCAATAATATCAAGTATAAAAATTTCTTTTTCAGATATATAAAGAGGAAAAGAGAGGCAAGTATGGATATTGTGCTGCTGGAAGGTGATGCTGGCAAGTTAGTAATAGAGCAAAGAAATAGCGGCCGAATGTAATAAGTATTTTGTGTCAATCTTCACTCTGTAGGACACCAGCAGTATCAGACCATAAGTCATAGGAGCAGAATTAGGCCATTCAGCCCCATCAAGTCTGCTCCGCCGTTCTATCACGGCTGATCCCGGTTCTTACTCAACCCCATGCACCTGCCTCCTCGGCATATCCTGTACTGCCCTGACTGATCAGGCAATATTTCCCTGCACAGAAGCTATGCTGGCTTTGACTTATTTCATCATAAGTCTCCTAGTACCCCAAAACCTCATCTGTTATAATAGACTCCAACCCTTCCCCAGCCACTGACGTTAGGCTAACAGGACTATACATTGCTTTCTTTTGCCTTCCTCCCTTCTCAAAGAGTGGATTGACATTTGCAATCTTCCTGACCTCCGGGACCATGCCAGAATCAAGTGATTCTTGACAGGTCATGACCAATGCATCTGTTATCTCTTCAGCAACCTCTACCAGGACTCTGGGATGTAGTCCATCTGGTCCAGGTGACTTATCCATGTTAAGAACCTGAGTTTGCCTAGCACGTTTTCCTTTGTAATAGCAATGGCACTCACTCCTGCTCCCTGACACTCACGGATCACTGGCACACTGCTAGTGTCTTCCACAGAGGAGACGGATGCAAAGTCCCTATCAAGTTCATCTACCATCTCTTCCCCATTTCTATCTCATGAGCATCATTTTCCAGCAGTCCAATGTCAACTGTCGCCTCCCTTTCACATTTTTATAACTAGTTTATATTATTGTCTAGTTTCCCCTCTTATTTTACCTTTAGCATTCTTATCTATTTTTCATTGCCTGTTTTGGATTTTAAAAGCTACCCAATTATCTAACTTCCTACTCACTTTTGCTACCTTATATGCACTTTACTTCACATTTATACAGTCCTTAACTTCCTTTGTCAGCCACAGTAGCCTAGCCCCGCTGTTTGAGAGCTACTTCGTCGGGACATATCTATCCTGTACATTATGAACTATTCTCAGAAACGTCAGCCATTTCTGCTCTGGCGTCATCCCCACCAGTGTCCTTCTCCAATCCACTTGGGAAATCACCTCTCTCATGCCTCTGTAATTCCCTTTGTTCCATTGCGATACTACACATGTGACCTATGCTTCTTCCTCAGAAATTGCAGTAGGAATTGAATCATATTATTGTCCCTGCCTTCTAATGGTTCCTTTACATTAACCTTCCTAATAAGATCTGGGTTATTACACAATACCCAATCAAAGATTGTAGTTCCCCGAGTAGGCTCCACCATCAGCTGCTCTAAAAAGCCCTTTTGTAGGAATTCAATACATTCCCTCTCTTGCGATCTGACACAAATCTGACTTTCTCAATTGTCCTGCAGATTGAAGTCACGCACTACAATTGTGTCATTAAATTTATTACATAAATGCCAACTATTCGGGAGTATCTGTGGCAGAAGTGAGGATACATGCTTTTTACCAAGGAGCGAAGGTGTTTTGGAAGCTGAAAGGTCTGAAGGTAGATAAGACTCCTGGACCAGAAGGTGAACACCCCAGGATTCAGAAAGAGGTAGCTGAAGAGATTGTGAAGGCATTAGAGTCATAGAACACCACAACATAGGAAAATGCCATTCGGCCAATCTAGTCCATGCCAAAGCATTAATCTGCCAAGTTCCAACAACTTCCACCTGGACCATAGCCCTCCATATCCTTCTCATCCATGGACCAAAGCAAACTTCTCTTAAAGGTTGAAATCGTCCCTGCCACTTGCTCTGGCAGCTCGTTGCACACTCTCCCCGCCTCTGAACAAATAATTCCCCCCTTAGTTTTCTCTTAAAGTAATGAGTAATGATGTATCACCAATCACCAGATTTTGGAATGGTTCTGGTGGACTAGTAAGTACAAATGAGAGGGAGACAAAAGAAAGAAAATTATAGGACAGTTCGGCTGACCACAGTGGTCAAGAAGGTGTTTGTGTGTATTAAGGGTGAGTTTTTTGGGTACTGTAATTGGGGACGCCTGATGAAGTAGGCCAAGGTCAGCATGAATCCTTTAGACGAAATTATGTCTGACAAATCACTTGGAATTCTTTGAGGAAATAGCAGGTAGGATAGATAAAGCAGAGCCAGTGGATGTTGTTTGCCTGGATTTTCAGATGATCTTTAACAAGGTACCCCATGAAAGGCTCACTGAGAAAGTAAGGAGGCAGGAGATCCAAGGTGACATTGTTTTGTGGATCCAGAACTGGCTCTCCCACAGAAGGCAAAGAGTGGTTGAAGATGGGTCATATTCTGCATGGAGGTCGGTGACCAGTGGTGTGCCTCAGGGATCTGTTCTGGTACCCCTATTCTTTTTATAAATGACCTGGATGAGGAAGTTAGTAAATTTGCTTATGACAAAAAAGGTTGGGGGTGTTGTGAACAGTGTGGAGGCCTGTCAGAGGTTACATTGGGACATTGATAGGATGCAAAACCGGGCTGAGAAGTGGCAGATGGAATTAACCCCAGATAAGTGTGAAGTGGCTCATTTTAGTAGGTCAAATATGATAGCAGAATATAGTATTAATGGTAAGACTCTTGGCAGTGTCGAGGATCAGAGGGACCTTGGGGTCCGAGTCTATAGGACACTCAAAACTGCTACGCACTTTGACTCTGTGGTTAAAAAGGCATATGGTGCATTGGCCTTTATCAATCGTGGAATTGAATTTAGGAGCTGAGAGGTAATATTGCAGCTATATAGGACCCCGGTCAGACCCCACTTGGAGTACTGTGCTCAGTTCTGGTTGCCTGACAACAGGAAGGATGTGTAAACCATAGAAAGGCTGCAGAGGAGATTTACAAAGATGTTGCCTGGATTGGGGTGCATGCTCTATGAGAATAGGTTGAGGGAACTCGGCCTTTTCTCCTTGGAGCGACGGAGGAGAGGTTACAGCGGGACTTTGACAGGGTGCAAAACTTGGCTGTGAAGTGACAGGTGGAGTTCAAGCTGGAGGATGAGAGGTGACCTGATAGGGGTGTACAAGATGATGAGAGGCATTGATCATGTGGATAGTCAGAGGTTTTTCCGAGGGCTGAAATTGCTATCACAAGAGTACACAGGTTTAAGGTGCTGGGGAGTAGGGACAGAGGAGATTGTCAGGGGTAAGTATTTTACTCAGAGAGTGGTGAGTGTGTGGAATGGGCTGCCGGCAATGGTGGTGGAGGCGGATACAAAAGGGTCTTTAAAGAGACTTTTGGATAGGTACATGGAGCTGAGCAAATTAGAGGGCTATAGGTAAACCTAGTGATTTTAAGGTAAGGACATGTTTGGCACAGCTTTGTGGGCTGAAGGGTCTGAATTGTGCTGTAGGTTTTCTATGTTTCTATGAACACACATTTTGTGTCAGTAACAGATTTGGAAATGTTGGATTTGGTCTCTCAGCCAAATAGTTGACACAGTTTGGGAACAACTGGGTTCGAAGCACCGGTCCCAACAACACCGACTGGGACATCCTGCAGGCCCGGGGAGGGTCTGGTTATTCCTTGTATTTAGACACCAGGAACAGGAGCAGACCACTCGGCCCCTCCACACCGTCCTGTCATTCAATAAAACCTCGGACCGGTCCACCCGGGCCCCCAATGCGACTCCCATCCCCACTTTGCCCGGACCATTGGCCCCGCTTGCAGGGCAACAGTCTGCCGGTGTTTGCCCCCCAATGTGGTGAATCGCCACCACCGTGGGCTCAGACATTTCCACAGATGAGCCCCTCCTGTCCCCACCGGGACAAACATCCTGTCCGCCCCCTCTCTCACCGTCTTCATCCTCTCCCTCCCCGGGGAACCGGCATCAAACCGACGGGCCGAGCGGTCTCCTCCTACCTGTCAGCGATACATCAGACTCCGGCCGCAGGAGACGCTTCACAAACGCCCCAACTTCCCTCGGAGGGAAATGGAAATAAATCAGAAAGCGGACATTTACTTTGGGATTTGTTCCTCTTTGAGAAGAGATGTCAGCGGGGTAACGCCCTCTCGGCTGCTCCGCCTCCGCTATTGGGCGGAAACAATGATTGACATCGCCTCGGGCCAATGACTACAGCGCAGCGGAGGAGCTGGGTGGAGGGGTCTCGTGGTGGGTAGCTCAGCCGTTAAACCGCCTCAGCGCGAGCAGAACAGCGCGTGTGTGACGTCAGGTACGCGCGAGGGGAAACCATGTGTGACGTCAGGCGCGTGAGCGTGAACGTATTTAAAAACACCTTAATGGACGTTTCTTATGATTTCAGTGGGACAACAACATTAATCACGGGTTTCATCACTGAATCCAGTGTTGTGAGATGTAAAGTCCCCTGTTATGTGTCCGGCTGTGCCGTGTTGTTGGTGGAGTGGGCAGCGTGGTGTTTGTCTCGATTCGGGTCACAACACCAGAATTGCCAGCGGGGTCCACACACAGTGTATTAGTGACCAGAAAACCTCCCGTCCCTGCAGTCTTTGTCTCCTGGTAAACTCAACACCCTGACAATGTGGATCATAGACACCCCTTCCTCTCAGAGTCAGGGAATCATTCAGATAGCTGATCAAAGAGAGGAATTATATTTATTGGTCATTAAAGTTATCGATGTTATTTTTCCCATTTGTGGGAGGGGTGGGTTTTGGGGGGGTTGATGATCGGGATGCCGTTCTTTTTTATACGGGGGTGGGGTGGGAGTCCGATTTTTTTCGCTCTGAAAGCCTTTTTCTTTCTTTGTTTCGTGACTCTCTGGAGGAGAAAAAAAACTCAGAGTTGTTTATGGATACCTGCTTTGATAATGAATTAACCTTTGAACTATCCGTCCCGAGCGGGACTTCCCGTGTCCAAACATTTTCATTCCCCTTCCCATTCCGACGTGTCAACCCATCGTCTCCTCTTGTGCCAAGATGTGGCCACCCTCAGGGTCCAGGATCAGCACCTTATATTCTGTCTGGGTTCTCTCTCTCTCCCCGACTGCCTGTCTGCAGATATATATATATATATATCTCCAACTTCCCGACTTTTCAGCTCAGTGCTTCAACTAATAAAGACAACCACGCCATTTGCCTTCTTAACCGCCCGATCAATCTGTGCAGTCTCTTTCAGGGAGCATTGAACTTGGAGTCTAAGATCCTTCTGATCATCAACACTGTTCAGGGTTTTGCATTTAACAGTGTACTGTCCAATACATTCGACCTACCAAGCTGCCAAGATGATCATCACTAATCAAAACTCACTGAGATTTCTCAGGTCGTCTTGAATTTATTGCCAAGTGCACAAGTACGGGAAGGTGCAGGTACAGAGAAACACTGACTTGTGGCAGCATCACAGGCAAATACATTCAGATAACACACGGAACACAAATTATACGATTCTCTGTCAGTCACAATCTATAAATACGTTTTATGTCATTAAAAGTATATAAAATACATTGTGTCGTGATCAATATTAAAATGTGCATTTTGTGTCAATAACAGACTTGGAAATGTTGAATTTTGGTCCCTGTCTCCATTCCTCCTGTAATCCACAACCAGCTCCTTTGGTTTTGTGACAATGAGGGAGAGGTTGTTTTCTGGGCACCACTGTGTCGGGGTGATGACTTCTTCTCTGCAGGCTGCCTCGTTATTATTTGCGATTAGGCCAATCAATGTAGTGTCGTAAGCAAATTTAATTAGCAGATTGGAGCTGTGGGTGGCGACACAAGTCATGGGAATACAGAGAGTAAAGGAGGGGGCCAAGGAGACAACCCTGTGGGGTATGAGTGCTGAGGGTCAGAGAGACAGAGGTGAGGGAGCCCACTCTTTCCACCTGCCGGCGATCTGACAGGAAGTCCAGGATCCAGCTACACAAGGCAGGGTGAAGGCCGAGGTCTCTGAGCTCCTTGTTGATACCTCACGCCTTCGTATGGCTACTGCTCTGCCCGTGACTGCAAGGAACTGCAGAGAACTTTGGAGAGCAGAGAACATCAGAGAAACAAGCCTCCCCTCCATGGACTCCCCCTGCCTTGGAAAAGCCAGTCATATACTCAAAGATCCTCACAACCCGGACATTCTTGCTGCAAACCTGCTCCCCCATCGGGGAAGAGATACAAAAGCCTTAAAGCGCATACAACCAGGCTCAAGGACGGCTTCCTGTCTGCGGTTATAAGCCAAATGAATGGTCTCCAGTCCGATAAAATGGACTTGATCTCACAATGTAATTCGACATGACCCTGCACCATATGTCTATCTGCACTGCACTTTCTCTGCAGCCATAATGCTTTGTTACAGTTATTGTTTTGTCGTATATCAGATCAATGTACTGCCGTAATGTATAGATCTGTGTGGATGGTACGTCAGGCAAGATTTTCACTGTAGCTCAGTACATGATAATGATAAACAAATTCACCATTTTAATTGTGTGTAAATATTAGACAGACCGAGCTTCTGCTTTGGAATCACAGAAGGAAACTTAACTGAACTATTGTTATTTCTGAGGAATGCAGATAAATAGAAAAGGCTTCAATCTCGCATTACGATCTGCGGTAACAACTATGAATTGCAATAATGTACATATTAAATTGTTAAATTATATAACTGTTGTAAAACTAGAAATAAAAGATGTAATAAACTCTTTTAATTGTGTGGAAATTCTGGAGCAGAACTTAACTAAACTGTACACATTTATGAGAAGCTCAGAAAAATAGAAATGTCTAAATTCTCAACTGCATGGCTTTGTGTTAAATGTTTAACCATCACGGTGACTGAAGGCAGCTGCAGGTTCATGAGGGACTGTTACTGTCAGATTCTGCAGTTCTTGTGGCTGCTTATCGCACCCAGGACTGAACCCTGGTCACTGAGCATTGGAAGAGTCTGTTCTGCTGATGTTAGCCTTAAACTGGACTGATGTTTAATATTGTGGATCTGTGAAAGATAAATCAGTTCTGTATCAAATCCCGTGTCTCAAGTACTTACTGTCTCTACCACACTCACAATGCACACTAGAGAGGCCACTCGGCCCATCTGGTCCCTGCCCATGTTTCTGTTCCATATCAGTATATCAAAATCTATCCCTGCCGTTCCCCTCTCACTCTCCTTGTGATAACAGGTTGTAACTAGTCACCACTCCTTGGGATAGGAGATTTTCCTTGAATTTCATAGAATCATAGAAATCTACAGCTCATTACAGACCCTTTGGCCCACAGCGTTGTGCCGACCACGTAACTTACTTTAGAAACTGCCTAGAGTTACCCTACCACATAGCCCTCTATTTTCCCGAGCTCCATGTACCTATCTACAAGTCTCTTAAAAGACCCGATTGTCTCCACCTCTGCCACCGTCGCTGGCAGTGCATTCCACACACACACACACACCAAACACTTTGTTTATAAAACTTAGCTCTTCCACCTTCTCTGCACCTATTTCTAGGCAGCTTAAACCTGTGCCCCCTCGTGTTAGCCGTTTCAGCCCTGGAAAAAAAGCCTCTGGCTATCCACACGACCAATGCCTCTCATCATCCTATACACCTGCATGAATTTCCTGCATGCTTCTCTCCAGGCTGAATAACGCGATGAGCTCACTGTGGTTTTGACGTTCTTCAGGGCTCTGGACTAAGGTGGTTAAGCTCCTTCTTCCCTGCTCTTTTCAAAGTTTTCTGTCATTTTCACTCATTTCAAAGGTCTGTGCCTCAGACAGCTGGGTTGTTGCAATGCGCCTCTAAAGTCTGACAGTAGACTAGTGAGTGAATCTTCTATGGTGCAGAGTCAGAAACCAAAGAGTTACCACCCTGAATCAGGGCTTTGGGGCGCCAGAAAGGAAATGGGGCCTAGAATTTACAAGGAGGAGGAGGGAGAGGAATCAGACCACCAGGATGTGGCCACAAATGAAAGATCAGAAACATTTTGAAATTGTTCGATTGAAAAAAAAGGTGGTTAACCTGTGCAAAATACTGTAGGAAATCAACAGATCGGGCCGCAAATGTGGAGAGGAATAAATAGACAACATTTAGGCCGAGCCCCTTCAGTATGCCTAGACTGTGTACTCCTCTGCTTAGTTGCTGCCTGAACTGCAGAGTTCCTCCAGCATTTTATGTGCATGTGTCTACAGTTCCAGCAGCAGCAGAATCTCTTGTGTTTCATATCTGCATTTGTAAGAAGATTCTACTTCGGCATTAAACACGCGGAAAGTTTGCTGATATTAAGTGCATTGTTTATGAAAGCTGCTTTCTCCATTAAAAGAGCTGCTGAATTCCGCACCCCAAAAAAAAAACTGAGGTATGAACATGGAACCGGTGTTTGCAGAAATGTTTAATGGCACCGTGATTACCCAGAAAGCTCTGCGTAGGAATTGTCGCTGTCGCTGAAGCGCCGATCGAATGCGCATGCGTCAGGGTTGCGGATGGTCCCGAATGTCACGCATGCGCGCAGTACATAAAGGCCTCGGAAAATCAGCTCCAGGTAAGAGATATTCCCCGGTTGCCGGATTCGGAACAATTGCTGTGAGCTCCGGATACCGTGGCCCGCAATCCCGGGACAGTCGTGCTCTCTTCCCTCTCTCTCAGCCACACGATCCGTACACGGGCCCCGGGCAGCTTCCGGCTGATGAGGGAATGGGAGCCGATGGATCTCTCAGACAGAGCTGAGCTCCAGCTGTCTAAATGCAAGGATTAGGAACTCGGAGAAAGGGAACAAAATCTTTTACATCAGCTGTTGAGAAATTCACTTTTGTTCTGCCTCCAATCACAAATAAGATAAAATCTATAGATATTGAAAATCCAAGCAACACACACAAAATGCTGGAGGAATTCAGCATTTGTACTGTTTTCCATAATGCTGGCTGGCCTGCTGAGTTCCTCCATCATTTTGTGTGTGTTGGTTGTTCTACCTCCTCTTGTTCTGGACCTTTCTACCCGTGGGGACATGTTTTGACCCATTCTCTCTGAGGACACAATGATATCAAGCACCTTTGTCCTTGGCAACAAGTGCCAGACTCCAATGAGACAGACTACTGCCCTTCCCTTCATATTCACTGGCCGCCAGTCACCTGGGGGAGGGTTCAGGGGAAATATTTATGTACAATACAGAAACTGGTGTTACCTGTGTGTATTGTGACGATGCAAACGTTGCTGGAGAACTTGCAAGTGGGAGGAAGTGGAGTGATATTTGGAAATCTGACTTTTTAAAGTGTCATTTAGCAAGCAAATCAGATATGGACGGTGTGCAAAAGCTGGTGTGAGAAAATCCTTCATAACCCTCTACAGGCCTGCAACACAGATTGTGTGAGAGTGCAGATTAACTTGATGAAACCCAGAGGATATCAAAGTTCTTATTAATAGTGATTTGCTAGCTGTTAAAATAAATCCCTCTCTATTTAAAGTTCAGTGTGCACATGTTGTTGTCACTGGGTAAAAATTGCACAGCACAAGATTTTTTGGCACACTGGTCATTACAAATTAGAGAGGACATTGGTGGGAAGGTGGGGAGACCTCCAGTGTCCCTGATGCCCTCACCTGCAAGATGTGCATCTAGCTGCAGCTTCGACATACCCACCCCACAGAATCCACAGCCTCCCGTAACTTCCTGTCGTCTATCACGCAGGTCTTAGACGACGGCAAGCAGGAGAGTCTGGATCCGCCACTGACCCTGGACGAGCTGACAGGCTCCATCCGTTCCTTTGGGTCGGGTAAGACTCCCGGAAGCGACGGCCTACCGGCTGAGTTGTACTCGGCTCTGTGGAACTGGATGGGCCCAGACCTGCTGGAAGTGTACAACGCTATGCTTCTGGCCGGCAGTATGTCTGAGTCCATGAGGAAGGGCATCATCACCCTCATCTGCAAGCAGAACGGGGAAAGGGAGGACATTAGAAATTGGAGACCCATCTCTCTCCTGAATGTGGGCTACAAGATCCTGTCCAAGGCTATCGCCAACAGGGTCGAGTCTGCTCTGGGACAGGTGATTCACCCGGACCAAACCTGTGCTGTACTGGGCAGGAAAATCTCAGACAACCTCGCGCTGCTGAGGGACACCATCGCCTACGTGCAGGACAGTGGGGTGGACACCTGCCTGGTCAACTTGGACCAGGAGAAAGCCTTCAACAGGATATCACACACGTACATGGCGGACGTGCTTTCCAAAATGGGATTTGGGGAGGGAATCCGGAATTGGATTAGACTGCTCTACACAGACATCCGTAGTGCAGTCCAGGTCAACTGGTGGGAAACAAACAGCTTCCCCATCAGGTCGGGAGTCAGGCAGGGCTGTCCCCTCTCCCCTGTCTTGTTTGTCTGCTGCATAGAACCCTTTGCGGAAGCCATCGGGAGGGATGAGGGCATAAGAGGGGTGACGCTGCCAGGCAGTGGAGGGACCCAAGTGAGAACCTCCCTGTGCATGGACGACGTCACCGTCTTCTGCTCTGATCCGAGGTCAGTTCACAGGTTGATTGGCACCTGCGAACAGTTCGAGCTAGCGTCGGGGGCCAGGGTCAACCGCACGAAGAGCAAAGCCATGCTCTTCGGCAACTGGCCCGACCGATCCAGCGTCCCCTTCACCATCAGGTCTGACCACGTGAAGGTGTTGGGGATCTGGTTCGGAGGGGCTGAGGCATGCAACAAGAACTGGCAGGAGCGGACTGCCAAGGTGAAACAGAAACTGGGACAGTGGGGAGGGCGCTCCCTGTCAATAACGGGCAAGAACCGGGTCATCAGGTGTGAGGTGCTCTCAGGGCTGCTGCACTTGGCGCAGGTGTGGCCCGTCCCCCGCTCCAACAGCTCGAAAATCACCCGAGCTGTCTTCAGATTCGTCTGGGGATCCAAGATGGAGCGGGTGAGACGGACTGTCATGCACAAGTCCCTGGACAATGGGGGCAAGAACGTCCCCAATGTCGCCCTCACCCTAATGGCCAGCTTCGTATGTGGCTGCATCAGGTTGTGTGTAGAACCCAGGTATGTGGGCACCAAGTACCACTATGTGCCCAGGCTCTACCTGTCGCCCTGGCTACGAAGGATGGGTCTGGCCCCACTCCCGCACAACGCCCCAGTCAGCTGGTTGTTGCTGGCATACCTGTCGTACGTAGCAGAGTTCTTCCAGGAGAACGCCTTTGACCACGGGGCCATCAGGCAGTGGTCGGCACGTAATGTCCTGCAGGCACTGCAGGAGAAGGACGTGATGGACACAGTGGTGTGGTTCCCTAAGCAGACCGTCCAGTTCATCTGGCAAAATGCCTCATCGCCAGATCTCACCAACAGGCACCAAGACCTCGCCTGGCTGGCGGTGAGAGGGGCCCTCCCAGTCAGAGCCCTCCTATATGCCCGGAACGTCGTCTCCGCACCCCACTGCCCACGGGAGGACTGCAGTGAGGAGGAGTCTGTGACAGTTCGCAGAGAGGGTGTGGAGGAGGATGGACGGGCTAGTGTCACGTTTCATCCCCAGCAGCTGCGTAACAGAGGACTCTCTGATCTACGGGCTGTTCCCGGGGACGCACACGGAGACCAACATCCGGTGCTGCTGGCAGATCATCAACTCGGTGAAAGACGCTCTTTGGTCGGCCCGAAACTTGATGATCTACCAGCACATGGAGATGTCCGTGGGAGAATGCTGCCGACTGACACATTCTCGGCTGCAGGAGTACGTGCTGAGGGACGCACTGAAACTTGGTGCAGCCACCGCAAGGGCCCGGTGGGGAAGGACCACAGTATAGAGTTCTTCTCCCGTGGGAGTGGGAGGGGCCGGGTGGCGGGGAGTATACCCCTCAACAGTGATGTGGTAAGGTGAAGAACTGGAGTGCCACGTGGGTGGCTATAAATATGGATATGTACAGACTATAATGGAAACGTATGTAAAGGATGGGAAGTTATTGAATGGTTTATTGTATATATTTATTTTTGAATACAGTATATTTTGAAACATAAAAAAAACGCTGCACTTTCAGGCATTGGATCTGGTGTTTTATAAGGAATAGGATGGGAGGTAGAAAATAGCATTACTGGTCAGGGATAGTATCACGGTTGTAGGAAGGGAGGATGCTGCAGAGGGAGTGTCCACTGAGTCGGTGTGGCTGCAAGTCAGGAATAGGAAGGGATCAATCACTGTGCTGGGAGTAGTCTATAGGCCCCCAAATAGCCCTCGGGACACCGAGGAGCAGATAAATTCCATATCATCCAGGAGTTGGATGGGTGATAGATATGTCACGAAGGGAGGTGATTTAAACCAAAATGCAGGACATAAGAAACTGGGTGACAGTCAGGTAGGGGAATGAGGTTAAATAGCCATTGCAGAGTACTCCTGTGGCCATCCCACACAACGACAGGTAGACCACTTTAGACACAGTTATGGAGGATTACCTAGCAGAGGAATGTCAAAGGGTTGATAGGGGATTTGTTAGTTAGAGAATTAAAACTAGCAGAGGTCTAATATCCTAGTGGTAAGGCTTGCTGGTGCTGGTGTGTGCTGGGGTGGGTGGGGAGGTTAAGCTCAGGTTGCAGGGGGGATTGGAGTCAGAATGCCAGAAAAGGCAGGAAGGAGGTCCCAGTGCAGGTAGTTACATTAGACAGCCTGAATGTTTTTTCACCATTGACTAGGTGGGCCCCTGTTTCTGTACTGAACTTCTCCAAGTTTGGGTACTGTTGATGGGGATGACCTGCCAGGGACAAGTTGTAGTGGTCGCGTCTCTGGCACTGAGACCGGACCCTTACCTCAGAAAGGAAGGAGTGAAAAGAGGAGAGCAGTAGTGATAGGGAATTTGATGCTATGGCATGAGTTGGTGAGGAAGGACAGGCAGGGGACAAAACATAAATGTAGCCAGTTAAAGGGGTTGAAGTGTGTCTATTTCAACAGTAGGCGTGTTAGGAATAAAGGGGATGAACTTGGAGCATGGATCAGTACATGGAACGATGACGTTGTGGCCGTTACTGAAACTTGGCTGGAGGAAGGGCAGGATTGGCTGATGCAGGTGTTTTATAAGGAATAGGGTGGGAGGTAGAAAAGGGGGGGAGTAGCATTACTGGTCAGGGATAGTATCACGGCTATAGAAAGGGAGGATGCTGCAGAGGGAGTGTCCACTGAGTCAGCGTGGGTGGAAGTCAGAAATAGGAAGGGATCAATCACTGTGCTGGGAGTAGTCTATGGCCCCCAAATAGCCCTCAGGACACCGAGGAGCAGATAAGCAGACAGAGTTTAGAATGGTGCAGATTTGTAGTTATGGGTGATTTCAACTTTCCTCGTATTGACTGGCACCTCTTGACTGCAAGGGGGAGAGGTGGGGCTGAATTTGTCAGGTGCATTCAAGAAGGATTCCTGACACAGTACGTGGACTGGCTGATGAGAGGAGAGGCCATACTGGATCTAGTTCTGGGTAATGAACCTGTTCAGGTGGTAGACCTCTTGGTGGGGGAGCATTTTGGTGAGAGTGACCACAACTCCCTTAGCTTCAGCATAGCTATGGAAAAGGATAAAAACAGACAAAATGGGAAAGTGCTTAACTGGGGAAGGGCTAACTGTGAAGGGATGAGGCAGGAACTAGCGAGAGTAAATTGGAAACAGATGTTCAAGGGTGAAAGCACAGAAGTAATGTGGAGGAAATTTAGGGACCACTTGTGCTGGGTTCAGGATAGGTTTTGTCCCTCTGAGACAAGGAAAAAATGGTAGGAAAAGGGAATCGTGGCTGACGAAACACGTGAGGCAACTCGTCAAGAGGAAGAAGGAAGCATATGTTAGATATAAGAAGCAGGAAGCAGGAGGGGCTTATGAGAAATATAGGGTAGCCAGGAAGGAGCTTAAGGACTTAGGAGAGCTCGAAGGGGGCATGATGAGAAGGCCTTGGCATGTAGGATTAAGGAGAACCCCAAGGCGTTCTATGCGAATGTGAAGAACAGAAGGATGGCAAGAATGAAGGTGGGGCTGCTCAAGGATGAAGAAGACAACATGTGCCTGGAGGTGGGGGAGGTTGGGGAGGTCCTAAATGAATACTTTGCTTCAGTATTTACAATTGAAAAGGATCTTGATCAGGGTGAGGTCAAGTTAGAACAGGCCTGTGTGCTGGACAATGTGGAGTTTAAGGAAGAGGGAGTGTTGGATCTTCTTAGAAACATCAGTAAAGAGCTTTTCCAAATGTTCCCGTTAAATTTTCACTTCCCCACTTATCCATGACCTCTGGTTGTCATCCCACCCAACCTCAGTGGAAAAAGCTGCTTGCATTTACCCTATCTATACCCTTATAATTTTGTATACTTCTCACAAATCCTCAATGCAATGTATAATTTCCTTGTTTATGTTTAAAGCCATTTTTAGGTGTATAAGATGATGAGGGGCATTGATCGTGTGGATAGCCAGAGGTTTCTTCCCAGGGCTGAAGTGGCTAACACAAGGGGGCAGAGTTTTAAGGAGCTTGGAAATAGATACTGAGGGGAAGTCAGGGGTAAGTTTTTTACACAGAGAGTGCTGGGTGCGTGGAATGCACTGCCAGCTATTTGTGTGAGAGTGTTTCAGTTACTGTGGGGCCAGGCACCCATGCAGCTCAATGGGAACAGGGAATAATACCAATGGAGAGAGTCAAACTGAGCCAGGTCACAGATTGGCAGAAGTGCCCCATTCTTATACAGACAGGAAGAGCATCAGAATTTGATGGTCATTCCAGATACCAGCACAGTGCCCAGTTAGAAGATGATTTCTCTCTCCAACTTGGGTTGAACTTCACTGTAACAGTGTGATGGCAGATCACACCTTGACAAATCAAGTGATCTCATCTGAAATGTTGTCCTACACCCATTGATGGATTTTGTAAATCTTTTTACAGGTTAAAAATGACAAGGAATTTGTCTGCGGGAATCTCGAACACAACATGCCAGTTTTGCTGTCTCTGTCCAGATATTTAAGAAGTGGAGCAAGGGATTCACTCGATCATCCTTCCTGCTCAGACAGTGGGAATGGATTCAGTCGGTCATTTCAACTGAAGGTACATCAGCAAGTTCACACTGGGAAAGGCCATTCGTCTATTCTGTGTGTGAGAAGGGATTCAGTCAGTCTTCCCACCCGTGGACACCAGAGGCTGGTCATCTGCTGAATTTGTGGGGTAGGATTCACTTGGTCATCTGACCTAATGGCTCACCAGCGAATTCACACCGGGGAGCGGCCGTTTACCTGCTCAGACTGTGGGAAGGGATTCTCTCGGTCATCTTACCTAATGGTACACCAGCGAATTCACACTGGAGAGTGGCCGTTCTCCTGCTCAGATTGTGGGAAGGGATTCACTTGGTCATCTCAACTGAAGGTACATCAGCGACTTCACACTGGCGAGAGGCCGTTCACCTGCTCAGACTGTGGGAAGGGATTCACTTCGTCATCTCAACTGAAGGTACATGAGCGAGTTCACACTGGAGAGAGGCCGTTCACCTGCTCAGACTGTGGGAAGGGATTCACTCAGTCATCTGACCTAATGGCTCACCAGCGAGTTCACACCGGGGAGAGGCCATTCACCTGCTCGGACTGTGGGAAGGGATTCACTTGCTCATCTCACCTGAAAGTACATCAGCGAGTTCACACCGGGGAGCGGCCATTCACCTGCTCAGACTGCGGGAAGAGATTCACTATGTCATCTGATCTACTAAAACACCAGTCAGTTCACACCAGAGAGAGGCCATTCACCTGCTCAGACTGTGGGAAGGGATTCACTCGGTCATCTTACCTAATAGTACACCAGCGAATTCACACTGGAGAGTGGCCGTTCTCCTGCTCGGATTGTGGGAAGGGATTCACTTGGTCATCTCAACTGAAGGTACATCAGCGACTTCACACTGGCGAGAGGCCATTCGCCTGCTCAGACTGTGGGAAGGGATTCACTTCGTCATCTCAACTGAAGGAACATCAGCGAGTTCATACTGGAGAGAGGCCATTCACCTGCTCAGACTGTGGGAAGGGATTTGCTTCGTCATCTCCACTGAAGGTACATCAGCGACTTCACTCTGGCGAGAGGCCATTCACCTGCTCAGTGTGTGGGAAGAGATTCACTTTGTCAACTGATCTACTGAGACACCAGTCAGTTCACACCAGAGAGTGGCCATTCACCTGCTCAGACTGTGGGAAGGGATTCACTTCGTCATCTAAACTGAAGGTACACCAGCGAGTTCACACTGGGGAGAGGCATTTTTATGCTCAGACTGTGAGAAGGGATTCACATCGTCATCTAAAGTGAAGGTACATCAGAGAGTTCACACTGGGGAGAGGCCTTTCACCTGCTCAGACTTTGATAAGAGATTCTCTCAGCCAAATCAACCAAATGTGCATCATTGAGTTCACACTGGGGAGAGGCCGTTCACCTGCTGTGAATGCGGGAAGGGATTCACTCAGTCATCTATCCTTGTGTAAATCCCGTTTTGGCTAGCAGCTTAATATAGGGGGTGATAGCCCCCCAGCCTGGGAAAACTTAAGAAATCTCATTTGGTTGAATGCTGCGTGATGTGTCCCCTGTTACAAATCAGTACCCCGAAATAACAAAAACAGTACAGAGTATGTGATTATACGATTGAGCTTTATAATTCTTACTTTGACTATAGGGTCAGGAAAGAAAACCAAAAAAAGAAAAGGGGCCCACTCTCTCCATTCGTGTCTTCTCATTTCTCCCCGGCAAAAGACTGGGAAAATCTCTCTTCCAGACTCACATGAAAGAACAACATTTCTCTCACTGGATAACCCCGCATTCCAAAATCCTGTTATCTGTAGTCATAACCTAAACATTGCTGCTACAGAGAAACCATTACCTCAGCAGTGAAACATTACAGAGAGGCCATTACATTAGCAGTGAAACTTACAGCTTATTCAGCATATTACACTTGTGACACACTGCCGGGTTCACACTGGGGAGAAAGTTTCAATCGGCTACATGCTGGATATTTGTCCATCACCATTGCTGAATGCAATTTCGAGGGTGACTGTTGGTGCTGAACTCTGTAATTATTGCTGCTGGTCACCACACCCAGTTCTGCACCCTGGTCACTGGGTACGGGGGGACTTTCTTCTGCTGCATATTCAACTTTAATGGGACTGGAGTTTAATATTCTGGATCTGAGACATATAAATCAGTTCTATTTTAAACTCTGTCTCTGGTACTTAGTGAATTTATGACACACCTAGTGTACAGTAGGGAGTCAACTCAGGCCGGCTGGACCCTGCCAGTGATTCTGTTCCACGACAGTCCTTTTAAATCCACCCCTGTTGTTCATCTCTCACTCTCCCTGTGGGATGGGTTCCAAACAGTCACCACTCGGTGGGTGAAGAGGTTTTGCTTGAATTTTCTGCAGACTGAACAAGTCGAGCTGACTGCAGTTCTGTCTGAGAGGTTCTTTGCCCCTCAAATCTCTGGGCTGAGGAAGAATGTCATTGGGAGTTAACCTCTTTATTCAGGGTTCATTCCCACATTATGGGTCATTTTCTCTGCTTCTGAAGGGTTGTAAGGAAATACCACTGTCCTCTAAAGACTGAAATCAGAATGGGAAACCATCAGTTGGATGCTCAACAGAACAGGGTCAGAAACCAGAGGCGGGTCTGCACAGGGCAGAGTTTGGGGCTCTGGACGATGGTCGGTGTAAGAATGTATGATGAGGAGAAGGGAATCAGCAGTGGGGCATGGCAACGAATGACAGAGTAACAACATTTGGAAGCTGATTGACAGAGAAAATAATTTGTTTGTCTGACTGGTGACACAAACAATGCCCGTGGTGAGGTGCTCCACTGGTCGAGGAACATGTGTGTGTTGGGAATGGTTTTATCTATTGAGGGAGTTGTTCCTGCTTGTTTATCCTGTAATATTATATCCGGATGGTTATTATGGGTTGTCTTATCTGTAATAATGTATTGATTATCATATAATTTGTAAGATTTGGACTCTAAAACTGGATCGGGCTTGAATTTATGGTGCCTTTATGAAGTGATGAAGGGCATTCATGAGTTTGTATTTTACAGCAAGATTTTGGTGAATGATATTTACCACTTGATTGTACCTTTGTAATTAATCAGATTGAGTTAAACTGCTGCAGGATCCTGGAATGTGTTGGATTGTGTCTCGTTTCTCTTGGCATTTTCTACACTTGCTGCCTTGTTTGTTTGTATTTCCTGTATTTTTGATTTTTTTTCCCCCTTTTGTTAACCAGCTTGTCCTGTATTTCTGGAAGGACTCCCTCTGTTTCTGGGAAGAGGTCTCCAACTCTCAGTCAGGTGCTCGATGCTTCCTTGTCACCATCTCATCTGCTCAGATCGTTGGGATGTCTCCCATGGAGGGTCATACTCATTCCACTGGTTAATGTTTTCTTCCATAGTGATGATTCCTTTTTCTGAGCTGGTCTCTCATTTAAGTTTTCCGGTCTGTATTTCTTATTGTGAATGCTGATTGGGTCTCCCATACTGTTAAAGGTCTAGACAGGTTAGAGCTTGTAATATGTGTTCTGGAAAGTTTTCTAAATCAATATATGGAGGTACCAACTAGAGAGGATGCAATATTAGATCTCCCATTCGGAAATGAGTTAGGACTGGCGACGGAAGTGTGTAGGGGAGCACTTTGGTTCCAGTGATCATAACACCAGTAGTTTCAACTTGATCATTGATAAAGATAGATCTGGTACTCGGTTTGAGGTTCTAAACTGGAAAAAGGCGAAATTTGAAGAAATGAGAAAGGATCCAAAAAGCATGGATTGGGACAGTTTGTTCTCTGGCAAGGGTGTGATTGGTAAGTGGGAAGCCTTCAAAGGAGAAAGTTTTGAGAGTGCAGAGTTTGTATGATCCTGTCAGGATTAAAGGCAAAGTGAATAGGAATAAGGAACCTTGGTTCTCAAGGGATATTGGAGCTCTGATAAAGAAGAAGAGAGAGTTGTATGACATGTATAGGAAACAGGGAGCAAATAAGGTGCTAGAGGAGTATAAAAAGTGCGAAAAAAACTTAAGAAATAAATCAGGAGGGCTAAAAGAAGACATGAGGTTGCCTTGGCAGTCAAGGTGAAGGATAATCCAAAGAGCTTTTACAGGTATATTAAGAGTGAAAGGATTGTAAGGGATAAAATTGGTCCTCTTGAAGATCAGAGTGGTCGGCTATGTGTGAAGCCAAAAGAAATGGGGGAGATCTTAAATGGGTTTTTTACGTCTGTATTTACTAAGGAAACTGGCATGAAGCCTATGGAATTAAGGGAAACAGGTAGTGAGATCATGGAAACTGTACAGATTGAAAAGGAGGAGGTGCTTGCTATCTTGAGGCAAATTAGAGTGGATAAATCCCCAGAACCTGACAGGGTATTCCCTCGGATCTTGAAGGAGACTAGTGTTGAAATTGCAGGGGCCCTGGCAGATATATTTAAAATGTCGGTATCTACGGGTGAGGTGCTGGAGGATTGGAGGATGGCTCATGTTGTTCCGTTGTTTAAAAAAGGATCTAAAAGTAATCTGGAAAATTATAGGCCGGTAAGTTTGACGTCGGTAGTAGGTAAGTTATTGGAAGGAGTACTAAAAGATAGGATCTACAAGTATTTGGATACACAGGGACATAATATGCAGAGTCAACATGGCTTTGTGCGTGGTAGGTCATGTTTAACCAATCTGTTTTTCGAGGAGGTTACCAGGAAAGTGGATGGAGGGAAGGCAGTGGATATTGTCTACATGGACTTCAGTAAGGCCTTTGACGAGGTCCCACATGGGAGGTTAGTTAGGAAAATTCAGTCGCTAGGTATACATGGAGAGGTGGTAAATTAGATTAAACATTGGCTCAATGGAAGAAGCCAGAGTGTGGTAGTAGAGGAATGCTCTCTGAGTGGAGGCCTGTGACTAGTGGTGTGCCACAGGGATCAGTGCTGGGTCCATTGTTATTTGTCATCTATATCAATGATCTGGATGATAATGTGGTAAATTGGTCCGGGTGCAGGTCAGTGGGACTAGGCAGAAAAATGGTTCAGCAGAGCCAAGAAGGGCATTCTGTGTGGTAGTGTTCTGTGGTTCTATATGGTTAGTGAAGTAAACAAAACAAAAAGGGCCCACTCTCTCCATTCGCATCTTCTCATTTCTCCCCAACAAAAGAACACGAAAATCCCTCTTCCAGACTCACAAGAAAGAACATTTCTCTCACTGGATGACCTCGCACTCCAAAACCCTGTTATCTCCAGTCATAACCTAAACATTGCTGCTACAGAGAAACCATTACCTCAGCAGTGAAACACTGCACAGAGGCCGTTACATTAGCAGTGAAACCTTACAGCGTGTTACACTTGTGACATACTGCTGGGTTCACACTGGGGAGAAAGTTTCAATAAGCTGCATGCTGGATATTTGTCCATCACCGTGCTGAATGCAATTTCGAGAGTGACTGTCAGTGCTGAACTCTGCAATTATTGCTGCTGCTCACCACACCCAGTTCTGCACCCTGGTCACTGGGCATGGGAGGAGTTTCTTCTGCTGCATATTCACATTTAATGGGGCTGGAGTTTAATATTCTGGATCTGAGACAAATAAATCAGTTCTATTTTAAACTCTGTCTCCGGTACTTAGTGAATTTATAACACACCTAGTGTACAGTAGAGAGTCAACTCAGGCCGGCTGGACCCTGCCAGTGATTCAGTGCCACAACAGTCCTTTGAAATCCTGCACTGTTGTTCATCTCTCACTCTCCCTGTGGGATGGGTTCCAAACAGTCACCACTCTGTGGGTGAAGAGGTTTTGCTTGAATTCTCTGCAGACTGAAGTCGTCAAGCTGACTGCAGCTCTGTCTGAGATGTTCTTCGCCCCTCTAATCTCTGGGCTGAGGAAGAATGACATTGGTAGTTAACCTCCTTATTCAGGGTTCATTTCCACATTATGGGTCACTTTCCCTGCTTGTATAGGTTTGTTAGAAAACACCACTGTCCTCTAAAGACTGAAAGCAGAATGGGAAACTATCAGTTGGATGTTCAACGGAGCAGAGTCAGAAACCAGAGGCGGGTCTGCACAGGGCAGAGTTTGGGGCTCTGGACGATGGTCAGGGTAAGAATGTATGATGAGGAGAAGGGAATCAGCAGCGGGGCGTGGCAACGAATGACAGAGTAGCAACATTTGGAAGCTGATTGACAGGGAATATAATTCGGTTGTCTGACTGATGACACAAGCAATGCCCGTGGTGAGGTGCTCCACTTCGAGGAACATGTGTGTGTTGGGAATAGTTTTATCTATTGAGGGAGTTGTTCCTGCTTGTTTATCCTGTGATATTATATCCAGATGGTTATTTGAGATTGTCCTGTCTGTAATAATTTATTGATTATCATATGAAATGTGAGATTCTGTCCCGAACTGGATCAGGTTTGAATTTATGGTGCCTTAATGAAGTTATGGTGGTCATTCATGAGTTTGTATTTTAAAGCAAGATTTTGGTGACTGATATTTGCCATTTCATTGTGCCTTCATAAGTAATCAGATTGATTCAAACTGCTGGATCCTGGAATGTGTTGGATTGTGTCTGGTTTCTCGGCATTTGCTGGATTTATTGCCTTGTTTGTTTGTATTGTATGTATTTTTGATTTTTTTTTCCTTTGTTTAAACACCTTGTCCTGTATTTCTGCAAGGAACCCCTCTGTTTCTGGGAAGAGGTCTCCAACTCTCAGTCAGGTGCTCGATGCTTCCTTGTCACCATCTCGTCTGCTCAGATCATTGGGATGTCTCCCATTGAGGGTCATACTCATTCCACTGGTTAATGTTTTCTTCCATAGTGATGATTCATTTTTCTGAGTTGGCCTCTCATTGAAGTTTTCTGGCCTGTACTTCTTATCATGATTGCAGAAACACACATGGAGTGCTGAATCCTCTTCATTTTTGATGAAAATATATACTTAGAAGTTTTATCTGACTGTTGTGTTTTTTTTCATGTGTGTTATTTCTCTTCCTCCTTCTGTCCGAGGTAGTGTTAATCTAAATGGGTTTGAGTGTAAATAGGCTTTTCTAAGGTTGTTATTTATCTTTGTAAATTTTACTGATTGAAATGGGACCAAGGTATTTTTATATTTAAAAAAGTCAATGTTGGTTTTGATGAAAGTATTTATTGCCTTTGTTGTATTTGTTAACAATTGAGCTCTGGTTGGCAGGTTTTTTTAAGCTTTGAACTAAATTTTGTCAAGGTTTTCCCTATTTTTCACTACTTTCTATTTTCCTTGTTGATATTCCAGATACGTGGGTATCAAGATTCCAGATGAAGGGTCTTGGCCCGAAATGATGATTCCCATCCATAGATGCTGCCTGACATGCTGAGCTCCTCCAGCACTTTGTGTGTAGTTCTCTAGATTTCTAGCATCTGCAGGTCCTCTTGTTTCCCAGATACTTTCATGCTTCTTGAAAGAACAAGCTGGTATTGGGGTTGTGTGGGTCTGTTTTTAAAATATTAAATAACATCATTAGAAAGAGCTGGCATAGGGTTGGAAGGTGTGGAATCTGTGGGTAGAATTAAGGAACAGCAAATGTAAAAAAAAATCCCTGATGGGAATTGTATAGAGACCTCCAAACAGTAGTAAGTATGTGGGCCACAAATTACAATGGGAGATAGAAAGTGCGAGCCAAAAGGGCAATGTTACAATAGTCATGGGGGATTGTCATGCAGGTGATTAGGAAAATTAGGATGATGTTGGTCTCAAGAGGAGGAATTCCTAGAATGCCTGCAAGATGCTTTTTTAGAGCAGCTCATGGTTGAGCCCGCTTGGGGATCAGCTATTCTGGATTGGGTGTTGTAATGAACCCGAATTAATTAGGTCTCTTAAGTTTAAAGAACCCTTAGGGGCAAGTGATCTTAATATGATCAAATTCACCCTGACATTAGAGAAGGAGAAGGTAAAGTCAGATGTGAAATAAAGTGAACTAGAGAGGCATGACAGCAGAATTGGTCAAACTGGTTTGAGAAGAATACGGGCAGGGATGAAACAGAGCAGCAATGGTTGGAATTTCTGGAAGCAATTCGGAAAGCACAGGATATATAAATCACAAAGAGGAAGTAGTATTCTAAAGGTAAGGTGACAAAACCGTGGCTGATAAGAGAAAACCAAAAAACAACATAAAAACCAAAGAGAGGGCATGGAGCAAAAATTACTGGGAAGTTCGAGGATTGGGAAGCTTTTAAAAACCAACAGAATGCAACTAAAATAATTAGGAAGGAAAAGATGGAACACATAGGTGAGCTAGCCAGTAGTATTAAAGAGGATACCAAATTTTTCTTCAGGTACATATGGTGTAAAAGAGAGGTGGAAACCACTGGGAAATGATGCTGGAGAGGTATTAATGGGGTGGGGGTGCAAGGTGAACTGATGAACTGAATAAGTATTGTACATCACTCTTATCTGTCGAAGACACTGGCAGGAATATGAAAGTCCCAGATGTCAGTGGTCAGAATGTGTAAAGTTACGTTACTCGGGAGAAGTTTCTTGGGAAACAGAGATGGTCTGAAGGTAAATAGATCACCTGGACCAGATGGTGAACACACCAGAGATCTGAAAGAGGTGGCTGAAGGGATGTGGAGGCATTAGCAATCATCTTTCGAGATCTTACCCCCACTATCCGAAATGTCCTCTCCTCATCCACCCTCCCAACTCCAGTCCTGTCCCCGCTTGCAGAGCAACAGTCTGCCGGTGTTTGCCCCCCAATGTGGTGAATCGCCACCACCGTGGGCTCAGACATTTCCACAGATGAGCCCCTCCTGTCCCCACCGGGACAAACATCCTGTCCGCCCCCTCTCTCACCGTCTTCATCCTCTCCCTCCCCGGGGAACCGGCATCAAACCGACGGGCCGAGCGGTCTCCTCCTACCTGTCAGCGATACATCAGACTCCGGCCGCAGGAGACGCTTCACAAACGCCCCAACTTCCCTCGGAGGGAAATGGAAATAAATCAGAAAGTGGACATTTACTTTGGGGTTTGTTCCTCTTTGAGAAGAGATGTCAGCGGGGTAACGCCCTCTCGGCTGGTCCGCCTCCGCTATTGGGCGTAATCAGTGATTGACATCGCTTCGGGCCAATCACTACAGCGCAGCGGAGGTGAGGGGTGGAGGGGTCTCGTGGTCGGTACCTCAGCCGTTAAACTGCCTCAGCAAGAGCGCAGCAGCGCGTGTGTGACGTCGATACGCGCGAGGGGAACCATGTGTGACGTCAGGCGGGTGGTGGAGCGCTGGTATTTAAAAACACCTGAATGGATATTTCTTATGATTTCAGTGGGACAACAGCATTAATCACGGGTTTCATCACTGAATCCAGTGTTGTGAGATGTAAAGTCCCCTGTTATGTGTCCGGCTGTGCCGTGTTGTTGGTGGAGTGGGCAGCGTGGTGTTTGTCTCGATTCGGGTCACAACACCAGAATTGCCAGCGGGGTCCACACACAGTGTATTAGTGACCAGAAAACCTCCCGTCCCTGCAGTCTTTGTCTCCTGGTAAACTCAACACCCTGACAATGTGGACCATAGACACCCCTTCCTCTCAGAGTCAGGGGATCACTCAGACAGTGATCAAAGAGAGAAATTATATTTATTGGTCATTAAAGTTCACCCAGATTCGTTTGGACGGATTTGATGTGAGTTCGGGGGTCACAGTGAAAGGGCCGGACGGCCGAACTCTCTCCGTTGTCTAAACATCCTTCCAGGTGAGGCGACCCTTCACCTGTGAATCTTCCGGGGTCGCCCGTTGTGTCCGCTGCTCCCGATGCGGCTCCTCTACACCGGTGACACCGGCTCCTCCGCAGTTGTGCGGGGTCGGGTTGTTTTTACTGGGGGATCGATGTTATTGTTCCCATTTGTGGGAGGGGTGGGTTTTGGGGGTTGATGATCGGGATGCCGTTCTTTTTTTATACGGGGGTGGGGTGGGAGTTTGATTTTTTTCTCTCTGAAAGCCTTTCTTTTTCTTTCTTTGTTTCGTGGCTCCCTGGAGGAGCAAAAAAAAACTCTGTTTATCGATGCAAACAACAGGAAATCTGCAGATGCTGGAAATTCAAGCAACACACATAAAAGTTGCTGGTGAACGCAGCAGGCCAGGCAGCATCTGTAGGAAGAGGTGCAGTCGACGTTTCAGGCTGAGACTTTTCATCAGGACTAACTGAAGGAAGAGTGAGTAAGGGATTTGAAAGTTGGAGGGGGAGGGGGAGATCCAAAATGATGGGAGAAGACAGGAGGGGGAGGAATGGAACCAAGAGCTGGACAGGTGATTGGCAAAAGGGGATACGAGAGGATCATGGGACAGGAGGTCCGGGAAGAAAGACAAGGGGCGGAGGGGGGGACCCAGAGGATGGGCAAGAGATATATTCAGAGGGACAGAGGGAGAAAAAGGAGAGTGAGAGAAAGAATGTGTGCATAAAAATAAGTAACAGATGGGGTACGAGGTGGAGGTGGGGCCTAGCGGAAGTTAGAGAAGTCGATGTTCATGCCATCAGGTTGGAGGAACAACACCTTATATTCCGTCTGGGTAGCTTCCAACCTGATGGCATGAACATCGACTTCTCTAGCTTCCGCTAGGCCCCACCTCCCCCTCGTACCCCATCTGTTACTTATTTTTATACACACATTCTTTCTCTCACTCTCCTTTTTATCCCTCTGTCCCCCTCACTGTACTCCTTGCCCATCCTCTGTTTCCCCCATCCCCCTTTTCTTTCTGCCTAGGCCTCCTGTCCCATTATCCTCTCATATCTCTTTTGCCAATCACCTGTCCAGCTCCTGGCTCCATCCCTTCCCCTCCTGTCTTCTCCTATCATTTTGGATCTCCCTCTCCCCCTCCCACTTTCAAATCTCTTACTAGCTCTTCCTTCAGTTAGTCCTGACGGAGGGTCTCGGCCTGAAACGTCGACTGCACCTCTTCCTAGAGATGCTGCCTGGCCTGCTGCGTTCACCAGCAACTCTTATGTGTGTTGCTCTGTTTATCGATACCTGCTTTGATAATAAATTAACCTTTGAATTATCCGCTCCGAGCGGGACTTCCCGGTGTCCAAACATTTTCACTCCGATTCCCATTCCTGTTGCGACGTGTCAACCCATCGCCTCCTCTTGTGCCAAGATGAGGCCTCCCTCAGGGTCCAGGATCAGCGCCTCATATTCCGTCTGGGTACCCTCCAACCTGACGGCATGAATATCGATTTCTCCTTCCGGTGAACAAATCTCCCCGTCACCTCTCCATCCCACTCCCTCAATTCCTCTCTGACTTTTCAAGTCCTCTCTCCTGCTGATCACTTCTCTCTGGGTCCACTGCTCCAACCCTTTCTCCTATTCTCCACTCTCCTCTCCTATCAGATATGGGTTCTCGTTCTCTCTCTTTCTCTCTCTCTCTCTTTAGACTGGCCGACTGCCTGTCTGCAGACCGCTCTCTCTCTCTTATGGTTAAATCCACAGTTAGCGCTGTCAGCCTGTGACTGACGTCATAGTCCCGCCTCCTCACTGCGGCGCTCTTAAAGACACAGTCACAGTCCGACCGCAGGCTCGCAACAGCCGCAACACAACTTCCCGACTTTTCAACTCAGTGCTTCAACTAATAAAGACAACCACGCCATTTGCCTTCTTAACCACCCGATCAATCTGTGCAGTCTCTTTCAGGAAGCGATGGACTTGGAGTCTAAGATCCCTCTGATCATCAACACTGACATCTCCGCAGCCGCATTAAACTCCCCGTCCAAGAAGAACAAAACCCGAAGTAAATGTCCCGCTTTCTGATTTATTTCTATTTCCCTCCGAGGGAAGTTTGGGGCGTTTGTGAAGCGTCTCTTGCGGCCGGAGTCTGATGTATCGCTGAGAGGTAGGAGGAGACCGCTCGGCCCGTCGGTTTGATGCCGGTTCCCCGGGGAGGAACAGAAACATGGAGAAGTTCAGTGCAGAAACAGGCCCACTCTTGACGATCCGAATGATAATTTATATGAGGAGACAAAATAGAAGTGGGAGATTTTAAGTAGTATTTTTGCATCTGTATTTACTCAGGAGATGGACACAGAGTCTATAGAAGTGAGGCAAAGCAGCATCAACTTCATGGAATCTGTGTTTGCTGTCTTAAGGCAAATAAGCGTGGATAAATCACCAGGACCTGACAAGTTGTTCCCCTGGGACCCTGCGGAAGACAAGTGCAGAAATTGTTGGAGCCCAAGCAGAGATATTTAAATCGTCCTTAGTGACAGGTGAGGGACTGGAGGATTGGAGGACAGGCAATGTTGTTCTGCTGTTCAAGAAAGGCTTTAAAAATAAATAGGAAATTCTACATTGGTGAGCTTGACATCAGTTGTGGGGAAGTTATTGGAACGTATGTGCAGGAAGTCAATATCTAAGTATATGGATAGATGTGGACTGATGAAGGATAGGCAGCATGGCTTTGTGCACGGTAGGTCATGTCTAACCAATCTTATAGAGTCTCTCGAGGAAGTTATCAGGAAAGTGGATGAAGGCAAGGCAGTGGATGTTGTCCACATGGACTTTAGCAAAGCACTTGACAAAGTCTCATATGGAAGGTTGGTCAAGAAGGTTCAGTCATTCAGCATTCAAGATGAGATAGTAAACTGGATGAGACACTGTCTTTGGGAGAAGCCAGACTGTGGTAGCAGATGGTTGCCTCTCCGACTGGAAGCCTGTGACTAGTGGTGTGCCACAGGGATCTGTGCTGGATCTGTTGTTGTTTGTCATCTATATCAGTAATCTGGATGATAGTGTGGTTAACTGGATCAGCAAATTTGTGGATGACACCAAGATTGGGGTGTAGTGGACAGTGAGGAAGACTATCATGGCTTGTGGTGTGATCTGGACCAGCTGGGAAAATAGTTTGAGAAACGGAAAAAGGAATTTAATGCAGACAAGTGTGAAGTGTTGCACGTTGGTAGGAACAAGGTCTTACACAGTGACTGGTAGGGCACTGAGGAGTGCTGTAGAAGGAAGGGATCTGGGAACACAGGTCTGTAATTCACTGAAAGTGGTACCCCAGTTAGATAGGGATGGAGAGAAAGATTTTGGCACATTGGCCTTCATAAGCCAAAGTACTGGATGTTATGTTGACATAGTACAAGGCATTGGTGAAGCCTAATTTGGAGTATTGTGTACAGTTTTGGTCGCCTACCCACAGGAAAGATGAAAAAGAGGTTGAAAGAGTTCAGGGAAAATTCATAAGGATGTTGCTAGGTCTGGAGGACTTAGGTTATAAGGAAAGCTTGAACAGGTTAGGTGTTTATTCCTTGTAATGTAAAAGATTGAGGGGAGATTTGATGGAGGTGTACCACAATTATGAGGAGTAAAGATAGGGTAAATGCAAGCTGGCCTTCTCCACTGAGATGGGGTGGGACAACAACACGAGGTCATGAGTTTAGTGTGAAAGATGGAATGTTAAGGGGAACATGACGAGAAACTTCTTCACACAGACGGTCATCCGGGAGTGGTATGAGCAGACAGCACAAGTGGTGAATGTGACCTCAATTTCAACATTTAAGAGGTTTGTGTCAGTACCTGGATAGTAGGGATATAGGAGTAGAAAGTTCAAATAGTTAGCACAACCTAGATGGGCTGAAGGGTCTTGTTCTGTGTTGTACTTTTCTATGACTGTGACAAGAACCTTAAATAGTATTAATATTCACTCTAATTCCTTTTATCAGACCGACCGTTCATCTCAGCAGCAATTTTTTATATGGCGTTAAAACTGTGGCACTTTAATCTAACAGTGCATAAAAGAAAGTCCCAGCTGTAGGTCAACAAAGGCTGTTTGTGTGAGAGTGTTTCAGTTACTGTGGAACGAGACACCCATGTAGCTCAGTGGGAAGAGGGAATAATACCAATGGAGGCACAGATTGGAGATGGCAGAAATGCCCCATTCTTATAGAGACAGGAAAAGCATCAGAGGGATGGATTCCAGTTGACATTTAATCCTAGATACCAGCACTGTGCCAGTTCGAAGATGAGTTCTCTCTCCAGCTTGGGTTGAAGCTCACTGTAACAGTGTGATGTCAGATCACAGCTTGCTGACTAAAGTGATCTCATCTGAAATGTTGTCCTTCAGCCATTGATGGATTTTGTAAATGTTTTCACAGGTTAAAAACGACAAGGAATTTATCTACAGGAATCTCGAGCACAACACGCCAAATTTTCTGACACTGTCCAGATATTTAAGAATTGGAGCAAGGGCTTCACTTGATCGTCCTTCCTACTCAGACTGGGCAGGGATTCACTCGATCGTCTGACCGACTGGCATGCCTGTCATTTTACACTGGGGAGAGGCTGTTCACCTGCTCAGACAGCAGGAATGGATTCACTCGGTCATCTCAACTTAAGGTACTTCAGCAAGTTCACACTGGGACAAGGCCATTCACCTGTTCTGTGTGTGAGAAGGGATTCAGTCGGTCTTCCCACCTGTGGACACACCAGTCAGTTCAGACTGGGCAGAGGCTGGTCATCTGCTGAATTTGGGGGGAAGGATTCACTCAATCAGCTGACCTAATGGCTGATCAGCGAGTTCACACCAGGGAGAGACCGTT
The DNA here is from genome assembly GCF_030028105.1 of Mobula birostris. Classification (NCBI taxonomy): domain Eukaryota; kingdom Metazoa; phylum Chordata; class Chondrichthyes; order Myliobatiformes; family Myliobatidae; genus Mobula; species Mobula birostris. The sequence goes on along the minus strand of NC_092382.1, from coordinate 53,766,138 downwards.
CACCTGCTCAGACTGTGGGAAGGGATTCCATCAGTCATCCACCCTACTGGTACACAAGTCAGTTCACACTGGGGAGAGGCCGTTCACCTGCTTGAACTGTGGGAAGGGATTCACTCAGTCATCCAATTTAATAGCGCACCAGCGGGTTCACATCAGGGAGAAGCCATTCACCTGCTCAGACTGCGGGAAGGGTTTCACTCCGTCATCTGACCTACTGGTGCACCAGCGAGTTCACACTGGGGAGAGGCCATTCACCTGCTCAGACTGTGGGATGGGATTCACTCAGTCATCTAAACTGAAGGAACATCAGAGAGTTCACACCGGGGAATGGCCATTCACCTGCTCAGACTGCGGGAAGGGGTTCACTTGTTTATCTAAACTGAAGATACATCCGCGAGTTCACACTGGAGAGAGGCCGTTCACCTGCTCAGACTGTGGGAAGGGATTCTCTCGGTCATCCAAGCTACTGGCACACCAGTCAGTTCACACTGGAGAGAGACCATTCACCTGTTCAGACTGCGAGAAGGGATTCATTTGCTCATCTAATCTGAAGGCACATCAGCGAGTTCACACTGGAGAGAGGCTGTTCACCTGCTCAGACTGTGGGAAGGGATTCACTCGGTCATCCAGCCTAGAGAGTCATCAGCGAGTTCACACAGGGGAGAAGCCGTTCACCTGCTCAGAATGTGGGAAGAGATTCACTTGGTCATCCCAACTACTGGTACACCAGTCAGTTCATACAGGAGAGGCTGCTCTCCTGCTATGAATGTGGGAAAGCATTTCTGCAATCATCCTGCCTACAGAGACACCAGCGAGTTCACACTGGGTAGAGGCCATACACCTGCTCAGAGATTGGGAAGAGATTCTCTCAGCCATCTCCATCAAATGTGCATCATTGAGTTCACACTGAGGAGAGGCCGCTCACCTGCTGTGAATGTGAGAAGGGATTCACTCAGTAATCTAACCTTGTAACACATCACTGGGTTCACACTGGGGAGAAAGTTTCAATAAGCTTCATGCTGGATATTTGTCCATCATTGTTTCTCAATGCAATTTTGAGAGTGACTGTCGGTGCTGAACTCTGCAATTATTGCTGCTGCTCACCACACCCAGTTCTGCACCCTGGTCACTGGGCATGGGAGGAGTTTCTTCTGCTGCACATTCACCTTTAATGGGACTGGAATTTAATATTCTGGATCTGAGACAAATAAATCAGTTCTATTTTGAAGTCTGTCTCCGGTACTTAGTGAATTTATAACACACCTAATATAGAGTAAAGAGGCAACTCAGGCCGGCTGGACCCTGCCAGTGATTCTGTTCCATGACAGTCCTTTTAAATCCTCCCCTGTTGTTCATGTCACGCTCCCCCTGTGGTGATGGGTTCCAAACAGTCACCACTCTGCGGGTGAAGAGGTTCCCCTTGAATTTTCTGCAGACTGATGAAATCGAGCTGACTGCAGTTCTGTCTGAGATGTTCTTTGCCCCTCTAATCTCTCGGCTGAGGAAGAATAACATTGGTAGTTAACCTTATTGACGGCTCATTTCCACATTTTGGGTCATTTTCCCTGCTTCTAAAGGGTTGTTAGAAAACACCCCTGTCCTCTAAAGACTGAAAGCAGAATGGGAAACCATCAGTTGGATGTTCAACGAAGCAGGGTCAGAAACCAGAGGCAGGTATGGACAGGGCTGAGTTTGGGGCTCTAGACGATGTTCAGGGTAAGAACGTATGATGAGGAGAAGGGAATCAGCAACGGGGCGTGGCAGCAAAGAACAGAGTAGCAACATTTGGAAGCTGACTGACTGAGAAAATATCTTGGTTGTCTGACTGATGACCCAAACAATACCCGTGGTGAAGTGCTCCATTGATCAAGGAAAATGTGTGTGTTGGGATGGTTATATCTATTGAGGAAGTTGTTCCTGCTTGTTTATCCTGTAATATTATATCCGGATAGCTATTATGGATTGTCCTATCTGAAATAATGTACTGATTATCATATAATTTGTTAGATTTTGACTAAAACTGGATCAGGCTTGAATTTATGGTGCCTTTATGGATTGATGGAGGGCATTCATGAGTTTGTATTTTAAAGCAAGATTTTGGTGAATGATATTTGCCACTTGATTGTACCTTTGTAAGTAATCAGATTGAGTTAAACTGATGCAGGATCCTGGAATGTGTTGGATTGTGTCTGGTTTCTCTTGGCATTTTCTGCACTTGCTGCCTTGTTTGTTTGTATTTCATGTATTTTCATTTTTTTTCCCTTTTGTTAACCGCCTTGTCCTGTATTTCTGAAAGGAACCCCACTGTTTCTGGGAAGAGGAATCCAACTCTCAGTCAGGTGCTCGATGCTTCTTTGTCACCATCTCATCTGCTCAGATCGTTGAGATGCCTCCCATGGAGGGTCATACTCATTCCACTGGTTAATGTTTTCTTTGACAGTGGTGATTCATTTTTCTGAGTTGGCCTCTCATTTAAGTTTTCTGGTCCGTATTTCTTATCACGATTGCATAGACACACATGGAGTGCTGAATTCTGTTCATTTTTGATGAAAATATATACTTTCTGTTGTGTGATTTTTTTTCAAGTGTGTTATTTCTCTACCTTATTCTGTCCAAGGTAGTGTTAATCTAAGTGAGTTTGAGTGTAAATAGTCTTAGAAAAGTTTTCTAGAGTTATTTATCTTTGTAAATTTTACTGATTGAAATGGGACAAAGATATTTTTATATAAAAAAAAGTCAATGTCGGTATTGATACAAGTGTTTATTGCCTTTGTTGTATTTGTTAACTTTGAGTTCTACTTGGCAGGTTTTTTAAAGCCTTGAACGAAATGTTGTCAAAGGTTTTCCCTATTTTGCACTACTTTCTATTTTCCTTGCTTGTGGATATTCCAGATACGGGGGTATCAAGAGTCCCGATTAAGGGTCTTGGCCCGAAATGTTGATTCCCATCCATAGATGCTGCCTGACATGCTGAGCTGCTCCAGCACTTTGTGTGTAGTTCTCTAGATTTCTAGCATCTGCAGGTCCTCTTGATTCCCAGATGCTTCTTGAAAGAACAAGCTGGCAGTGGCATTCTGTGGGTGTGTTTGTAAAATATTAAATAAAATCATTAGAAAGAGGTGGCGTATTGTTGGAAGGTGTAGAACCTGTGGGTAGAATTAAGGAACAGCAAGTGTAATAAAAATCCCTGACGGGAATTGTATAGAGACCTCCAAACAGTAGTGAGTATGTGATCCACAAATTACAATGGGAGATAGAAAGTGCGTGACAAAAGGGCAATGTTACAATAGTCATGGGGGATTGTCATGCAGGTGATTAGGAAAATTAGGATGGTGTTGGTCTCAAGAGGAGGAATTCCTGGACTGCCTACAAGATGCTTTTTCAGAGCAGTACGTGGTTGAGACCACTTGGAGATCAGTTATTCTGGATTGGGTGTTGTAATGAACTGGAATTAATTAGGTCACTTAAATTCAAAGAACCCTTAGGCGCAAGTGATATTAATATGATCAATTTCACCCTGATATTAGAGAAGGAGAAGCTAAAGTCAGATATGGGATAAAGAAAATTCGAGAGGTATGAGAGAAAAATTGGTCAAAAGTGATTTGCAAAGAGCACAACAGGGATGAAAACAGAGCAGCAATGGCAGGAATTACTGGAAGCAATTCGGAAGGCACAGGATATATACAGTGGCATGTAAATGTTTGGGCACCCCTGGTTAAATTTCTGTTACTGTGAATAGCTAAGCGAGTAAAAGATGACCTGATTTCCAAAAGGCATAAAGTTAAACATGGCACATTTCTTTAATATTTTAAGCAAGGTTACATTTTTATTTCCATCTTTTATAGTTTCAAAATAATGAAAAAGGAAAAGGGCCCGAAGCAAAAGTTTGGGCACCCTGCATGGTCAGTACTTAGTAACACCCCCTTTAGCAAGTATCACAGCTTGAAAACGCTTTTTGTAGCCAGCTAAGAGTCTTTCAATTCTTGCTTGGGTAAATTTCTGTGTTCAGTCAATAGCAGCAAAGCACTGACTGTGGAAATTACAAATCAGAATATTATCAGAGTCACAGAGCCCAGCAGCACTGAAACAGGCCCTTTGGCTCTTCTAGTCAATGTTGACCTGTTTTTGTTTTTACTGCCTAGTTCCAACTACCTGCACCATAGCCTCCATACACCTCCCATCCATGTCATCACCCAAGTTTCTCTTTAGTGTCTAAATCAAACCCATATCCACCAGTTCCACTGGCAGCTCATTCCACACTCCCACCAAACTCTGAGTGAAGAATTCCCCTTCAGACTCCCCTGAAAGAATTCACTTTCACCCTAAACTTATGTCCAATGTGGGGGTGAGAGGGAAGACGGGGTGAAGAGGGAAGTCAGTAAGGGTAGGGGGTGGTCGAGTGCGGAGAGGGAAACAGAGCGGAGAGTTTATACTTAATATCTTTCAGGAAAAAGTACTTGTTTAAACTTACTTGCTGCAAACCTACTCTCCATACCCTGTACATTCTCAACCAAATTATTGATCGAAATGACAAGTAGCAATGTTCAAACTTCAAAATAACTTTTATTATCAGAGTACCTATGTCACCACTTACAACCCTGAGATAATTTTTCCTATAGGATCACTTAGCAAATCTATAGAATAGTAACAGGATCAGTGAAAGATCAAGTAGAGCATAGAATTCAACAAACTGTGTAAATGCAAATATAATTAAATATCAATAAATAACGACAGCAATGGGATGTAACCCTGGGGAACCCCACTGGGCCGGGCCTTGAGTCCAATAAACAGCCTCCCACCATCACTCTCTGCTTCCTACCATCAAGACAACTGTCTTTACTTCAGTATTCACCAGTGAGAGAGATCTTAATGTTTGTGAGGGCGTTAACTGGGCTGATGTGCTGGAACATAACCAGCTGAAGAGAGAGAATGTGCTGGAAATTACACGAGCCTGCTTGAAGTCTCTGATGTGACAAAGCATATGATAAAAATAGAGAGTTTGATCTGGTGATATTTAATAAGATATTTGATAAGGTTTACCATGGTTGTGTCCTTCAGAAAGTAAGTAGGCGTGGTCTTCTGGGAATGATAGCTGCAGGATTCAGAATAAGTTTTGACCATAGAAGACAAGGGATGATTACACACAGAGGTGGTGTTCTGAAGAGATCTGATCTCGGACCACACCCACCCCCTCCACTTTTGTGATATTTATAAATGATTTAAATCAGGAAGTGGAAGGGAGGAATTAGTAAATTGGCGGATGATATGCCAGGTTGGTAGAGTTGTGGACAGTGTTACAGATTGTCGTAGGTTACAACAGGACATGGACAGAATGCAGAGCAGAGCTGAGAAGTGATTCACCATGGAAGGACAAATTTGAAAGCAGAGCACAGTGTTAATGACAGGAATGTTAGCCGTGTGGTGGAACAGAACAATGATAGGGTCCAGATCCAATGATCACTCTAAGCTTCTTAGCAAGTTGATAGGGTGATTAAGCAGGGATATTGGGAGTTGCCTTCATTTGTCAGGGGCTTGAGTTTAAGAGCCGCAATCTACTGTTGTAACTCTGAAATCCTGGTTAGATCACACTTGGATTACTGTCTTCAGGTCTGAACGCCTCGTTACAGAAAGGATACGGAATCTTTATACAGGTTGCATGGGATGTTTACCATGACGCTGCTTGGATAAGACATTCTGTACATTCTCTTTGGAGCAAAGGAGGTTGAGAGTCGACTCGATAGATTTGTACAAGATGCGTCTCTACCGAATCAGGGCCATGTGAAGCTGTGGAAGAATGTGGTGGATGGTAGCATGAGCAATCAACGCAGGTCTCACGTTGTGTTTATGTGATCACTGACACTGGGCGGACAACATCTGAATAGCATTGATCATGGCTGGAGTCATTTGCCTTGTAAAGATAATCTCTGGGAGAAGGCAATAGAAAAGCGCTCCTGTCGAAAAAAAATTGCCAAACAATGAGCGTCATGGAAAGACCATGATCACCGATATCACAGCAAAGAAAGGAAGGTAAGCTGGGACATTGTTAGTACAAGTGATTTAGAGGCGGCATCCAGGTGGGTTTATCAAATTAGTATGTATATTGTCCAACAGGAGCAGAAGCTGTACTGGATCTGACGTTAGGTAATGAACCTGGCCATTTCAGACCAAACAGCTACCATATCTCCTTAAATTGTACGATAGCAACAGATAAGGATAAACATGGAGTTTGTGAAAGGATGTTAAAATGGAGCAAGTTACATTACGAGAGCTCCGTGCAGTACCAAGGGAGAGTTAATTGGGAACAGCTGCATTTGAGCAAGTCCACAACCAAATGTGGAAGGTAATTAATGTCTAACTGCACAGACTACAGGACAGGTATGTTCCAGTCAGAAGGAAGGACATGGATGGCAGGGTAAGAGAACCGTGGATGTCGAGGGAGGTCATGCGTGTAGTCCAGAATAAAAATGAAAAATAGGTAAAGCTGAGGAAGCTAGAATCAAAGGGTGTCTTGGAGGATTATAAAGAAGCCAGAAAATAACTTAGGAGGGGAGTTGGGAAAGCTAGGATGGACAATGAAATGCCCTTGGTGTGCTCTATATACATCAGGGGCAAGAGATAACAAGGGAGAGGGTGGGAAACACACAACGATAAAGTGAGAGGGTGGGGGGAGCATTTGCTTGAGTTCAAAGGATGTGGGTGAGGTCCAGAATGAGTATTTTACATCAATATTTACCAAAAAGAAGGACGTGGAGGATGCGGAGATCATTGCCAAGAGTACTATTATGCTGGGGCTTTTTGAAGTATAGGAGGAGACAGTGCTCGGTATCTTAAATAGCAATAAGTTGGATAGGTTCCGAGTGCCTGATGGGATATACCTCAGGTAATTGAGAGGAAAATGAAGAGATTGCTGGGGCCTTGACAAAATATACTTCTGTCCTCCGTAGCCACAGGCCAGGTCCTGGAGGACTGATGAGAATTTCATGTTGCTCCATTATTCAAGAAGGACATCAGGGATAATCATGGAAACTATAGACCGGCAAGTCTCACCTCAGTGGCAGGGAAGGTACGGGAGTATTGTGACAGATAGGATTCATGAGTATTTGGAAAACCTGATTAGGGAGAGTTAGCATGACCTTTCGTTTGGCAAATTGTGTCTTACTACCTTGATTGATTTTGTTGATAAGGTGACGAGGATGATTGATAAAGGCAGAACTATGGTTGCTATTTCACCTCATTTCAGAAAGGCGTTTCACAAGGTCCCACATGGGAGGCTCATCCAGAAGATTAAGATGCATGGCATCAGTGGTGATTTGGCCATTATTGAATTCAGAATTAGTTTGCCCTTTGAAGACAGAAGGTGGTGAATGAATGGACCTATTCTAGCTGGAGCTCCATGATTACTGGTGTTCCGCAGGGATCGGTACTGTGACCTCTGCAGTTTATGTTGTATATAGCCGACCTGGCTGAAAATGTACAGGGGTATGGATAGCACAGATGACTAGCAAAGAATAGAGTGGGATGTACTGCACATCAGTTGCAGACATGGACAGAGAAATGGCAGATGGGGTATAACCCAGGCAAATATGAGTTCTTGCACCTCGATATGTCAAATGTAAACATACAATACACTGTTAAGTACAAGACGCTGACTAGGTGTTAATGAACAGAACGATCTGGGATTGAAATTCAAACCTCCCTGAAATTGGCTATGCAGGTTGACTATTTGGTTAAGAAGGCATTTGTCATACTTGACTTTCTTACTCGAGACACTGAGTCCAAAAGTCAGGAAGTTATGTGCACCTGATAAAACTCTAGTCAGGCCATATCTGGAGTATTGCGAACCATTGCGGTTGCCTCACTCTTGGAAAGATTCTGAGGCCTTGGAGAGAGTGCAGAAGAGGTTTACCAGGCTATTAGCCCGATTAGAGGGCATGTGGTTGGACAAACGTATTGTTTTCTCTGGAGCGGTGGAGTGTGAGGAGCAGTATGATAGAGGTTTATAAGATTATGAGAGGTATATATATATAGTAGGTCGACTCACTTCACCTGTGAGTCGGCTGGTGTGATATTCTGCGTCCGGTGCTCCCGATGCGGCCTTCTATATATTGGCGAGACCCGGCGCAGACTCGGAGCCTGTTTCGCTGAACACCTACGCTCTGTCTGCCAGAGAAAGCAGGATCTCCCAGTGGCCAGGCATTTTAATTCCACGTCCTGTTTCCATTCTGATATGTCTATCCACGGCCTCCTCTACTGTCCGGATTAAATATATATATATACTTTCTCACTCTCTCCTTTTTCTCCCTCTGTCCCTCTGACTATACCCCTTGCCCATCCTCTGGGCTCCCCTCCTCCCCCTTTTTCTTCTCCCTGGGCCACCTGTCCCATGATCCTCTCATATCCTTTTTGCCAATCACCATCCAGCTCTTGGCTCCATCCTTCCCGCTCCTGTCCTCTCCTATCATTTTGGATCTCCCCCTCCCCCTACCACTTTCAAATCTCTTACTAGCTCTTCCTTCAGTTAGTCCTGGCGAAGGGTCTCGGCCTGAAACGTCGACTGTACCTCTTCCTAGAGATGCTGCCTGGCCTGCTGTGTTGACCAGCAACATTTATGTGAGTTGCTTGAAATTCCAGCATCTGCAGATTTCCTCGTGTCAGACGGTATCTTTGTTGAGTTGTTGAAATGTCTAATACCAAAGGATCTGCATTTAATGTGAGAAGTCGTACGTTCAAAGAAGAAAGGAAACCCTTGCGTGAAAGGCAAGCTCGTTTACACAGTTTCGGAGTGCCGAGGATGAGAGCCGAGTGTTTTGGTGGAACCATATACAGTAGAGACTTTAAAGAGACTCGTAGATCGGAACATGACTGTGAGGAAAATGGAAGGAGATGGATTTTTTGAAAGAATAATGGATTAGTATCCATAGCCGTTGGATTACAGATTTACTTGGCCACTTCCAGGGAACTATAAACATTGTGGGCCGAAGGGCCTGTTTCTGTGCTATACTGTTCTATGTTCTATGTCTATGTTCTATAACATTGTTCAGTCTGCAATGTTTCAATGCAATTTTCATTTCAGTGTGTTACACACCGAGCTCGAGAACTTCTTTAATCATTTTGTCCATCTTTACCAAGGCATTCCTCGTTTCCACAAAAAATTCCCACATCACTCCCTGGGACTGGGAAACTTTCTCCATTACCAGACTGAGAAAGTGTGGGGAAACCCTCCGTGTGGGTTCCTTTCTCTGTCAGTTCTGTGATTTGCTGTAGGCAATGAACTTGTTCCGTTACAGACTGAGAGAAAACGACTGGAGAAGACAATATCTTTACCGTGAAGAGACGTCCCAATAACATTGAACACAGGACTAGTCACTGCGCAACCTCTTCACCCATTCTGACATTTCTGGGTTCAGTCATCAGCAGTAAAGCACTGACTGTGGAAATTACAAATCAGAATACTATTAGGTTAACAGAGCCCAGCAGCACTGAAACAGGCCCTTCAGCCCTTCTAGTCCTGCTGACCTGTTTTTATCTTGCTGTTTCGATCCGCTGCATCATCTCCTCCACAAATCTCCCATCCTGTACTGATCAAATTTCTGCTAAATATTGAAATCCAGCCCCAATCAATCACTTCTGCTGGCAGCTCGTTCCCAAATGTCACCATCCTCTGAGTGAATCGCCCCTCAGGTTCCCTTAAACATTTCATCGTTCACCCCAAATCTGGGAACTCTGAAGGACAGAGAGGGACAGATGGAGTGGAGAGAGAAGACAGGTGGTATGTGGGGTGGAGACAGAAGGCGGGAGGGGAAGGGGGAGGCTAAGTGGGGAGAAGGAAACGGAAGGGAGTGTTTATACTTATTAGCTTTCAAAAAAAGTAATTGTTGGAACTTACTTGCTGCAAACTCACTACTCATACCCTGTACATTCACAACCAAGTTATTGATATAGTTGACAAGTTGCAATTGGCGTAACAGTGGGGACCAGCACTAGGCACTGGCCTCGAGTCCAATAAAGATCCTGCCGCCATCACTCTCTGCTTGCTACCATCAAGTCAAATGAGCATCCTGTTAGTCAGCTTTCCCTGGATCCATTGTGATCTAACTCTCCGCGGGAAATTACCATGCTGAACCTTATCAAAAGCCTCACTGATGCACATATAGGCCATGTTCCTGGAACAGGTGGGTCAAAGATCATATGGCACAGATTTAAGCAGAGCAAGAAGAGGTATTGAGGGATCTGAAGAAGAGATTTTTCACACAGAGGGTAGCTGAAATCTGGAACACACTGCCCGAGGTGGTGGTGGAGGCAAGTCCCTTCACAACATTATGAAGTGGATGAGCATTGAAACTGCCGAGATACAGTCGGATATGAACCGAGTGCTGATAAATTGGACCAGTGTAGACAGTGAGTGGATGGTCAGAACAGGTATGGCCGGCCAAAGGCCTGTTTCCGTGCTGTGTGATCCACCACTCCGGACATGCTTGATTGACGATGGTGGCACCGCAAGGCATTGATTTCACAAGCCCTCACCCCTCTCCAACCTGAAATAAACCAGATGGCATCCCTTTGTCGCCATTGCGAATATCTGTTTTGTCAAGGTAACGTACAGGTTGATCATTTCTGCTAAACAACTGTTAATTGATGACGCTTCCGTGTCTTCTTCCATTAACATCGCTTCCTTACAGCAAATCAACACCCTCTCACTGTGTCAGAATCAGTGATTAAACCGGGCCCAAAACACTGTGCTTTCATTCCTGTACGTTGTAACTTGAAGCATCTCACTGGGGGTCTGATGGAGACGTACTGCCTACACACGCAATTACATCTGCCCTGCTTCTGACATATCAACCACCCTCGGATTGTTTTTTCTGATTCAGTCTGAAGGTGACGGATTATTCAGCTCGTTATAACAGCAACTCACATCATTGTCACACTCAACGTTCAGAGTTCAAATTAATGTGTCATCGCCACACACCAACCTGAGATTCTTTTTTTTTTTACTTGCGTGCTTACTCAATAAATCTATTATAGAATAATTTATCAATGAAAAAACACGCCATCGAGGGCGTACAACCAATGTAGAAAAGTCAACAAACTGTAATAATAATAATAATAATAATGATAAATATTCAGAACATAAGCTGAGGGACTCCTGAAAGTGAGTCCATTGGTTGTAGGAAATTTTCAATGATGAGGCAAGAGAAGTTAAGTGAAGTTTCTGCATTTGGTTCAAAAGCCTGATGTTTGAGGAGTAATAACTGTTCCTGAATCTGCTAGTTTGAGACCTGAGGCTTGTATACTTTCCTCCTGATGCTGTAGCAAGTGGAGAGCGTGGACTGTATGGCGGAGTTCTCTGATGATGGATGATGCGTTTCATGTAGATCTGCCCAGTGGTGAGAACGACTTTATTCCTGATGGATGGGGCCGTATCCAGTTCTTTTCATGTGACTTTCCGTTCAATGGCAATGGTGTTTCTATAACAGGTTGTGTTGTATCCAGCCAATGTGCTGTCCACTACACATCTATAAAAGTTTGTCAGTTTTAGATGTCATGCCAAATCTCCGCAAACTACTCAGGAAGTAAAGGCACTGGCATGCGTCCTAGGTAACTGCATTTACATTCTGGGCCCAGTCCAGGCCTTCCAAATAATAACGTTAAGGAGCTCATGGACCTCTGGTTTCCTCCTCTTGAATTTATAAGCAGCTCCTTGGTCTTGCTACTTGGTCAATCTCCTTCCCGTATGCTGATTCGTTACCACTTTGGATATAATAAGCCTATTTAGTGCAATGTTAATTTTCTCTTCAACCTACGAACAATTGGCATGTGTCATTGATTTCCTTCTGCACATACTAATGCGCATAGGCCACTCACGCTACTCCTGGCGGTAAACTGATTTAAACTTTGCTTGTCAGATTCCCACATCCAGCACGCCCGCTCCATAGAGCTCTTCACCCCCACGTTTATCGATCATCTGGCCCTTGAATGTAATCGAAAACTTTGCTTCCATTGGCCATTGTGAGATATTACAAACGCTCACAATCTACCCAGAATATATATTCATGTACTCATCTGAAATGAGATGTTTTCAAAATCTAGCGGGCGTTGGCTATTGCCCAAGAATATTCTGACATTGTCGATGTTTTCAAGTCGTGGATTTCAACTCGCCCGGCTCACTGCCCCACAGGAGTCCTGTCGGGGTTATTTTGCAACCACGGCAATACACAGTATACTGTAAGAATTCAGTAGGTCAGGCAGCATCCATGCATGCAAGTGAACAGTCGATGTTTCAATCCGATAGCTTTCGTGAGGACTGGAAATGAAGAGGGAAGAAGGAGAATTGACTGATTTTTAAGGTGCAGGTTGTTGTTCTGTAAGACTCGGAGTTCAGGTTCTCTCGTAAGCAGCTGCGTGTTGTAGCACATTTCTGAGAACAGGGTGCGGCTTTCCGACTGAAATCATGTCTCATCCGTTCCTCAAAACACTCACCTTCAGATGTGAGCAAAGTCGCTTTAATATTGTAATTAACCATTTCTGCTGCAGGGACTAACACTTCATACTCTAACATACATTTTGTTTAAAACGAGTCTTTAATTGATGTTAGACTCCAATTTTCTCAACAAAATATTCTTCACGATTCTTTTTGGTTAATCAGCCCATTGCGTCTCAACAACAACATTCTTTAATATATAAAAAAAACAACAACATTATCTGGAGAATGGAACAGTTAAAATTTCCACTTACATTTTCAATGCTCTATATGTAAGTGTGAGGGTGGGTGTGAGGAAAAGGGAGAGAGTGAGGGTAAGCATTGGACTACAGTTTATGATGAGGCGAGAGCGAAGGTCGGAGTGAGTGTGGGGGGCTGTGGTAGTGAGAGTAAGAGTGAGTGTGGGGGGAGGGTGACGACTTTGAGGATGAGGTTTAAGCTGAGGTTTAGAGTTAGCGGTGAGAGAGGGAGAGGGCGATGGGGAGTGTAAGCGGAGGGTGAGGCGGAAGGAGTGGAAAAGTGAATCTAAGAACGGCCTCTAGGGGCAAAGGAGGGACGAGGAGAAAGTTGACGGGATAGGTATGTGGAAAGTTGATGCGGTTGATGACATTATGGTGAGAGGGAGAGTGGGGAAAAGAGGGAGTGAGGGTGGGAGTGGGTGGTGAGTGTGAGTGTTTGAGGAAGCGAGGAGAAAGGAATGGTGAAGATCGGTACAGAGGAGGGATGGATGAAAGGGAAGTGAGGAGTGGAAGAACGGTGATAGATTTGGTAGGGCAATGAGGCAGTCGGTGTGAGGGAGACGAGCGTGAGGCAGAAGGAGTGAAGGAGTGGGGTAAGGACGAAGGGCTGAGCATGCGCGATCGGTGAGTGAGAAGAGCAGGTAGAGGAAGGAAGGAAACTTGGGCGAGATAGGAGGGGTGAGTTGAGAGGAATGGAGAAGAGGGATGGGTGAGAAGGGGCAATGAGGAGAGACGGCTGGGAGAGAGACGCAGCAAGCAAGGAGGGATGAATATGGCGAGGAAGGGGAGGTGATGGCAAAGGGCAGGTGGAGGGAGGTCTGGCCAGTATTGTTAGACTAACTATTTATTCATTCCACAGCGAGAATGAAGTTATTCCCCGTTGTTCAGAAGTCACCGAACAAGTTCACAGTGAGATTATATTTCCTTGTCTCTGTATCGCAAACCCGGGGGTTTGCCACGCACTGTTCCCTTTCTCCATGTCCCACATCGATAGTTTTACCTCACACGATTACCAGTCTCTGTAGCCCACCGCACACCATTTCCAGTCTCCGCATGCTACATGGGAGTTTTACTGCGCATAATTCCCAATCTGCCACCTTGAGAGGTTTAATGTGCACGGTTGCAGATCTCCGTGCCGAACCGTTAAACTACCGAGACCCATTACTTGGTCTCCCTACTCCTCCCATCCCACTACATATCCAAGTTTCTCAAACAGATGTTAATATCTCTGACATGTCGGGAATGAAAAGATTAAGTTTGGTACGACTAATATTCTGAGCTGCGTGCATTCCATTCCAAGAAGTATTGCATAAAAGGGTATGGGGAGAAAGGGACGTAGAAAGAGTGGGTGGAGGAGAGGGGGGCGGGAGAATGAGAAGGTTGGAGGAGTGGTATGAGACAGATGGAGAGGTGGGGAGGTGGAGGGAGGAGAAAGGGCGAGCGGTTTAACAGAGAGAATATGAAAGGAAAGAAAAAGGAAGGAGAGAGGCGAGAAAAAAGGAAGGGGAGAGACGATCTACAGATGAGAGAGCAAGGATTATCGCGAAGGCATAGACCGAGGGTGCTGAGAGAGAGATAGAGAGAGTGGCATTGAGCGGTACGGCGAGGGAGAGAGGGAAGACACAGAGCTTGAAGGACGGTTTATTATCTTCTTTACCTCTGTCCTCCCTTTTGTTGGCAAAATCCCTCACTTATCTCTGAACACTACCACTCTCTCCCCACACCTGTGTCCCTACAAAAGATAATGGGGCTCCATGCTGTCCAGCTCGCAATCGACACCTCGTCTCTATTTGTCCAGCAATTCTGAATCCCACTGCCGCCTTTGCTGGCCAATTTGACAACATCCTTCCCGCTTCACAGCCTGGAGCTGTCCGGTCCTATCCTCTGAGAGGGCGGGAAATCTCGGGACGGGGTTTGGAGACGAGATAGGGAGGGGGCAGCTCCTCCTCATAGCAAACTTCTTCCACGCGCGTTCCACAATTTGAGTACACCATGACGTGAGTCGCACACAACCTCACCATCCCGTCAGTTATAACTTCCTCCCTCGGTAAAACTTCGGTCCAATTGGAATAGGCGGCTTTTAGCAGCGACAGACACCACAAATGTTTCTGGCGGGATGTGGATCAGCAACCATTGCTCGTGAAATGAAACTCGTTTTTCAGCGTGGGCGAGGGAATTCAGGTGGCAACAGCTGCCCGGATGGAAAAGCAAAAATCTCTGAATGTTAGTGTTAACAAAATAATATTAATAAATTGTCCTAAATCGAGAAGCTCACTGAAAATCTATGACAAAAGTTGTTCAGATTTCCTCTGGGGGCAAATTGTCGAACGTGTTTGGTTTTGATTTCAGCAGAAAGGCGACTCCCTGTACCGGGGTAGGTGAGGGATGTTCCAGCTGAAACTCGTCCTGCACTGGGAAGCTCTGTTCTCACACAGGGTGGAGTTCAGAACCTTCCAGAACCCAGGATGGATCAAATCCACAGCCTGTGATTCGCTGAATTAAATAAAGAATCTCCGTCCCTTTGGTTGTGATTGAAGAGCAAGGAGGGAAATCGTGAGATTTACACGGAAATCCAGACAGGAGCATAAGGCAGCCTTTGATATTCCTGTCTGTGTTTGCTCCACTTGCCGCAGTCCTCTCTCCTCCCGCGGTCGGACATGTCCCGGGCCGCCGAGGGTGTGCAGACCAGAACTGCGGCCGTGTGCGCGTATACCAGCTCAATCAGATCAGTGTATCTGTAATGAACGACGGAGACTATATAACCGAATAAGCTCGGGGGTAGCAGCTTGGACTGAAATCTCTGTGAACGGTAAGCACACTGCTCACCCGGGACGGCACTGAACTCCGTCCGGTTTCAACATCACAGTAAGTGTTGTCTCCGACTCTTCAGAGTTAGGGGGCGCTTACAGAGGGGCTCGGCTGTTTTCCGGACCGGGAAGGAATTCAGTGAGAGAAAGAAGCTCTGAAATGCTTAAGTTAACGAATGAATTATTTACCAAATGGGTTAGGGGAAACGATGTTGTTACCTTCAATCACAAACATAGTCCAGTCGGTTTCTACTGAGTCAGTGCAGAAGAAACTTTCACACCGATAGTGATATCCGAAATGTACCATAGGGCAGGGTGCCGTCTCCGATCTCCGATCTCTCCGTCTCTCTCTCTCTCTCTCTGTCTCTCTCTCTCTCTCTCTCTCTCTCTCTCTCACACACACACAGTAAAACTAACTACTCAAAATAACAGAGATCCGTGAAATTTTACTGTGCGAATTGTCCCATTTCAGAATGCCGCAGATCGCTTTATGAAATTACATTAAAAATAATAATACTAAAGCCACAGATGATCGGATGTTGAGGTAAATTAAAATACTGGAAACTCACAAAGTCTGATAGCAATTGTAACAAGGAAACCTGCAGACTGCAGACACCAGGGAACTTTTTTTATATATTATCCTGCACCAATAGTTTTTTTCTTCTGTAACAAAAGTATTTAAATACAGCTTTAAATTAGCTTTGTTCACAGTTGTATGTGAGGGCGAAATGTCGAACTGGCTTGCTTGTCTTCAGCCGTGAGGCCGCTCCCTGCTCTGAGGAATGTCTGCGTGTCGGAGTCCGCCCGGTTGACAGGCAGCCGCTTGCACACAGAAAATCGCGCTGTGAGTCTCACAGAACAGCAACACCGGCCCCTCCCCACAGCTACTAACTGAACTTCACCTGATTGTCTGCTATGCATTTGGAAGAAAAGGACTTGTAAATATATCCACACGGAAACTGAACATTCCATATAACCATATAACAATTCCAGCTCGGAAACAGGCCATCTCGGCCCTTCTAGTCCGTGCCGAACTCTTACTCTCACCTAGTCCCACCGACCTGCACTCAGCCAATAACCCTGCATTCCTTTCCTGTCCATATAGCTGTCCAATTTAACTTTAAACAAAGACATCGAACCTGGCTCAGCCACTTCTGCTGGAAGCTCTTTCCACACAGCTACCACTCCCGGAGTAAAGAAGTTCCCCCTCAAGCTACCCCTAAACTTTTCCGCTTTAACTCTCAACTCATGTCCTCTTGTTTGAAGCTCCCCCAATCGCAATGGGGGGAAAAAAAAAACTATCCACGTCAATTCTATCTATCCCCCTCATAATTTTACATACCGCCCTCAAGTCCACCCTCAACCTTCTACGTTCCAAAGAATAAAGACCTAACTGGTTCAACCTTTCTCTGTAACTTAGGTGATGAAACCCAGGTAACATTCTAGTAAATCTTCTCTGTACTCTCTCTATTTTGTTGACATCTTTCCTACAATTCGGTGACCAAAACTGTACACAATCCTCCAAATTTGGCTTCACCAATGCTTTGTACAATTTCAACATTACACCCCAACTCCTATACTCAATGCTCTGATTGAAAAAGGCCAACGAGCCAAAAGCTTTCTTCACCACCCTATCCACATGAGATTCCACCTTCGGGTAACTATGCACCATTATTCCTAGATCCCTCTGTTCTTCTGCATTCTTCAATGCCTACCATTTGCCAAATATGTCCTATTTTGATTACTGCTACGAGAATATAGCACCTCACATTTATCAGCATTAAACTCTATCTGCTATCTTTCAGCCCACTCTTCTAGATGGCCTAAATCTCTCTGCAAGCTTTGAAAACCTACTTCATTATCCACAACTCCACCTATCTTAGTATCATCTGCATACTTACTAATCCAATTTACCACCCTATCATCCAGATCATTAATGTATGTGACAAATAATATTGGACCCAGTACAGATCCCTGAGGCACACGACTAGTCACCAACCTCCAATCTGACACACAGTTATCCACCACTACTCTCTGGCGTCCCCATCCAGCTACTGCTGAATCCATTTTACTACTTCGATATTAATACCTAACGATTGAACTTTCCTAAGCAATCTTCTGTGTGGGACCTTGTCAAAGGCCTTACTGAAGTCCATGTAGACAGCATCCATCGCTTTACCCTCGTCAACGTTCCTAGTAACCACTTCAAGAAATTCAATAAGATTTGTCAAACATGACCATCCCTGCAGGTCCATGTTGACAGTTCCTGATCAGAACCTGACTATCCGGATAATTATATATACCATCTCTAAGAATACTTTCCACCAATTTACCCACCACTGACGTCAACCTCACGGGCCGATAATTGCTATGTTTACTCTTAGTGAATTAAGAGTAAACCTGGCAATTATCTTGGTGAATTAAGTTGAGAATAATTCAGTTTCTGATATTTATTTCCGATCTTTGTTTCAATTTATTACGGCTGTAAGATGACCGGGTGGGTGCTCATTGTTACAGATCACAAGAATGCTGTGTGTGAACAGCAGCTCAAAAGCAAAGAGGCGACGTCGACGTTAAGTGAGGATTCCGAATGTTTTTTTTCAATTTTGATATAAGTTACAAGTAATGCAAAGAGGGTGCGATTGTAAATCAATGTTAGCAGGGAAATCGTGCTACGAAAATAGTGAACACCAGAGAGTCTGCAAGAGGTGGATGAGATTAGGAACAGTTCTCTAACCAGGTGTTACAATTGCAAAGCAAGCGTGCGAAGAGCTGTTCAGGCAACATGAGTTCCCTTTTAGCAAAACTTGCCGTTTCAGATGAATGATGTTGGTTTTTGTTTGAGACTGTGTTTATTGTGGGTGTTTCTGAGCTGATGTCCTGAAAGTCCTGTCGAAGCAAAGACTTTGTCTGTTCAAGGCCTCGATACATAGCAAACAGTGGGGGGTGACCAGTTACAGAAAGCGGCGGGCGGCATTCGAAGGGTCTCGGCCTGAAACGTCGACTGTACCTCTTCCTACCGATGCTGCCTGGCCTGCTGCGTTCACCAGCAACTTTGATGTGTGTTGCGGAACGAAAGCTTGGGGCAGAAGGCTCAGTGGACTGGTGGCAAATTTAATCCTGTTATTTTACAAGAAAAGCTCTGACTACAGAGTGATTGCAAACCAATTTAATGAGGTCGGACCAAGACTCGCGGGTATCCTTCTAGAAGCCTCAATAGTTTTCTTTACTATTCAGAAAGCGTTATGTCTGAATCCGGCCAAATAGCGCTTACAGATGACTGGGTCTGGGTGCTCATTATTACAAATTGCAGGATGCTGTGAAAGAACAGAAGCTCAAAGGGCAGAGCAGATGTTAAGGAAGGAATCCGAATATTCTTCAGTCTTGATATAGATGTAGCGGTAATTCAGAATGGGCGTGATTTTAAAATCAGACTATCGAAATAGTAAACACAAGAGAGTCTGCAGGTTCTGGAAATTTAGAGTAACACATGCTATTTGCCGGAAAAATCCAGAAGTTCAGACACCATCTATGGGAAGGAATTTCTCGACGCGAAACATCGACTGTTTATACTTCTCCGTAGATGCTGCCTGCCCTGCTAATTTCCTCCGGCATTTTGTGGTTGTTATGGGAACAGTGTCAGAGAACCCAAACTCAGATCTCTCGATTGGACGAAGGTAAATTGAATTTGAGGGTATGCATTTTATATTGACAAACGAGCAATTGCCAAAGCTTTCACTGCTGATAGAGTCTGGCTTATCGCTTCTCAGTGTGTATGTTGCTAACCTACCAGGAAAAAGTTTGTTTGCGTTTGCTTCGCCCTGTGAAACAAATAAGAAATATTGTGAATGTCTCTATGCTGCTGGGTGAGGGATCAGGCTCCTCCCAGTGTGGCTAAGTCAACGGGCCTCCAGCGATCTGCAGCCCCGTCACGGCATTAGCTGGATCTGGAGCGACAGTATGTTTGTGAAACAGGACTGGCGGGGATGCTGTGCGCAGATTTCGGAGTGTCCTGATGTGGGCGTTAATACCAGAGTCATGCGGGATTAGACACTGTGTTACTGGGAAGGACGGGCACCTGTAGAACGGGTAATGTGCGACTTGGCTCAATGAGCTTTTTCGCCGTCTGTAAGCTTGTCTGTATCTACCTCTTCCTCAGTAACGGCTTATCCCCACTCCTCCTGTCATGTTACCTTTCCAAACAGCTGCCCCTGTCAGGAAGCAGGACTGGGATCGTTCAGTCCCTCTCTCTATGCTTTGCACTCTCGGGTAGGAGCGGAATGACTCAGTCCATGCCTGGGTACAAATCCCCCTGTACGCCAGGCGCATTCTCCGTATCCAGGGGGAGGCCACCGAGCGGGGTTTATCTCACCTTCCCATTGGCGCCGGGCTTCCTGGGGCATCAGGAAGGACGGGAGGATCCTCAGCTTAGTTAGATACTTCCAGCCTGTGGACACAATAGGGGAGGGGACCGTTATCAAGCTCCACACCTGAGATCCACCGCCATTCCTCTCAGAGAGGGGATTGTGTCACTGGGGCAGTGGCCAGCGGCCGGTGGTCGAGGAATTCCCGGGACGGGGGAAGGCGTGATGTGCGGATGTGGTTCGACGAGTTCATCCTGGTTCGCTTCCCAGTTGCTCTCAGAAGTTGCACTGATGGTCAAGTCCTGAGCTTTGCCTTCTGTCACAACATTAATCTGCGAGTAGTTTGTTAACAGCTTAAGTTAAATGCAAATACATTAAAAATAAATCAACAGACCACCAACAGCGATTTTACTTTCACTGCTCTGGGGAGAAACTAAGCACGGAAGTTATGACATGGGGGAAGAAATTGTGTAGTCGTGCTGTCGCCCAGGTTCCAGTGTCTGAGTCCATGAGCTGATATTCCCGGGGCTGCGACAGCACCGTCCGCACTACAAGTGCCATCTCAGGTTGGTGGGAGCGCGTCTACTTCAAAAAACCTCGGATGTCCCTGTGAGCACAGCTCCAAATCGGCAGCGACCAGAGTCCAGCTTTCCGGAAAGTGAAACAAAAAAGGTGGGTTTCCACCATTAACGAGCGGGACAGCGGCATGACTGGCCCACGACGGCCTCCGTCTGTTATTGGGTTCGTCTGTCCCTCTCTGTCCGTCAGTTTGTCATTGGGGAACAAGGAAGACCACAGGAAGTGGCCCTCAACCCGATGGATAAATCGGATTCAATCCCGGAAAAGCTATCAGAACTAGATGTCATATTGCAGGCATATATCGTAAACATTTTTGTCTTGGCGGCAGCAGTATAATGCGACGATAAGATATTGGATATAGGGTATGATCCTGCCTGATTCCCAGTTACTGTTCCCACTAAACCTTTCAATACTGTTGATGTAAGGGCGAATGTTGGGGGGGGGGGGGGGGAGGTGACTGTGAGAGTAAGGAGGAGCGTGATGGGGAGAGCAGGTTAGGGGGAACGGCAGGGTGAGTGTGTAGAAGGTGGAGACGGTGAAGCTGAAATTGTGTGGGGGCAGGTAGAGAGTGTGGGGGGAGACTGCGGGAGTGAAGGATGGGGAGAGTGAGGGCAGAGGGCGATAGAGAGAGGAGGAAGAGCGATGGACGGAGAGAAGGGAAGAAAGAGTGAGACGTGGGAAGGGAAAGGAGGAGGGACAGAGAGGAGAAGGTTTGTGGAGAGAGGGATAGCAGAGTGAGAGAGATCTAGAAAGAGGAGTGAGAGAAGGACGGAGAGAGTGGGACAGATACGGAGACGGAAAGAAGGGGAAGAGAGAGGGAGGGACAAAGACGGGGGAAAAAGCTGGTAGAGTGATGGAGTGACTGAGAGACAAGAAGTGAGAAGGTAATGGGAGGCGTAGAGTGAGGGGCGTGGGATAGGACAGAAGACGAAGGAAAGGGGAGAGAGAGGAGCGAGAGCGTTGAAGGAGTAAATGTTAGGGAGAGTGACTGACTTGAGTAGTGAGGGAGTGACAGAGGGAATTAGGGAGAGTGGAGGGGAATGTGTTATAAATGGTGTGGAGGACAGGATGAGTGAATGGGATGTGGAAGAAGGGGAGTGCATGAGGCGTCGAGGAGGACTAGGTGAGCGAGGGGTGCAGCGAGGAAGGAGTGCATCTAGAATGGTAAGGAGAGAGGGATGAACGAGGAGGAAGGTGAGGAGGGAGGGGTGGTGGCCTGTACAGTGACGAGGATGTGTGACCGAGTTGGGCGACGAGAAAAGACGGGAGACTGAGAATAACATCAATGACGGAACAGTGTGGGAGCCGGGATTGGGGCAGAAGAAGTGAAGGTGTGGTTTGCGGACGGGTAGGAGGGTGAGCGCTAATCCGATGATGAGAAAGGAGGGTGAGGTTGACGGGTGGCGAGTAGAGTGGAGTGATTTCGGAGGGGTGAGGGAGAAGGTTGGTGAAGACAGCAGGCTGAAGAGCGGCGGTCAGGAGGTATGGACAAGTGAAAGAGGCCAGAATTATTGGACTAAATATTTATTCTTTCACAGTGGCAAGATGTTCGTCATGGCTTATCACTAGTCACTGAACTAATCCTGCGTGAGACTGCGGTTCCCGGTCTTGGTATCCCACAGTCGGGGATTTTACCACGCACGTTTCCCGGTCGCAAATCTCACATGGGTATTTTTCCGCAAACGATGCACGGTCTCTGGATCCTATCACGCCGGCTTTTTTACGGTGCATGATTGTCATTCCCCCTTTCCCACGCCCGGAGTTTTACTGTGCACGGTTTCCGGTCTCCATATCGAACTGTTAATCCGTCGAGTCCCATTGACCTGACCTCCATCCCCTCCCATCCATGTACCTATCCAACTTTCTCAAACAGATGTTGTTAAGATCTCAGACAAAGTCAGGAATCGAAAGGTAACCAATTTGTGACTAATGTTCTGAGCTGCGTATATTTCAGTGCAAGAAGTATTGAAGGAAAGGCAGATGAGCTCAGGTCGTGGATCAACAGATGGAATTATAATATCGATGCCATTATTGACTTGCAGAGCAGTAGCAGATCAATATTCTGAAGTTTTGTTGTTTCGACGTGACATAGCATGAGGGATAAACCACCCAAGAGTCTGCGGGATTTAGAGGAACAAGTTAGTAGAAGTCACAGAATATTGCAAGAAACATTATATGTTATCATTAGATTTTAACCTTCCACATATGGACTGGAACTCTCATACTGTATATCGAGCAGATACACTGATGACTTTGATTCATATGTTCAGGAAAGCTTCCTTAATCAGTACGTTGAATTCCCAAAGAGAGAGTGTGTGATACTTGTTGTCCTAGTAGGGAATGAGACAGGACACACGTTACAGAAGTCTGTGTGGGAGAACCCTTTGCATTTGGTAATCACAGTGCCATCAGATTCAAAGGAAGTACGGACAACGAGACCTCTGCTCCATGGGTTGAAATTCCAAATTAGAGAAATATCAATTTTGATGGTATCAGAAAGGATCTGACTCGTGTGGATTGGGTCAGGCTATATTCTGGCAAATGCGAACTTGGTAAGTGGAAGACCTTGAAAGATAGAATTTTTAGAGTTCAAAGTATTTATGAGTCTATCAGATTCATAAATACCAGTTCTTGGGAACCTTGGTTTTCAATAGATATTGAGGACCTGGAAAAGAAAAGAAAATAGGAGGTGCATAGCTGGTGTAAGTAGGTAGGAAAAAAGTGAGGTGCTAATGGAGTCGAGGAAATGCAAAATGACACAGGAAAAAGAAACCAGGAAGGCTATCGGGTGGCATAAGGTTCTCCTGGCAGACAGGGTGAGGGATTATAGAGGTATTTTAAAAGCAAAAGGATTGCAGTGGACAGAAGTGATTGTCTGGATTATCAGAATGGTAATGCGTGCATAGAGCAAAAAAGCTAGAGGAGTTCCTAAGTGGATGTTTGCAGCTGTGTTCACTCGGGAAAAAGACACAGAATCTCTAGAAGTGAGGCCATAAATGTTATATTACGGATGAGTAAGTGTTCAGTAATTTGGACAAATTCGAGTTGATAAATCCCAGCGACTGACAAGTTCACCCTTCGGACCCTGAAGGAGGCGAGTGTGGAAATTGTAGGAGTGTAACCGATATGTTGAAAATGTTCAGCGATAGGAGAGGTACCAGAGCATTGAAGGATAGCTAATTTTGTTCCGCTGTTTAAAAAAAAAAAGTCTCCAATATTAAACCAGAAAATTGTAGGCCGGTGCGTCCGACATCAGAAGTGGAAATGCATTGGAAGGACGGGAATAATGAGTATTTGAATCAACAGGACTGAATAGGGATATTCAACATGACTTTGTGTATTTTGGACAACTGTGTAGAGTTTTTCGAAGAAGTTACAAGAAATGTTACGAAGAAAGTTGATGAAAGCAAAACACTGTATATCGTCTACATGGACTTTAGCAAGGTATTTGACAAGGTCCCGCATAATATGTTGGTCATTCTCTTGGCATTCAAGACGAGGTAGTAAATGGGAGTAGACATTGACGTTGTGGGGGAAGGCAGATAGTGGTAGCAGATGGTTGCCTCTCTGATTGGAGACCTGTGACTGGAGGAATATACCGTTTTGGATACTGTTGGTGGGGATGACCTACCAGGAATAAGTTGCAGTGGTACTGTCTCTGGCACTGAGGTTGGACCCTCGACTCAGAAGGGGAGGAGGGAAGAGAGGACAGCGGTAGTGATAGGGGATTCTATAGTCAGCGGGGCAGATAGGAGATTCTGTGGGGGAGATCGGGAGTCTCGGATGGTATGTTACCTCCCTGGTGCCGGGGTCCTGGACATTTCACATCGGGTGCAGGTTATTCTCGAGAGGGAGGGCAAGAATCCAGATGTTGTGGTCCATGTAGGGATCAACGACGTGGGTAGGAAGAGTGAGGAGGTCCTGCGTAGTGAGTTCAGGGAGGTAGGTGCGAGGTTGAAGGGCAGGACCTCCAGGGTAACAGTCTCAGGATTGCTACCTGTGCCACGTGAGAGTGAGGCGAGGAACAGAATGATTATACAGATCAATACGTGACTGAGAGGATGGTGCAGGAGGGAGGGCTTCAGGGTTTTAGATATTTGGGCTTTGTTCCAGGGAGGGTGGGATCTGTTCCGACCGGACCGTTTACACCTGAACTGGAGGTGTACTAACATTCTTGCAGGAAAGTTTGCTAGTGCTGCTTGGGGGGTTTTAAACTAAATTTGCAGGGGGCAGGGATCCAGAATGTGAGAGAGGATAGCGAGATGAAGTATAAAGGACAGGTGAGGACCACACGTTTCCGGACTATTAAGTGTGAAGTAGAGAAAGGTGAGGCGGAACGAGTGATAAGGAGGATACATGTGCAGAGGGATGGTCTGACGGAGCATGGAGTTAAATGTGCAGAGAGAGTAAGTAAATTTAAGAAGGACAGCAAAATTCAAGGGGCGTATAGCCCGGTGAAAGTTCGGGGAGTTGGGTTATGCACAATAGGTAGCGATTTAAACAGAGAGAGGAACAATGGGTTAAGCATTCTATATCTGAATGCGCGAAGTGTCAGAAATAAGGCCGATGAGCTTGAAGCTCAGGTGCAAATGGGTAACTATGATGTTGTTGGGATAACGGAGACATGGCTGCAGGGGGATCAGACCTGGGAATTGAATGTACAAGGGTACACGTGCTATCGAAGGGACAGAAAGGTGGGCAGAGGGGGTGGGGTGGCCCTGTTGGTGAGGAATGAGATTCAGTCCCTTGCAAGAGGGGACATAGAATCAGGAGAAGTAGAGTCAGTGCGGATAGAACTGAGGAACAGTAAGGGGAAAAAAAAAAGACCCTAATAGGTGTTATCTACAGGCCCCAAACAGTAGCATGGATATTGGGTGCAAATTGATCAGGGAGTTAACAATGGCATGTGGCAAAGGAAATGTTGCAGTAGTTCTGGGGGATTTCAACATGCAGGTGAACTGGTAAAATCAGGTTGGTACTGGACCCCAGGATAGGGAGTTTGTAGAGTGCCTACGGGATGCATTTTTGGAGCAGCTTGTACGAGAGCCGACCAGGGATAAGGCTATTCTGGATTTAGTGTTGTGCAATGAACAGGATTTGATAAGTGATCTTGAAGTAAAGGAGCCATTAAGAGGTAGTGACCATAATATGATAAGTTTTTATCTGCAAGCTGAGAGGGATAAGGGCAGATCAGAAGTGTCAGTATTGCAGTTGAACAAAGGAGACTATGGAGCCATGAGAGAGGAGCTGGCCAAAGTTGACTGGTCGGATATCCTAGCAGAAAAGACAGTGGAACAGCAATGGCAGGTATTCTTAGGAATAATGCACAAGGTGCAAAATCAGTTCATCCCCCGGAAAAGGAAGGATTCAAAGGGGAGGGGGGGAAGAGACCACAGTGGTTGACAAAGGAAGTAAGAGGTAGCGTAGTATTAAAAAATAAGAAGTATAACAGAGCTAAGCTGAGTGGGAAGACGGATGATTGGGAAATTTTTAAGGAGCAACAGAACTTAACTAAAAAGGCAATACGGGGAGAAAACAATGAGGTATGACCGCAACTAGCTAGGAATATAAAGGAGGATAGCAAAAGTTTTCTTTTAGGTATGTGAAGAGAAGGAAAATAGTTAGAAACAATGTTAGACCCTTGAAGAATGAATTGGGAGAAATTGTTATGGGAAACAGAGAAATGGCAGACGAATTTAATAAGTACTTTGGATCTGTCTTCACTAGGGAAGACACAAGCAATCTCCCAGATGTATGGATGGGCCAAAGACATAAGGTAACAGAGAAACTGAAACAGATTGACATTAGGAAGGAAACTGTGATGCGTAGACTGATGGGACTGAAGGCTAACAAATCCCCAGCTCCAGATGGTCTGCATCCCAGGGTACTAAAGGACGTGGCTCTGGAAATTGCGGATGCAT
Source organism: Mobula birostris (assembly GCF_030028105.1). Classification (NCBI taxonomy): domain Eukaryota; kingdom Metazoa; phylum Chordata; class Chondrichthyes; order Myliobatiformes; family Myliobatidae; genus Mobula; species Mobula birostris. Next base: position 53,739,747 of record NC_092382.1, on the reverse strand, counting down.
TGGTGACCATTTTCCAATGTTCCTTAGATTCAGGATCAGTTCCTGAGGATTGGCGAATGACTAATGTTATCCCACTTTTTAAGAAAGGAGGGAGGGAAAAAACAGAGAACTATCGCCCTGTTAGCCTAACATCAGTAGTGGGGAAGATGCTAGAGTCCATTATTAAAGATGAAATAGCGGCATATCTTGATAGCAGTGATAGGATTGGGCCGAGCCAGCATAGATTTACCAAGGGCAAATCATGCTTGACTAATCTATTGGAGTTTTTCGAGGATGTAACTAGGAAGATAGACGCGGGAGATACAGTGGATGTGATGTACCTTCACTTTTTGAAGGCATTTGATAAGGTACCACATAGGAGATTGGTGGGTAAAATCAGAGCTCATGGCATTGGGGGGAGGATATTGATAGAGATAGAAATCTGGTTGGCAGATAGAAAGCAAAGGGTAGCAGTGAATGGGTGTTTCTCGGAATGGCAGGTGGTGACTAGTGGGGTGCCACAGGGCTCGGTATTGGGACCACAGCTGTTTACGATTTACGTCAATAATTTGGAGGAAGGCATTGTGAATAACATCAGCAAGTTTGCTGATGATACTAAGCTGGGTGGCAATGTGACATGTGATGAGTATGTTAGGAGATTTCAAGGTGACTTGGATAGGCTGGGTGAGTGGGCAGAAACTTGTCAGATGGCGTTTAATGTGAATAAATGTGAGGTTATTCACTTTGGGAGCAAGAACAGGAAGGCAGATTATTATCTGAACGGTGTGGAGTTAGGTAAGGGAGAAATACAAAGAGATCTAGGAGTACTTGTTCATCAGTCTCTGAAGGTGAATGAGCAAGTGCAGCAGGCAGTGAAGAAGGCTAATGGAATGTTAGCCTTTATTACAAAGGGAATTGAGTACAAGAGCAAGGAAATCCTTTTGCGTTTGTACAGGGCCCTGGTGAGACCATACCTGGAGTATTGTGTGCAGTTTTGGTCTCCAGGGTTAAGGAAGGACATCCTGGCTGTGGAGGAGGTGCAGCGTGGGTTCACTAGGTTAATTCCTGGGATGTCCGGACTGTCTTACGCAGAGAGGTTAGAGAGACTGGGCTTGTACACGCTGGAATTAAGGAGATTGAGGGGGGATCTGATTGAGACATATAAGATTATAAAGGGATTGGACAAGATAGAGACAGAAAGTATGTTCCAGATGCTGGGGGAGTCCAGTACCAGAGGGCATGGATTAAGAATAAGGGGTGGGTCATTTAGGACAGAGTTGAGGAGGAACTTCTTCTCCCAGAGAGTTGTGGAGGTGTGGAATGCGCTGCCTCAGAAGGCAGTGGAGGCCAATTCTCTGGATGCTTTCAAGAGGGAGCTAGATAGGTATCTTATGGATAGGGGAATCAAGGGTTATGGGGACAAGGCAGGAACCGGGTATTGATAGTAGATGATCAGCCATGATCTCAGAATGGCGGTTCAAGCTCGAAAGGCCGAATGGTCTACTTCTGCACCTATCGTCTATTGTCTATTGTCTATAAATCTGTTCCATCATTCAATCACTGTTGATCCTTTTCCTTGATCTTCTTCTCAACCACAGTTCCTGGTCATATCCATTGATATCATGTCCAATCAAGAGGCTATTAATCCATGCCTTAAATACGCCCAGCGACCTGGTCTCCACAGCTGCATGTGGCAACAAATTCCACAAATTCATCACCCTTTAGCTAAAGAATTGTCTCCGCATCTCTGTTAAAAAGGGCGACCCTCTGTCCTGTCGCTATACTCTCTTGTCCTAGACTCTCCCGCCATGGGAAACAACGTTTCCACATCTACTCTGTCTAGGCCTTTCAGCCTTCGAAAGGTTTCAACGAGATCCCCCACTTCATCCTTCAGAACTTTAGCGAGTCCAAACCGAGAGCTGTCAAACGTTCCACGTATGATAAGCATTTAATTCCTGCAATCATCCTTGCGAAACTGTTCTGGACTCTCTTTAATGCCAGAAAATATTTTCTAAGATGGCCACCCAAACTATTAACAACGCTGAGGGTGAGGCCTCACCAGTGCCTTATAATCCCTCACAATCGCATCCTTGCACTTATATTAGAGTTTTCTTGAAATGAATGCTAACATCGCATTTGCCTTCCTCACCACTGACTCAACCTGCAAGTTAACCTTCAGGATGTACTGAACAAGGGCTCCTAGGTCCCTCTGCATCTCAGATTCCGGGATTTTCTCCACGTTAAGAAAGTAGTCGAAAGAATGAATCTGATAAGAGTGCACAGTGGAGTAAGGGGATGAGACAGGAACCAGAGGGGGTGATGGGTAATTACGAGGACGGGGAGGAGAAGAGAAGGATGGTAGTAGCTATCTTCTGCTTCTGTACCCTTCCACTCCAGTTCTGATGAAGAGTCTGAGGTCAAAATATCCGGCGTTTATTCTTCTCCACAGATGCTGCATTTATTATCTGCATTTACACCGTTTATTTACAGTTTACAGTCCTGATGTTGACAGTTTACAGATCCTGTAGACCATAGCCCATAAGACATAGCAGCAGAATTTGGCCATCTTGCCCATCGAGTCTGCTCCGCCATTCAATCATGGCTGATCCTTTTTTTTCTCCTCTTCAGTCCCATTTCCTGGCTTTCTCCCCGTAACATTTGATGCAAATCCAATCAAGAACCTATCAATCTCATCCTTAAATGCACCCAACGACCTGGTTTCCACAGCTGCATGTGCGAACAAATTGAGCAAATTCAGCACCCTTTGACTAAAGAAATGTCTCCGCATCTCCGTTTTGAAAGAGCTCCCCTCTATCTTGAGGCTGTACCCTGTTGTCCTCGACTCTCTCACAATGGGAAACTTCCTTTCCACATCGACTTTCCATCTCCAATACCAACACAGATAAATAAATAGATAGATAGATAGATATTCATATCTTCACTACTATGATCTCGGTATTTCATTTATCAGCTCTGTCAGAGCAGTTTGTTCTACTCTCAGCCCGCCTGGGTTATTTTTGAAGAAGAGTGATGGTGTAGAATGTGTGCCATGTGAGAAACGACGCTGGGGAGCGTTTCATGGTGGGGGTATCGTCCGGGATCGGTTTCGTTGGATGCCGTGTGGTTAGCCTGTATATTGATCAAGTGGGTTTTGTGCTTAAGTCTCTCTTAAACTATTAATCGTAAGAGTGATTGCGATATGTGGTTATGGATGATGCAGGGGTGGAACGGAAGTTTGATAAAATGGTGGGCAGAGACTTTGTTCTAGTTTAGAGTCAGGGTCTCGGCCCGAACGTCGACCATACTTCTTCTTATTGATGCTGACTGGCTTACGGCGTTCCACCAGCATTTTGAGTGTGTTACATGGTGATGAAATTAAGTGTCTGCACAAATACGTTTATTTATGGGGTAACTTAGCCCAAGTTCAGAGCGCCGTTCATGAGCGAAGTGAAATACCTGCTCATGTCAATTATTCAAATAATTACTAAAAAATATTTATGCTCTTCACGGTGTTTACTACCTTGACACTACAGAACTGGCGGTCATTGGAGAACGTGGCAGCGGCGAGAATAAATCTAGTGTAGAACACGAACGAGTCACGGTACTGAACAGACCGCGACCTACAACTGCTACCAATTATTAAACTCATCGCAACTTTTATATTTAATTTTTCAGCATATCCGCGCTCTCGTCACCGCTAAACAACGTGATAATGAATCCGATAACACAGTGTAAATGCACATCCGTCAAAAGCCTTTGCTTCTCGGTGACAGAGAGGAAACGGATCATCCAGCCGATGTGTTGCCATCACAAGGTGAACGGGCGCAATTCACACTGAGCCTCTTGCGATCATATCGGGCCTGGTGTAGATTGGGAGAGATTAGGCGGTGCTATACATGGATTTAGCTGATTGCATCGAACAGGCGATGAACAAACAAATCCAAGAGTAGAGATGTGCGAACTTCATTAAGTGTACCTGTGGCCAGTGACCTGGTATCAAATTAGTAATGTGTTTACCTGCCCAGGGACTGACTGCCCAAGCTCCAGTTATCATCTGCAAAATTCTACTTCTAATTATGACGATCGAATGAGCAGGGATAAGATCATCGTTAAATAAACAGCTAAAACTTTTGGATAAGAATTCTACGAAAAAGAAAGTCAACAGCCTTCAGAAGCTAGAGTAAACATTGCACTTGTCCTTCGTATTAGATAAACCAGCTGTGCAGACATGCTTAACGCCACAGAACTCAATCATTCTATTCATAATTTCTATAGAAAATCCAAATTGCCCTATCTCTGCTAAGGGCCAGTCGCAGTGTAATTTGTGGGACTCTAAATCTGAATCAGTATTGTATTCATAGTAATGTATAGGATCTTTCATGCGTTTCTATTTTAAAGCATGATTTTGGTGATTGATGATTGCTACTTTATTATACCTGTGTTAGTAATCAGATTGAAATAAACTGTCGCAGGATCCTGGAACATCCTTCTCTTCGCATTTACCGCGTTTATCGCCGTCAATCTATTGGCCTTTTATTGTGTATCGTTTTTGTGTGTTAAACAACCGGTCTTGTATTGCCACAGAGGGGAATTCGGTTCTTGTGAAAAGGACTCCAATCCTGAGCCAAGCGATCGACGCTTCCTTAGAGTGTACTGAGAAAGAAAGAGTATGGAGAGAGGGAGAGTCTGGGGAGAAAGAGACGGGGGAGATTTGAACCCACTGTTGAAATGTCTAACACCAGAGGCTATGAATTTAATGTGACAGGGGATAATCTCAAAGATGTAAGAGGCAAGCCCTTTTATACACAGATTGGCCGATTGCTGGATTAACCACCTGGGGTGTTCGTAGAGACAGATATGTTAGATACTTTTAGATTATGAAGACATGTAGTCCTCTTTTATTGTCATTTAGTAATGCATGCATTAAGAAATGATACATTAGTTCCTCCGGTGTGATATCACAAAACACAGGACAAACCAGGACTAAAAAAAGCTAACAAAACCACATAATTATAACACATAGCTACAACAGTGCATAATACCATAACTTGATGAAGAAGTCCGTGAGCACAGTAAAGTTCAAAGTTTCTCAAATGTCCCACACCTCACGCAGACGGGAGAAGGAAGAACTCTCCCTGCCATGCCGACCACAATCCGACTCTGAGTCAACCGAACACTTCGAGCTCTGATCAGATCTCCAACACCGAGTACTGAGTGCCACCTCTGTCCGAGAGATTCGACCTCTTTCTCGTTCGGCAAAAGCAGGCAAAGCCGGAGATTTTGAGGCCTACCCTCCGAAAGATTACCGACCACAAATTAACGACAGCAGCGGATGGGCGTTTCAGAAATTTCTCCAGATGTTCCTCTGTGCTTTCACGTCCAGACGCTGGCAAGGATGGCGACAGGACAGCAATGGCTCCAGTTTATGGAATCAATTGGGAAGGGATAGGATATATGCATCCAAAGAGGAAGACGTACTCAAAAGTTTATCTTGTTAACCGTGGGTAACAAGATAAGTCAAAGTCAGGATAAAATTCGAAGAGACTACACAGAATAGATCAATAGTCGGAAGTTGAGGATTGGGACACATAAAAACACAACACAAGGAAACTAAAAGGTCATTAAGAAGATAAGATGGAATACGAAAATAAGCTAGCCCCCAGTATTAAACAGGATACGAAAAGCTGATGTTTGTTTCAGATGTATGAATTATAAAACTGAGCTGAGTGTGGATGTCGGACCACTGGAAAATGATGTTGGACAGGTACTAATGATGAACAATGAAATGGCTGATGAACTGAATAAGTATTTTGCTTCAGTCTTCTCTGTGGAAATCACTAGCAGTATGCTGGATGTTCCAGATGTCGGGGTATGCAGTGTGTGAAGTCGGCATAACGATAGGAAAGGGTCTTGGGACATTGAACGGTCTGAGGGTTGGTAGGTCTCCTGGATTAGATGGTGCACACGACAGAGTCCTGAAAGTGGTGGCTGAAGAGATTGTGGAACACTGGTAGTGAGTTTTCAAGGGTCGCTAGATTTCGGAATGCTTCTGACAGACTGGAAAGTTATAACTGTCATTCCACTTTTCAGGAAGGGAGGGAGGCAGAAGAAAGGAAGCTATAGGTCAGTTGGTACGAACCAATGGTTAGGAAGATGTTGGAAAATGAGGTAGCTGGATTATGAATAAATGCAATGTGTAGTGTGGGGAGGGAATTGATAGGGCTAATTTCAGTCAACAGGATGACACTGCGGAATTCCTTGTCACAGACTGTGAAGGCCAAGTCTTTCGCATATTTCAGGCAGAGGTTGGTAGATTATTCACTGGTCAGGGCAGATCATCAAGCATGGGTATTTGGAGGCACATAATAAAACAGCCCATGTTCAGTATGGTTTCCGCAATGGAAAATCTTGCCTGACAAATTAGTTAGAATTCTTTGTGGTCATGCATTTTGGTAGAGGAACTGAAAGTTTGACTAAATAGGGAGAAAATACAAAAATAACGGAGGTGCAAGGCGACTTGTGCAGGATTCCTAGGTATGTTAAAAATAAAAGAGACATGAGAGCGGATATATAGGACGGCAAGAAAATGAGGCGGGGAATTAATAACGGGAGACAAAGAGATGACTGATGAATTAAATATTTTGCCGCAATCGTCACTGTGGAAGACATTAGCAGTATGTTGTAAAGGTGAGGAAAGAGAAGTGGGTGCAGTTTACTGTTGCAAGATAGAAGGTGCTATTAAAGCTGAAGGTCCATAAGTCACTCAGACCAGAGGAACTACATCCAAGGTTTCTGAATGATGCAGCGTTAGAGATTGTAATGGCATTAGAAATGATTTTTCAAAAACCGTTCGACTCCGGCATGGTGCCAGAAGACTGGAAAATTACAAATGTTACTCCACCCTTTAAGAAAGGAGGAAGACAGCAGCAAGGAAATTATAGACCTGTTATCCTGAGCTCAGTGGTTGGGAAGATGTTAGAGACAATTGTTAAATTTTAGGTGATGGAGTACTTGGTGATACAAGGCAAGAAAGCACACAGTCAACATGGACTTCTTCAGGGAAAATCCTACCTGACAAATCTCTTGGATTTAATTGATGAGATTCAAAGTAGGATAAATAAAGGGGATGCAGTAAATGTGTATTTGGATTTTGAGAAGGCCTTTAAGAAGGTGCCACACATGAGGCTGTTTACAATGTTAAGTGCCTATGGTATTACAGCAAAGTTGCTGAAATGCTTAGAGAATTGGCTGATTGGTTGGAAGCAGCCAGTGGGAATAAAAGGATCATTTTATGTTTGGCTGCCAGTGACTGGTTTTCGCAGGGGTGGGTGTGGGGGGCACTTTTTTATGCTCTGTATAAATGATTTAGGCGAAGGAATAGATAGATATTTTGCGAAGTTTGCAGATTCTACCAATATTGTGGCAGGGGCAGGTAGTCTTGAGGAAACAGATAAGACTTAGACAGATTTGGAGAATGGGCAAGAAAGTAGCAAATGAAATGCAATGTTGGAAAATACATGGTCATGCAATTTGTTAAAAGGAATAAATGTGTGGACTATTTTCTAAATGGGGACAAAATCCAGGATTCTGAGATGCATCGGGTCTTCGGAGTCCTTCTGCAGAACACCCTGAAGGTTAACGTGCAGGTTGATTCGGTGGTGAGAAAGGCAAACGTCATTTTAAAATTTCTTTCAAGAGGTCTGGAATGAAAGAGCAAGGATGTGATGCTGAACCTTTATAAGACATTGGTGAGGCGTCCCTTTGAGTATTGCGAACAGGTTTGGGACCCTTATCGTAGAAAAGGTGTGCTGGTACTGTAGAAGGTCCAGAGGAATTTCATCAGGATGATTCGAGGAATGAAAGGGTGAAAGGGTTATCATACGATCAACGGTTGATGGCTATGGGTCTGTACTGGCTGGAATTCAGAAGAATGATGGGGGATCTTATTTAAACCTTTCGAATGTTGAAAGTCTCAGCAGAGGAGATGTGGAAAAAATGTTTCCCATTGTGCGAGAGTCTAGGACAAGAGTGGACAGCCTCAGGATTGGGGGACGCCGTTTAAAATCAGAGATGCAGAGATACTTCTTTTGTCAAAGGGTGGTGAATATGTGGAAATTTTTGCCACATGCAGTGGCGGAGGCCAAGTCCTTGTGTGTATTTAAGGCAGATCATGATAGATTCTTGATTGGACAAGGCATCAGTGGTTACGGGGAAAAGGCTGGGAACTGGGGTTGAAAAGGAGATTTAAAAAAAGGCATCAGCCATGACTGAATGTCGCAGCAGACTCGATGGGCCTCATGGCCCAATTCTGTTTTAATGCTTTATGATCTATGTTTTGCATGGTGAATGACATGACTGGAAAATTTCCGGTTACAGGTCCAATAACTCAAGGTGTTTTTTGCAGTGAATTCAGTGACCCAGTTTGCTCAAGAATATTTTGCCCCCTTAGCACCGGCGTAAGTTACTTCCTCTGAACTATTGATAATTCGGCTGTAGGTGTAGCAACAGAACAAAATGTTAATGAGAAAGAACTCAATGAGCACACTGTGCCTCTGTCCATTCCATTTAGATTGACGATGCCTCTTGCTTTCGGTCCGTGGTGGAGTGCTCCATCTACAGGCAGTGCTCCGAATTACACACAACCAGCAGAGAGTGAGTGACAATGTGATTACTTTGCATCTATGACAGCATCTCCATACACTAGAATAAAACAAAAGATTGATTATGAATCAAGCATTTCTCATCCGTATTGCATTTACGTCATTCATGCCTGTGCAGTGGTATCTGGTGTATGCCGCTGATAGATTAATTAAGCAAAACACCACAGTTACATGGCATTTGGCCCAGTGAAAACATGACGACCTGGGTGCCAAGCAAGCTGGTCCCGACTTCTTGCTTTAGGCGCATATCCATCCAGTCCCGCATTTCGATGATACCATGAGCAGAATTAGAGTTATTTACCCCATCGGGTATGAACCGCCATTTCATCATGGCTGATGTTTTCCCATCCCAGAACCGAAGGGGTGGGGCACGACATCACCTATCAGCTACTTACAATGCAGTCCCAACTCTTCTAACCCGGCGTTTTCACAACAATTCACATCTCCATTCACGCACAGACAGGACTAATGATCTCATTACCTCTCCGACTCTTAAAGTCTCTCATGAGATTGCTGTAGATTTAAACAACCGACAGAATTTATAAGCCGGAAAACTACCCACCATGGTTTAGAACTGAGGTGCCCTCGCCGATGTGGCGAAATATCTTCTAGACAACACAGCAAGCCTAATTGCCTTTCTTTGCACTGCTTGATAACCCTTTCATTTGTTCTGATAAGGTGCATGACCATACATTTCCTGACACTGTAATTAATATGCCATTTCTTTGCCCCTTCTCTTACTCTGTCTAAGTCTTTCTGTAGCTTCTATACTGTCTCAAAGTTACGATCCAAAAGGCCGCCGTTATAAGCACTTTTTTCACTATCCCCTGATATCGAATTGAATACTCATCATCCTAAATCCTTGTTTTCATTACAGGGTCCATTGCCCTAACATTCATATCACAAGCCCTCCGTATAGTTGATTTCCATCACTTCACACTCATCTGTATTGAGATCATTTGTCCACTCCTCCGTCCAATCTTCTACGTAATCAAGTCCCTCATAACTGTCTGATATACCTCAGTATCAATAGCAGCTCCTACGTTGGTGTCATCTGCAAATTTGGATTAGATTAGATTCAACTTTATTGTCATTGTGCAGAGTACAGATACAAGCCAAAGAAATGCGGTTAGCATCTGACCAGAATTGCAAAGAATAGTTTTATTTACAAAATAACTGCGAATAAAAAGTAAGTGCTGCAGCACACAAATGCAATAGTACTGATACAGTACAATATGGGCGCAATACTGCTTAGCGCATGTGATGATGTGAGCTTCAGCAGGGTCACAGCCTCAGGGAAGAAGTTCTTCCTGTACCTGCTGGTGCGGGAACGGAGGCTGCCATAACGCCTACCGGATGGGAGTAGAGTGAAAAGTCCGTGGTTAGGGTGAGATGCATCCTTGATAATGCTTTTTGCCCTGCCCAGGCAGCGTTTATAGTAGATTTTCTCAGTGGTGGGCCATTGGGTGCCGATTTACTGATCAAGACGTGTACTGTCCATCGAAATCATTGACCCCTGTGGCACAGCATATGTCAACAGCATCCGTCTATCACACATATTCACCTGGATCCATTTATTCCTTCCCAGGCCTTGCCCCACCATCACTCTCCCCGTACTGGCCACCTGCCTTCAACATTCACTCGGGACAGAGTACGTCAAACGATTTACTTCGATAGCCACTGGTTGAAGCGCTGAGTTCCTCCAAAATTTTGTCCTTTGCATTATATGACCCGTATTAGGGAAGAAGAGCAGGATGTTACACAATATTGGCATGCAACCTCAATACAGTCCTAAATAATCGTGCAATGTCATTTCCACTCCTTTACCCAATAACGCTTGGAACGAATACGCTGTATCTTTGACCATTCCATTGGAAGTATTTAGTTAGTAGTGGAAGCTTGTTGCCATTACCAACACCGGCTATAACATCCTGAAGGAACATTGGGACGTGCGCCTCAACTGGCCTCTGACAACCAGATCCAGCGTCTGGCCTTCAGGTGTGACTTAGCTAATGACCTCGGCGGAGCCATTTCTACTGGTAGGAGACGGGGCCGTTACTGCTGGCTGAAACACGGTCGCTTCGGGCTCATGGGACTCATAGGCCGGAGTTGGCAGCTCATCCAGGATATATAAAACTCTGTTCTCAAATAGCCGCTGCTGTTCCCTCCCATCGGCAGGCTTGGGAGTAATTCAAAGGGAAAATCCGGAATTGGAGCCTCTTTGTTAGTCTTACGTTGATTTCAGTGGTGGTTGGCAATGTCTTCGACGCTGCTGGTACCTAACCGTATCGGTTTCTGCTGTATCATTGGGTTCAGCGGTTTCATAAAGAGTGAAAGCTTGCTACATGGCAACAGCTGGCGCTCCATATTGTACTGCCCAGGCCTAGGTATCAAGACAGCTAGGACGAAATATCCTTGGTCAGCTCTGACTGAAGGAGGCCTCTGACTCAAACATACCTTTGACTTCTGTCAGTGCTTAAGCCATTTCAACTCCTCACTCACTGTACTGTACACCCAACTAACGCTCAGGACATTAATTCGACAATTACTGCTTCCTTAAAAATGTGAATACCTGGAAATGTTGCATTCTGTTCCTCATCCAAATTGTGGGTACAGATTGGAAACAGCCGGGCTCAGAGGATTGGTCTCTGCAACACCCATCGGGTTTAGCTGCATTCTGAAAGAGGGTCTGGTAATTCCTTGTCTTTAAACATAGAGGCCCGAGAAACAGGAACAGGCCACTAGTCCTCTCCACACCACACTGATATACAATGAGACCCAGGCTGGTCCACCTTGTCCCCAACACCACTCCTCAAGGCGCGTGGCGGTTAACTTTACTCCCGTGTCTATCGCCAATATAGCGAAGCCTTTCCCTTCTTCCTCCCTAGGTTGGGGCAATGTCGTCCCAATTTCATTCGCCGCCCTCTCAACGGCGCTAATTTACCTCGGAGTGAAACTGACATGAAACGTGGAACATTTGCTATCTACATCTTCACCGGAAATTTGGGGAAGGAGCAGGAAGCGAGTTCTGCAGGAGTGTCGCCCTCTTGTCGGATCCAGTATCCCCACTGGATTGACACTTTTGGAAAACAAGGAGAGCTGGATAATACGCACGCACGTGACAACAGTTACAGGTCACCTGGCAAAAGACAGGCGCGTGGACTGATCCCGCGCCAGCCCGAGAGCGCGAGGGGGTGAAGCTAAGTGGTTGACAGTGGGCAGGGCCGAACGCACGTGCACGAGTGCGCTGGGGAGTCTGCAGACTGAGCGGTCTCTCGGTCCGGTACCCTGCTGCCAAGCTGAGCGAGTGTCGTAACTTCAACCCCCCACCACGGATTTCAAACGCAAAACTCATGCAAATATGTTATTAGGCCAATTTCCATTGGCTGTCAGTCAACTGAAAAATCACATGTGCCGTCGTTAGACCACTATACACTCATTCACTTTTATTGTTTTCCTGTGAACAGACTAATAGGAGGAATTGGTTCACTTGTCCCGTCGAACCTGCTGTTCCAAACAACAATCTAATTTCAACGTGATCGATCTGAATTGGCCTTTAACCCTCATTCCCGTGTGCCGTCTTTCTTATATCTGTCTTGGTTACGATTTATTAAACATCTTGGCATGAATATAATTAAAACCTTTGCTTCCTCTGGCCATTGTGAGGCGCTAAAACACTCACAACCAACCCAGACGAAAAAGAAAGAAATATATATATAATCCGAAATTCGGTATTTTGAAAGCGGAGCAGTTGCTGGCTAAACAAATACCGCACCATTGCTCTCACACTGATGTTGCTAGTTCTAGAACAGTTTTTAAGCTGGAAGTAGGGTGTGAAAAGTATCAACCGCGCAAACAAGTTACTGCAGGAAAACAAACACCTCCCCCCCCCCCCACCACCCCGCCGACAGAAGAGGCTTAAAACAGAAATGATGCCTTCTTGAAGACTGATTCCAAAGTCAGACAGCAGTTTGACTGGAAATAAAGTCCTTAATCAAATATTTTCACGGTAATTCCCAAAGAATATTCTGGCAGTGTGGGTTTCTACAACAAACCTCCGTGCAAGCAATCAGGCGAGGGAGATTTGGCTGATGTGGGAAGTGCGAGTTGCTGTTGTATGAGGCTCAGAGCTCAGTGTCTGTGCAAGCAGCGGCCCGTCCCACAAGCGCACATTCCAAAGAAATGGGAGAGGGCACTCTGCTCAAACCCAGTCCAACCCAGTTCCACGTTCACTTTCAACTGTGAAAAAGGTTGGTCTAACGTGTATGTAACCCTTTGCGCCACAAGAAACACCAATAACACCCACAATGAGATGTACAATCGCATTAACTAGGCTCTGGAATCTAAAAGGTTAATGTTAACGTTGCTGCGAGTTTACACCATTTGTCCCTTAACATATGATTCCAACCACTGTAGATGTTTGTATCAATATTTCTCACTATTCCTTCAAATAAATCAATCTGTGGCACTATCAATTATAAAATCCCACTGCCTGTTATTCGGTTTAGTTACTTTTTAAGGATAGAGAGAGATCGGTGACGGGACCCTGGCCCGTGCGACATTGCAGCTTAATCTGCCGCTGTGAAAGTTACTTTCTGCACGAACACCTTGGAGAGTGTTTGTGAATGGAGGCACCCATGTCCTTTGAAGTAATCTGATTCGATAATAATTAATTCCTTAACTTGGTCAGCTGAGGGCTCCCTTCTCTCATTGTTCCCTTCCCGATCCCAACGGATTTAAAGCCAAGCCTCGCTCTAAACGCTGAATAATTGTGCAGCATTAGAGACAGCACTTAACTCTGATGTTTGGACTGAACGGCTTTAAATGTGGTCCCGGGTAATCACAGTCTGACTACCGGGTGAGCGGCAATCTTCCTGCCCTTGTGTCCTCACCTATTACGGAGAGTTGCGTCTGAGCTGTTGCTCCTGAGGCCATTCGTCTATAAAATGTCCGTCGCTCATTACAGACTTAAAGGGCACGGTGAACCTCGGGAACGCTGAGCTGCGTAGTCTGGCTCACACTTACTCTCACCGGCCCGAGTCAAGCCCGACAGAGTGAGGAGAGGGGATTAGAACAAATGTAGCAACCGTAACCCGGAAAGCAAACAGGCTGTGTTAACTAATCCTCGCGGCCACAGGCAGTTTTTGTCTGGATTTCCTAGTGACATTCCCGCCTAGTTCTTACATTGCAAACAGTGCTGCGGAGTTTCTCTTTTTAACTGAACGAGTCCAGGCTGCAAATTTGGTCCAGCCTGGGTTCGTGAGGGTCTGAGGACCGCCCGGCGCGTAAAAATATCTAACCGAAGCAGGTCAAGTTTCAGCTCAATCATCGCTCACCTGCCTCGGTACAGGGAACTGCCTTTCTGCTGATATTAGAACAAACTCTTTCGACAATATACTCCCATTCAACTGGAATCAATTTGGTCAAAGATTGTCAGATCAGTGGAGTTTATTGACATTCGTTTAATAGCATCAGCATTAAGAGATGTCAAAGTTGCTGGTGAACGCAACAGGCCAGGCAGCATCTCTAGGAAGAGGTACAGTCGACGTTTCAGGCCGAGACCCTTCGTCAGGACTAACTGAATGACTTAGTAAGAGATAGAAGGCGAATGTACCAAAAGCATTCTTTCCGACTCTATCTACCTGTGACACTACTTCAAATGAAGTGTGACCCATAATCCCAAATCCATTTTTTTTCTGTAACACTCCTCAGTTCCCTAACTCTTACTTCTGAAACCTACCATCGTTATTTCTACAGCAGAGCAACAGCTTCCACTTGCCTGCATTAAATTACATCTGCCATTTTCACCTCTGTTTTGTAGTTCTTCCAGATCCTGCTGCAAGCTTTGATAATCTTCCCCGTTGTCACCTATCACGGTGTCATCGGCAGATTTTCTGGTCCAGTTAACCACATTATAGTCCAGATCATTCTAAAAGATGAGAAACAGCAGTGGCCCCAGCACAGACCCCGCGGCCCTCCACTAGCCACAGGTCTCCACTCAGAGAGGCACCATCTAGTAGCACTCACTGCCTTCCCCCGCGCCGGCCGCCAATTGCATTGCTGAAGTCCATACAGACATCGTCCACTGGCTTGTCTTCATCGACATTCCCGGTAAATTCCTCGTAACCTTGCCGGAAAACTCTCTAAGATTACCCAGTACAGAACGCCACATTGACTATCCCTAATCAGTCCTGCCCATTAATATCTCACGTGTACGGTCCTTCCATTAATTCTCCCAATACTGATGTAAGCAGCAACGGCCTACAATTTCCTGGTTGCTTTCTGACCCTTTCATAAACAGCGGAGAAATAAAAAAAAACTATCCACCAATCCTCCAGTAGCTTACCTGTCACTCAGAATAATTTAAATATATATGCTGCGACACCACCAACTTCCGGACTTACATACTTCGCTGTCCGAGTTGTTTCCAATTCGGCTGAGAGACAGGATCCAACATTTCATGTTCCTTAATGACATAATACCCGTGTTCAAATTCTACTAACGAAAAAGCAGTTCTGAGTTTTATTTGAATGGACTGTATTTCCACGAGCTTCAACACTTGGCAATCTACTGGACTGGGCCTCACAAAACCCAACGAGATGTCAGTAGTGATGGACAAGGTTTTGTGTTTTAGGGTGTGGGAAAGCAGCAGGTCAGATGGAGCCCATTGTTGTTGAATGAAGTCACTCGCTTCTGTGGAAGATTCAGAGCTGGTGAAGTGTTGAGGTGCGGAGGCAGATGTTGGAATGAGGCAGGTACTGAGGGAGGTCAGATGATATAGTCCGAGCGTTATTTGGTGTAGGACTGGAAACATGTTTATTTAGGACGTTGGTGACATTGCATTGCTTTTGGCACATTGGCCTTCTTGATTTTCTGGTTGACTGCCGATTACCAGTGGTGTTCCACAGGGTTGCGTGTTCGGGCCGCTTCTTTTTACGTTGTACATTAACGATTTGGATTATGGAATGAATGGCTTTGTGGCTAAGTTTTCTGATGCTATAAAGATAGGTGGAGTGGCCCGTAGTGCTGTGGAAACAAAGAGTTTGCAGAGAGACTTGGATAGATTGGGAGAATGGACAAAGAGGTGGCAAATGAATTACAATGTTGGGAAGTGTATGGTTATGCACTTTGGCAGAAGAAATAAACGGGCAGACCATTATTTAAATGGGGAGAAAAATGAAAGTTCTGAGTTGCAGAGTTGCAACGGGACTTGGGAGTCTTCGTATCGTACAGGATACCCTTAAGGTTAACCTCCAGGTTGAGTCGCTGGTGAAGAAGGCGAATGCAATGTTAGCATTCATTTCTAGAAGAATAGAGTATAGGAGCAGGGATGTGATGTTGAGGCTCTATGATGCGCTGGTGAGACCTCACTTGGAGTACTTTGGGCAGTTTTGGGCTCCTTATTTAAGAAAAGATGTGCTGACTTTGGAGATGGTTCAGAGAAGATTCACTGGAATGATTCCAGGAATGAGAGGGTTAACAAATGAGGAACATTTGTCCGCTCTTGGACTGTATTCCTTGGAGTTTAGAAGAATGAGCGGGGACCTCAAAGAAACATTTCGAATGCATGGACAGAGTGGATGTGGCAAAATTGTTTCCCATGGTGGGGGAGTCTAGTCTGAGATGGCATGAATTAAGGATTGAAGGGCGCCCATTCAGAACAGAGATGCGAAGAATTTTTTTTTTTTTTTTTTTTTTTTTTAGCCAGAGGATGGTGAATCTGTGGAATTCGTTGCCCCATGCGGCAGTGGAGGCCTAGTCATTGGGTGTATTTAAGGTAGAGGTTGATAGGTATCTGAGTAGCCAGGGCATCAAAGGTTATGGTGAGAAGGCGGGGACTGGGACTAAATGGGAGAATGGATCAGCTCATGATAAAATGGCGGAGCGGACTCCATGGACCGAATGGTCAACTTCTGCTCCTTTGTCTTATGGTGTTATGGTCTTAATTCAATATTTTGAGTACAGCAGACGGGAATTTTTTTGAAGTTGTGTTAGGCATTGCTCAAGGCGAATTTGGAGTATTATGTGCCGTTATGGTCACCTACCGACAAGAAAGAATAAAGGGAAAGAATACATAGAATTTTACAGTGAAGCTGCTAGTATGGAGGACATGAATTATAAGGAATTATTGGATAGTTTCGGAGTTTATTCCTTGGAAAGTAGAATATTGTGGGACGAATGTTAGATGTAGACAACAAAGATGCGGGGTAGAGTTGGGGTAAACGCAAGCAGACACTTTGCATTGAGTTTGTGTGGACATGCCATCAGAGATCATGGGTTAAGGGTGGAATGTGAAAAGTTGAAGAGGATTACGAGGGAAATCTTCTTCATTCAGAGGAATGTGAGAGTGTAAATGCTGCTGCCGGCACAAATGGTGCATGCGAGTTGGATGTGAAATTTTAAGATGATTTTGGATAGTGGTGCTATGGGTAACTATGGCCCGGGTGCAGGTGGATGGAAGTCTGCATTGCGAGGACTGTGCCGAAGGTCCTGCTTCCATTCTGTACTTTCCTTTGAATCTGTAACTCCTTACTCATTGATTTACAATACCGACAACTGTCCAAAATAAAATAAGATCCAAAATAAATATCAGAAGTTCAATTGTTCACAGGTTAAATCTCCAAATATAGTCTGACAGCGTGCTTGTGTTTGGAAGTTGTTTCAAACTGCCCGCCCACTACTCCCGCATACTGCCTTTCGCCAATCTTTCGTACCTACAGTAATACACCAAATGCCGGACGAACTCAGCATCTCAGGCAAAGTCTATGGAATTGAAGAAGAATTCGACCTTTCGGGCCGACACTCTTCAGTGGAACTGCAAAGGAGGGAAGAAGAGGCCAGGTAATTGATTGATAAGGAAGGTTATTGAAGTCGTTTCAACCTGCCTACTGCATCTGCACACTCCCGTTTGCCGACCGCTCGTAACGATGGTAACACAAATCAATGCTAGAAGAACTCAGCCGGTTTGGCAAGATCTATGGAATTGAACAAGAATTCGACCTTTCGGGCCGACGCCCTTCAGAGAAATGAGAAATAAAGCAGGGAGAATCCAGACTATTGATTGTTTAGGAAGATTTGAGTTGTTGTGTGAGATTCGGAGCTCAGTATCTCTGCATGATCAGCTACCTCGCCCGCACATACCTGAGAATAGGGAGAGGCCGTTCTGCTGAAATGGTATGCAGTTTCACTCTTATTCAGGTGTGAACAATTTGTCTTTAATATTGCATTTAACCATTTCTGCTGCAGGGAAGAGAGACAGAAAATTTAAACTTATAAAGAAAATTAACAGGGGTCAGAGCCTGCACTTTATTTTAACTCAGACTCAAATCATCTGCAGTTGTTTAAAGAAATATTTCAACGATTATTTAAATAAATCAGCCCATTGCGTTCCTAACATTTCGCCAGCAATATTTTAAATCTTGTTGTGAGGTTGAAGTTCAGAGTGAGGGAGTGAGGGCGGAGGGAAAAAGGAGTCAGAAGGAGAGAGAATGGGTGAGCAGGGAGCAGGGAAACGGCAGGATGTCTATGGGAGGTGGAGGAAGGGGAGCTCAAGATGGAAGAGCGTGTAGGAAAGTGCAGAGGGGAAAGTGCAGAGCTGGACTGAGATGAGAGAGGCAGAGGAAAAGAGAGATCGAGATGGCAGAGAGAGGGGAAGTGCAGGAGACAGGCAGTGGATGATTGAGTGCACGGGAAAGTGAAATGGTTAGAGCGAGGGTTGTGGGAAAGTCTCACAAACCAGCCAGGGAGTTTAGGCCTGTGCTCCTGATATCAGCAGTGGGAAAGTGGGAAAGCACCGTATGTGTGAGTATTTTAATAGAGAGGACTGACTAGGATAGTCAGCATGGCTTTGTGTATTCTAGGCAATTTTTTCATGCAGTCACGAGGTAAATTTCAAGGAGAGTTGATGAAGGTAATGCAGTGAATGAGGTTTTCATGGATTTTATCAACAGATTTTATGAAAATCCGGCATAACAGATTCATCAACAAAATCCATTAGCTTTGCATTCAAGATGAGGTAATACTTTGGGGTGGACATTGGCGTACTGGGACGAGGCAGAGAGTGGTGGCAGATGGTTGCCTTACTAAGTGGAGGCCTGTGACGAGAAGAGAGACACACGTGTTGGTGCTGGATATGGAAGCAATCAAAAGACACTCATGTCGATGGAACACAAACTTACATTCCGTCTGGTTAGCCTCCCACCTGATGGTGTGAGCATCGATATCTCAAAAATTCGGTAATGCCCCCGTTAACTGCAACATTCCTAATTTTCATTTCTCCTTTCTCTTCCTGCCTGCTTACCTGAAACCCCAACTGCTTGCATTGACAGAAATCAGAAATAAAGCATAACTCGTGTGGAGAATCGAAGGAACGACAGATATGAGGATTTTTTTAAATCTATTTATGTTCAGCTAGAGAATAGTAAATCACTGTTATTAATTTCCCAGCCGGCTGTGCAGCTATGCTATTGGGTATAGTTATTAAATCGAAGGTTAATATGTTTCTGATCAGTTAGGACATCAAAGGTTATAGGACGGAGGCAGCCGGATGGAGTTGCGAGGAATAGTAAATCAGCCACGATTGAATTTTGGAGCAGAATGGTCCGAATGGCCGAATTCTGCTCCAATTATAGGATGATGTGGAAAGTTTAAACACGATGCAGAATAGATTTACCGACATACCTCTCAGGTAAGACAATAAGTCTTATGAGGAAACGTTGAGGCATCTCTGTTTTTTTGTCGAATTAATGCTCTGAGCGTTATTTGAAAGGACAGTTTCACCCCCAACTTGCGCGGTTGGCAATAAATTCGACTGGGCCTCACAAATCCAATAAGATTTAAGTATTGATGGACACGTTGCGGGGGTTCAGGTTGGGGAGAAGCAACAAACCAGATGGAGTCCATTGCTGGAAATGAAGTCACCCACTTCTGCAGAAGAAGCAGAAATAGTGGAGGGCTGAGGCGGTGAGGGAGGTTTTGACATGAGGTAGCTACTGAGCGAGGTGAAAGGTACTATATATATTCTAAACGCTGTTGGGTACACAAGTGGAAATAACTTTGCTGAATTATTCAGGACATTACTGAGAATGCATTGATTTTGGCACATTGGCTGTCATAAATTAATACTTTTGAGTACAAGAGATGGGAAACATGTTGAGCTTGTTTGAGGCATTGTTCAGGCCGAATTCGGAGTATTGTGTGCAATTGTGGTCATCTACCTACAGGGAAGGCTACAGAGTAATAGTACAGAGAAAACTTAACTGGACGTTGTCTGGTATGGAAGACATGAGTTATAAGGTGAGATTGAATAGAATCGGACTTTATTCCTTAGAAATAAGAACACCAAGGAATATTTGTTAGAGGTACACACAAAGATGAGGGATAGTGATAGGGTAAATGCAAGTAGGGATTTTCAGTGAGTTTGGGTAAACTTACAATCAGAGGTCATGTCTTAAGGGTGGAAGGTGAAAAGGATAGGAAAAGGAAAGTTACCTCGCATCCGGAGTTTTTCCGGTTAGCGGACAATTTCCCTCCACGCCCTTCTGACGTAGTGGGGAACCGCGTACGAGGCAATTGACAGTAGTGGTTTGCAATTGCCCTCTGCCGGGTGAGATTCCAAAGATATCACCAGCTCATAACCCGGCAAGGATGGAAAGCGTGCAGGGGAGCCGGCTGGATTCGAACTCGGGACCTTTCGACTAATGCCACTACGCCACCAGTCGAGTCAGAAAAGGTTAAGAGTATTACAAATGAACACTTCTTCATTCAGAGGATTATGAGAGTGTAAAAAAATGCTTCTGTGGCAAGTGGTGCATGCGGGCTACATTTCAAACTTGAAGGGAATGTTGGATAGTGGGGGCCTCTGTACAGGTGGATGGGAGTTTGCAGATGAGGGTCATGGGCCGAAGGGCTTGTTTCTATACTGTACGTTTCCATGACTCACTAACTCCTTAATAATTGATTCGTAACACACACAAACGGATGATTAAACTAAGATCCAATATAAATTTCAGAAGTTAGACTGTTCACAGCTTAGTTCTCCAAAAAATATTCTAACACCGTGGTTATGTTTTGATGCCGTTTCAAACTACTTACTGCTTCATTACTCCATTTCGCCAATCTTTCGTAACTATGGTAACGCAAAACAATGCCCGAGAAACTCAGGCAAAATCTGTGGAATGGATCAAGAATTCGACCTTTCGGGCCGACACCCTCAGAGAAATTAGAAATCAAGCAGGAAGAGTCCAGATTATTGATTGACTAGGAAGGTTTGGGTTCTTGCTCTGTGAGATTCGGAGATCAATGTCCCTGTCTAATCAGTTGCCTGACCCCACAGTTTCCTCATAATAGGGGGTGGCCTTTCTGCTGAAATGAAATGCAATTTCACTCTCATTCAGGTGTGAACGATATGACCTGAATATTGCATTTAACCAATTCTTTTTAACCAATTCTGCTTCAGAAAAGAGTGATGGAAACTTTAACCTTATAAGGAAAACTACCAGGGTCAGAACTTGCACTTACTTTATACTCAGACTTCATTCAACGGCATTTGTTTAAAGAAATATTTTAAAGATTAATTTAAATTACTCAGCCCATTGCATTCCTAACCTTTTCCGACCAATATGTTTAATGCGGATGTAATGGTGACTTTAAGAGGGAGAGTGAGGGAAAGTGCTATAATGAGACGGAAAGAGAGTGAGTGGGTGAGCAGGGAGAGGGAAAAGGGCAGGGTGTGTGCGAAAGTTGGAGAAAGGGAAGCTCAAGATGGAGAAAGAGGGTAGAGTGGCGAGCTGGACTGAGAGGAGAGAGGTAGCGAAAAAGAGCTTTACAGAGGGCAGAGAGGGGTAGTGTAAGAGAGAGGGAGTCGAAGGTAGAGTGCACGGGTTAGTGAGCGGGATAGAGCGAGGAATGTGGGAAAGGCTCAGAAATCACCTGTGGAATCACAGGTCCCTACTCGTGACATCAGTAGTAGTAAAGTTTGCAAGCACCGTATGTATCAGTATTTTAATAGACGGGACTGACTAGGGCTAGTCACGGCATTGTATATCCCACACTATGTTATTGAGTTTCCCGAGGAAGTAACGATTTTTTTCCTCAGGAAAGTCGACAAACGAACTGTATTGGATGATGGCTAAGTTGACTTTATCAGGAGAATTTATCAAAGTCCCGCATCGGAGATTTGTCAGGAAAATCCGTGAGCTTTACTTTCAAGATGAGGTATAACATTGGAGTGGACATTGGTGTAGGGGCAGGAGACAGACAGTGAAGGAAAATGGTTGCCTTTCTAATTGGAGGCCTGTGTCTAGTGGAAAGCTGCACATTTCTGTGCTGGATATTGAAGCAATGAGGCCACACTCACGTTGATGAAACAGCAACTTACATTTCGTCTGGGTAGCTTCTGAACTAATGGTTTAGAGTCTACCCAGACGGAATACCTTGGTATATCGGATATCTTGAACTTCCGGTACTGCCCCGTTCCATTTCACATTTCCGCATTCTCATTTCCCTCTCACTCTTTATCTGCCTACCTGCAAACCTAACTACTGGCAGTGCCAAAAATTGCAAATCATGTGTAACTCTTCTGGAGAATCGCAGATGGACAGAGATGATTGTGATTTAATCCTTTATTAATTGATTAATTAATTTATGATTATTATTATTATAGCCAGAGAGTGGTAAATCTCTTATCATTTTTTTTTCAGCCAACTGTGGAATCGAAGTTATTGGATTTAGTTTTGAAAGCGAATGTTCGTATCTTCTTGATCAGTCAGGAGTTCAAAGGTTACGGCAAGAAGGCAGCAGCATGGAATTACGAGGAATAGTAATTCAGCCATGATGGAACGGCGGAGCAGAGTGGCGGAAATGGCCTCATTCTGCTGCAATTATAGGAGTATTTGGAGCGTTTAAAGTTGACGCAGAACAGATTTTCCGAGATGCTATTCAGGTATGACAAAAAACCTTTTAAGAAAACGTTGATGGATCTCTGTTTTATGGATCTGGTAGGAAGGAGTATGACATATTGCTTGATAGAAGAGTGATAAGTGATAAGAGATTTTGGGATATTGGACAGCTAGACATTGTCGAGGACGTAAGTGGCTAATACGAAGGGCATAACATTAAAAGAATCGGAAGAGATTATAGTCTGGATGCGAGAAGCAACATTTTGTTACACAGAGATTGCTGCGGTCCTGGAACAGGCTGCCAGGGCTGGTGTTCGGTGCTGAGACATTAGGGACATTTCAAAGACATGTGAGCGAAAGAAAAAAAATACAGCATTAAGCTGATGGAGTGGTTTGGTTGATTTTGGAGTCGGCTGAAAGGAAGTTCGTATGCACGTGAACTGAAGACTATTAATATCCTAGCCGGAAGGCTTGCGAGTGCTGCTCGAGGTGGGGTGGGTGGGGGAATTGGTGATGGGAGGGGGAAGGGTAAATCCAGACTTGCAAGCGATAACAACAAGGCTGCCGCAGAACAGAAAGTGAGTAGATTGTGGAGACAGATGCTAAGGCCTCAGACAGAATCAGGAATTTAATTTACATACATCAAAGTTTCTGGTGAACTTTGATGTGTGTTGCTAGAATTTCCAGCATCTGCAGAATTCCTCGTGTCAGGAATTTAATTGTTGATCATGGTGCGAGTTATGTACTCAGCTGCAGATACCTCAATGTAAGAAGTATTGTATTAAAAGGCGGATGAGACCATGGCATGAATGAGCACGTGGATTTACTATATTATCGCCATTAGTGGGATGGTTGCAGTATGAGCAGGACTGGCAGCGCAGTATTCCACCGCTCCGCTGTTTAAGATGAAGCAGAGGGGGAAGGAATAAATGCGGAGGGATGGCGTTACTAGTTAAGGAAGATGTCACATCAGGGTGGATTAGAGAACTCACCTAGTGAGGCGTTCAATGTGGAACGTAGTAATAAGACAGGTATGGCCATGTTAAAGGGGCTTTGGCTTTGGAGCGATGAAGTATGATAGATGTATTACACGGCATTACAGCCCAGCCAAGTGTCCGTGGGAGTTAGAGGAACAAATGTGAAGAGAAATTGCTCAGAATTTCAGCAAACGTCAGTTTGTTATAGGAGCTGGGGTTAAATTTCCAGGTTTTGACTGGGACTGGGACAAGGTGGAATAGACGTTGTCATCTATTTTCTGGAATGTTTTCTTAATCAGTAGATATAAGTCCCAAATGAGGGAGTGTGCGATATTGATTTGCATTTAGGGAAGGAGGATGGCCAGGTGGCACCATTTTGTATAGGGGAACACGTTGCATCCAGTAGTCCGAAGGACATTAGTTTTAAAGTAAATGTGCAAAAGAAAAACAGATCGGGTCCGCAGTCTGCGTGCTTAAACCAGCTGACTCGGGGAGAGCCCAGCGTTCTTCCGTTGCTTAAGATAGGCTCTAAATTAATCTGTGAAATTTTAGCCCTCTGAGCTTGCTATCAGTCGTGGGAAAGTTGTTAAAAGATATTGTGAGGGACCAAAGAATTTAATTGTATCCGCTGCGGCCCCACCAATTTCCGCACTTACCTCCCACGGTGTCTGACCTATTCCTAATCGGAGTCTACAATTCGCCTAAGGGACAGAAAGCAACATTTCCAAGCTTTATGAAATATCATGTAGGCTCATATTTATTAATTACTCAGTAATTGTCGAATTTATATTCTGAGCAGTATTTGACGTCCCCGAAATTGCATAGTTGGCAA
The DNA here is from genome assembly GCF_030028105.1 of Mobula birostris. NCBI lineage: Eukaryota > Metazoa > Chordata > Chondrichthyes > Myliobatiformes > Myliobatidae > Mobula > Mobula birostris. The sequence continues at coordinate 53,715,401 of NC_092382.1, read as the reverse complement.
TAAACTGCACTGGGCCTCAGAGAATCCGATGAGATTCGAGCAGCGATGGACACGTTCTGTGGATTCAGCTTGGGAGAAGCAACCGGTCAGATGGAGTCCAATGTTAGAAAGGAGGTCACTCACCTCGGTCGAAGAGGTGGTAATGGTGAAGAGCTGAGGTGGTGAGGGAGATTTTGAAATGTTGTAGGCAGTGAAGAAGGTCAAAGGTACAATGTATATAATCCAAGCGTTATTGGGTATACGATTGGAAATAACTTTGCAGGATTATTTCTGACTTTACTGAGACTGCATTGTTTTTCGAACATTGGCCTACATAAATCAATACATTGAGCACAGGAAATGGGATTTTTGTTGGTGTAGTATAAGGCATTGCTGAGGCTGAATTTGGAGTACTGTGTGTAGTTTTGGTCGCCTACCTACAGGAAAGGATACAGAGTAAGAGTACAGAGAAAAATTACCAAGAGGTTGCCTGGTATGGACGACCTGACTGATAAGGTAACATTACAGATTATTGGACTTCATTCCTTGGAACTTAGAGCACTGAGCGAAGCTTTGAGAGTGGTGCACAAAATTATGGGGGTATAGATATAACCATATAAACATACAACAATTACAGCACGGAAACAGGCCATGTCGGCCCTTCTAGTCCGTGCCGAACTCTTACTCTCACCTAGTCCCACCGACCTGCACTCAGCCTATAACCCTCCTTTCCTTTCCTGTCCATATATCTATCCAATTTAACTTTAAATGACATCATCGAATCTGCCTCAACCACTTCTGCTGGAAGTTCGTTCCACACAGATACCACGCTCTGAGTAAAGACGTTCCCCCTTATGTTACCCCTGAACTTTTGCCCTTTAAATCTCAAATCTTGTTTGAATCTCCCCCACTCTCAATGGAAAAAGCCTATCCACTTGAACTCTATCTACCCCCCTCATAATTTTAAATACCTCTATCAAGACCTCCCTCAACCTTCTACGCTCCAAAGAATAAAGACCCAACTTGTTCAAACTCTCTCTGTAACTTAGGTGATGAAACCCAGGTAACATTCTAGTAAATCTTCTCCGTACTCTCTCTATTTTGTTGACACCTTTCCTATAATTCGGTGACCAGAACTGTACACAATCCTCCAAATTTGACCTTACCGATGCGTTCTACAATTTCAACATTACAACCCAACTCCTATACTTAATGCTCTGATTTATAAAGGCCAGCATACCAAAAGCTTTCTTCACCACCCTATCCACATGAGATTCTACCTTCAGGGAAGTATACACCATCATTTCTAGATCCACCTGTTATACTGCATTCTTCAATGCCCTATCATTTACCGTGTATGTCCTATTTTGATTAGTCCTACCATAATGTAGCACCTCACAATTATCAGCATTAAACTGTGTCTGCCATTTTTCAGCCCACTCTTCTAACTGGCCTAAATCTGTCTGCAAGCTTTGAAACACAACTTCATTTTCCACAGCTCCACCTATCTTAGTAACATCGGCATACTTACTAATCCAATTTACTACCCCATCATCCAGATCATTAATGTATACGACAAACAACGTTGTACCCAGTACAGATCCCTGAGGCACACCACTCATCACCGGACTCCAATCTGACAAACAGTTATTCACCACTACAGTCTGGCGTCTCCCATCCAGAAACTGCTGAATCCATTCTACTTCTTCAATATAAGTACCTAATGATTCAATCTTCCCAACTAACAGTCCATGTGGAACCTTGTCAAAAGCCTTACTGAAGTCCATATAGACAGCATCCACTGCTTTACCCTCGTCAACTTTCCTAGCAACGTCTTCAAAAAAATAATTTAAAAAATTTGTCAAACATGACCTTCCACGCACAAATCCATGTTGTCTACTCCTAATCAGACGTTGTCTATCCAGATAATTACATATACCATCTCTAAGAATAGTTTCCATCAATTTACCCACAACTGACGTCAAACTCACAGCCTGATAATTGCTAGGTTTACTCTTAGAACCCTTTTTAAACAATGGAACAACATGAGCAATAAAACAATCCTCCGGCACCATCTCCGTTTCTAATGACATTTAAGATATTTCTGTCAGAGCCGCTGCTATTTCCACACTAACTACTCTCAAGGACCTAGGAAATATCCTGTCAGGACCCGGAGACTTATCCACTTTTGTTATTCCTTAAAAGCTCCAGTACCTCCTCTGCTTTAATCATCATAGTTTCCATAACTTCCCTACCTGTTTCCCTTATCTTACACAAGTCAATATTCTTCTCCCCAGTGAATACCGAGGAAAAGAAATTGTTTTGCATGGCCAAATCTCTTTTGGCTCCACACATAGCTGTCCACTTTGATTCTCTAAGGGACCAACTTAATCCCCCACTATCCTTTTCCTATTAATACAACTGTAGAAACCCTTTGGTTTTATTTTCACCTTACTTGCCAAAGCAACCTCATATCTTCATTTAGCTTTTCTAATTTCTTTCTTAAGATTCTTTTTACATTCTTCATATTTCTGCAGCACCTCATTTACTCCATGCTGCCTATATTTATTGTAGGTATCTCTCTTTTTCCGAACTGTGTTTCCAATATCCCTTGAAAACCATGGCTGCTCAAACGCTTAACCTTTCCTTTCAACATAACAGGAACATAAAGATTCTGTACCCTCAGAATTGCACCTTTAAATGACCTCCATTACTATATTACATCCCTCCCATAAAACAATTTGTCCCAATCCACTCCTTCTAAATCCTTTCGCATCTCCTCAAAGTTAGTCTTTCTCCAATCAAAAATATCAACCCTGGGTCCAGACCTATCCTTCTCCATAATTATATTGAAACTAATGGCATTGTGATCACTGGACCCGAAGTGCTCCCCAACACAAACCTCCGTCATCTGCCCTATCTCATTCCCTAACAGGAGATTCAACACTTCTCCTTCTCTGATTGGTACCTCTCTGTATGGCTGCAAAAGAAAGATCCTGCACACATTTTACAAACTCCAAACCGTCCAGCCCTTTAACAGTACTTTTACAGTATGGGCTTCCCAGTCTATGTTTGGAAAATTAAAATCTCCCACAATCACAAGCTTATTTTTACTCCAAATATCTACTATCTCCTTACAAATCTGCTAGGATAAATGCAGGTTGGAATTTTCCACTGAGTTTGGATGCACTAACAATCAGAGTCATCTGTTAATGGTGGAAGGTTTAAGGGCAACATGAAGCAGTTTGCAGTTGGAAGGCGGAGCTGAAGGGCCTGTTTCCATATTATACTGTTCTACAACTCGCTGACTCATTCATCATTGATTGATAACGCAGATATCTGAATTAATGTCCAAATAAATACCATAAGTTAAATTCTTCACAGCTCAATTCTCCCAAAATACTTTAACAGCGTGCTTATGTTGTGAAGTCCACTCATACTGCCCACCTGTTGATCCCACACACTCCCTCTCGCCGATCATCCATAGCTATTGTAATACACAAAATGATGGAGGAACTCAGCAGGTCAGGCAAAGTCTATGGAATTGAATAAAAATTCGACTTTTCGAGCCGAGACGCTTCAGAGAAATTAGAAATGAAGAAGCAACATTGATTGATTAGGAAGGTTTTGGTTGTTGTTCTGTGAGATACGTAGCTCAGTGTCTCTGTGTAATCAACTGCCTGGACACGCAAATGTCGTTCTGCTGAAATCAAATCCACCGTCACCTTGTTCAGTAGTGAATACTGTGTCTTTAATACATTAAACCATTTCTACTAAAGTGAAGACCGATGGAACCTTTAACAGTCTAAAGAAGGTGACCAGGGGCCAGAAGCTGCATAGTTATTTTTAACCCTAATCCAATCATCCACAGTTGTTTTAAAACATTTTTTTTTTTTTGCCATTTGAACAAATTAGACCATATCAACCTTAACCTTTGCCACCTTTTAACTGATGTTGATGTGCGGCTGAGAGTGCGATGGGGAGTGTTGGTGACGGGAAGGAAGAGGCAGAAGGAGAGTGCATGGGTGAGCATGGAGAGGGGATGGGGCACGGTGTGTGTGAAGGGTGCAGATAGGGAAGCTGAAGATGGATGAATATGTGGGCAAGAAGAGGGATCGAGAGTTTGCAGAGTGGAGAGAGAGAGGAGAGGGGAGAGATAAAGAGATATAGACAGTACAGACAGAGCGAAATTGTGAGAGAGGGGGAAAAGGAGGTAGAGTGCACGGGTAAGTGAGAGGTATAGAGCGTAGGATGTGGGAAAGTCTCACAAATCAACCAAATAATTATAGGCCACGCTAATATTTTGAAACAACGACTTATATTTCGTCTTCGAAACAAAAGAGTGTAACAGGATTTACAAATAAATGACTCCGAATTGCTTTTACATATACGAAAAACAAAATGGACCAGTGACTCGAAATGTAAACCCGGCCCAATGTGATGACAAAAAATAAAGCCTGAACGTTTATCCCTGACCGCCGGGTCACCTGTGATATCAATCCACAAATAAGTACAAAAGCCCAGAACGAATACTGTACCATAATGTTTCACTGTTATCTTATTCATTCGTTGGTAAATATCTCCTCTGAAATGTTTATCAGATATAAGCAAGTCCCCATAACGTTATGTTGAAAGGAAATCCGGTCCACATCACTTCAGACATATCCCCCTGTGCAGGGCGCTTTAAATATCATTGATTACAGCACATTTGTGATAGTGATTCTGCAGTATGTCAGTTGTGCCGGTTTTATTTGTACAAATGGCCAGCACTGAGAAGTAAACATATGGCCAATATTTTCTGACAACCAGTGACAGTGTGGTGGGTTATGACTGTGCATTATCACTGGCAGTGTGATGTGCTGACGAGCATTTTTATAAAGATGTGTGTCACGCCCTGGAAGGAGACTTTATTGCTATTGTAATGGTCTATATGGAGAAGCCGTGTTTGTAGAACATAGAACATAGAATAGTACAGAACAGTACGGACCATCCGGCCCACAATGTTGTGCCGACCCTTAAACCCTGCTTCCCATATAACCCCACACCCCACCTTAAATTCCTCCATGTACCTGTCTAGTAGTCTCTTAAATTTCCCGAGAGTATCTCCCGCCACCACTGACTCAGGCAGTGCATTCCACGCACCAACCCTCTCTGAGTGAGAAATCTTCCTCTAATATCTCCCTTGAACTTCCAACCCCTTACCAGAAAGCCATGTCCTCTTGTATTGAGCAGTGCTGCCCTAGCGAAGAGGTGCTGTCTGCCCACTCTATCTGTTCCCCTAATACCTTGTACACCTCTATCATGTCTCCTCTCATCCTCTTTCTCTGCAAAGTGTAAAGCCCTAGCTCCCTTAATCTATGATCATAATCCATACTCTCTAAACCAGGCAGCATCCTGGTAAATCTCCTCTGTACCCTTTCCAATGCTTCCACGTCCTTCCTATAGTGAAGCGACCAGAACTGGACACAGTACTCCAAGTGTGGCCTAATCAGAGTTTTATAGAGCTGCATCATTACCTCGCAACTCTCAAATGCTATCTCTCGACTTATGAAAGTTAATACCGCATAAGCTTTGTTAACTTCCATATCTAACTGTAAAGCAACGTTCGTTTAGTTTATAGCTGGAGATTTCCGATGCGTCGGAATGTGAGCCGTCCAATGAGCGGGGTGTGCTTTTCCGTTGTGTACTGACGCCGTTGTGAGCCGAGGCCTTTTGTTCGGCAGGAGACGAAGAGAGAAGACGCAGGGGAGAACCAGTGTCGGATAGGACCCGGTGGGAGACCATTTGTTCGAAATGGATTGCGAGTGACGATCGGAAGATGGTGAGAGCTTCCACGCAGACCGAAGTCCAGCGCGTGAGTCACAGAAAAGTTCAAGATGAACTGCAACGTGAGCACATTTGACTGGTTAATTATAATACGCCCTTTTTCTTTCTATATTTTATTTCTTTAATGACCCTTTAGTTAAGTAACATTAAGTAAATATGATTCCTTTAATCACATGCAGTGTGTTGACTGTTATTTCTTGGCACTGATATACAACAGCGTAGCAAATTACACCGTACCCACACAAACCAGGGTTTGGGGTGGCAGAGCCATCTCATGGGATTGACGGGAGCAGAGTGCGTATTTCGTAGACTTAAACAGACAAAGAAACAGGGTCGGTCAGCGATATTGTTATCGTTTTATGGGTCACGGTTTTATATGTAGTTTAAACTTTGTCCAGCGTGAGACTCGAGTAGCAATGGAATTACCAGTGTACTGAGAGAATGTTCTGAATAAGAAGTGGTATTCTCTGTGCGAGAGACCGGGTGACCGAATAAACTGTGATAATTACATTGCAGTATTGATGGAACTGGACAAGCAATGACATTTTCTATGTTGCCGGTGGCATGTCAGAGAAAGCACTGATAACACCAGCGAGGTCTATGATGGCCCTGTCGGACAGTGACAGATTTTCTGATTGCTGTAATGGACCCTTTGGAAAGAGGAAAATAGGGCACTCATCTCCTCACGATGCACAGAAATCATAAAAGCATCTGTCTCATATCTCTTGTGTTTCTCAATCTATGGTGAAGTATCATTATGTTCTTTGGAAACGTCCTTCTCATTTGAACAACATATTTGTATGAATTATTGTTATTTTAAACGAGCATGAACCGCCATAACACAAAAAGAACAGATATTTTTGGGAGTAATCGACAGGCATCTCACCGCCACTACTACTCCACTGCCCCTCAGTGATCATATTGGTTATTGTACCAGAGAAAGTGTCAGACCTGGTGCGAAAACACTCAGAGGATGCGCAATTCAAAAAAAAAAAAACATTAATAACTCCTTAACGTTTACCTTTGACGCGTAAGGAGATGTGCAGAAGAATGGGGAAATATTGAATTTTGGGAGGGAAGGAACTATGCTATTGCGTAAGATCGTGAGATCATAAATTGGGAACAGATGTACGGGGAAATGCACTAAATTAATATAGAGATTGTTAATGGAGAACTTGCATTGGGCTTTTCATAGATTTGACTCAATGGAGAAGGAAAAGAATGATAGGATATGGAGACATGGTTCATAATAAATATGAAAACCCTACTCAAAAGGAAGACGGAAGCGCACTTTACGAAGCAAGGGTCAGAGAAGGCTCGAGTATTACAAGGCATCTAGGAAGGGAGCTGGAAATGGACCTAATATTGCGCGAAGGGAATAGCAGAAGGCGTTGCTGAGTAGGATGAAGGAAACAATCAGGAGGTATAGACGCACATGAGAATAGGGAGGACTGATCATAGATAAAACCGGGAACGTGCTGGAGTAACAGGGGAGCAGCAGCTGTCAGTAATGAATAATTTGCTTCAGTATTCACACATGGGAGGGGCATTAACCGCTCGGAAAGCCAACTTGTATAGTGTTTAAAGCAGGGGTAAATAGGTTCTGATTAGACTGGACATCAAAGGGGACGGGAAGAAGCAGACAGAATGGAGTTGTGGGAATGGTAAATCAGTCATGATGGAATTTTGGAGCAGAATGGTCCGAGTTTTCTAATTCTGCATCAATTAGAGGAGGACTTGGAAGTTTTAAAGACAATGCAGAATAGATTTACCGAGATGCTACTCAGGTAAGAGATCAAGTCTAATGAGGAAACGTTGAGGGTTCTCTGGATTTTGGATTTTGTGCGAAGGAATATGGCAGATTTCATGATAGAAGAGTATAAGGTGTAAGCGGTATTGAGGGATTGTGCAGCAAGACATTATCTTGGGAGTAAGTGGCTAATAGGAGGGACATAACAATAAGATAATCGGAGGAAGTTATAGCGCACTGTGAGATGTAACCTTTTTTTTCTGCACAGAGAATGCTTCGAGCCTGGTGTTCGGTACTGAGACATTAGCGTTATTTCAGATATGCATGAGTGAAAGCAAAATAGAGGACTAACCTACGGGAGTCATTATGTTGAACTTGGAGTATGTTCTAAGGAAGGTGGTTTGCACCTGAACTGAAAGGGGACTGATATCCTTGCGGGAACAGGACTGCCCCAGAGCAGAGAGTGGAGAGATTGTAGAGACAGATGTTGTTATGACGATAGTCAAAGTCAGGAATGAAAAGGGTCAGCATGGGTCGACAACTGTGCTCAGCTGAAGATATTCCAATACAAAAAGCATTGCATGAAAGCCAGCTGAGCTCAGGCCTCGTGTAACTACTATATTTAATCATTAAGAAGCAAAGGGGACGCATTAAATGAGATTGTAGGGCACTACATAACAACCATCAGTCCGATTGATTTAGAAGATGACATTTGAAGAGAAATTGCAGAAAATTGCAGGAAACATAGGTTGTGATAACAGCTGATTTTAACTTCCCAATTTTTGACTGCGACTTCCATAGTGTAAAAAAACTAGATGGAATATTGGTTGTGAGATATATTGTGGAAAGTTTTTATTTTTTAAGCACCAGATAAAAGTCCCAAATGAACGACTGGACGATACTTGATCTGCATTTAATGAATGAGACAGGGTAGGTGGCAGAAGTTTTTCTAGCGGAACACTTTGCATCCAGTAGTCCGCAGGCCATTAGTTTGAAAGTATCTAAGCAAAAAACAGGCCTTGTTCTTGGATTGCGATTTTAGATTGGACATATTTTAATCTTGCTGTTGTCAGAAACGATTTTGCAAGCGTCGACTGGGACAGGCCGTTTTCCGTCAAAGGTGTATGTGGTGGGTGGGAGTTCTTCAAAAGTAAAATTTTGAGAGAACAAAGTTTGTACGGACCTGTCACAATAAAGAGTAAACCTAACAGGTGTCGAGAACTTGGAATTTCAAGTGATATGGAGGCTCAAGTGAAGAAAAAACTGGAGATGAATTACAGGTGCAATGAGGTGCTTATCGAGTGCAGGGAATGCAAGAGAACACTTTAGAAAGAGAACAGAAGAGTCAAGAAAGGATGATTTTGCCCTAGTTCAATCGTAAGGAATGCTGCACATAGTTTCAGAGCAAAGGGATTTCAAGAGATATAATTAGACCGCTGAAAGGTGAGAATTGGACAATAGCGAATGCATATGTGGTGCTAAAAGCACTCATTTTTTTGCATCTGTATTTATCTAGGAGTCGGATGCAGTTTATCGAGGTAAAACAAAACTGAATCAACTTCCCGGACTCTATACAGATTACAAAGGTGGAGACGTTTGGATGAGGCACATTAGAGTGGATAAATCACCCGAACCTGACAAGGTGACCCTTCGGACCTCGCGAAAGGAAAAACTTGCAGGAACCCTAGCAGAGATATTTACATCATTCTTAAACAAGATAACTGTAGGGTAGCAAATGTTGTTCCGTTTGTTTAAGAAATGCTCTAAAAATAACCTATAATTTTATTGTCTTGTGAGCCTGACATCACTGGTGGGAAAGTTATTGGAAGGTATTTTAATGGGCCGGATACATGAGTTTCTTTTTAGATATTGACTGATTAACGATAGACCATATAGCTTCGTTTGTGGCAAATCATGTCAAAGAAGTTACCAGGAATGTTGTTGAAGAAAAAAATATAGGCTGCTGTCGACGTGGAATTTTGCAAGACATTTGACAGTTTCCCGCAATGTTGAGTCATTCTGCTATGAAAATGAGGTAGTAAATTTATGAGACATTTGCTTTGTGAAAGGAACCCGAGATTGGTAGCTGTTGGTTGCCTCTCTAACTGGATACCTGTGACAAGCGGAGAACTGCACAGACCGGTGCTGGTTCCTTTGCTGTTTACATCTGTATCAACAATCTGGATGATAATGTGCTAAATTGCATCAGGAAATTTGTGGATGCTGCCAAGACAGGGAGAATGATAGACAGAGAGGAATAGTATCATGGTGTGTGGTCGAATATAGAGCAGCTGGGAACAAATTGGTTCAGGGTAATACTGCCGTAAAGAAAGCTGTTGGCATATTATCCATCATAAAGCAAAGTACATAATACAGCTGATAAAATGTCATCTTCAGGTTGGATAAGATATGGCTGAGGCCACACATGAATTATTATGAAGTATGGTAAACTTCCTACAGGGAATATGTACGTAAATACGTTGAAAAGGGTGCAGAGAAAATTTACAAGGACTTTGGCCCGACAGGTAGACCTGAGATACAAGGAAATCGATCATGAGTTTTGACTTCAAACCCTGATGCGTAGAAAATTAAAATGAGACTGCTTTCATTACTCTCTATATCTACACCCATCTTAATTTTATATACCTCTATCGCTTCTTTCTTCTATGCTCCAGGGAATAAAGTCCTAACCAATTCAACCTTTCTCAGTAGCGCAGTTTCTCAAGTCCCAGCAACAACCTTGTAAACCTTTTCTGCACTCTTTCAACCTTAGTAATATGCTTCCTGTAATTTGGTGACCAAAACTGCAAACAATACTCTAAACCTGGCCTTACCAATGCATTATACAACCTCACCATAACATTCCAACTCTCATACTCAATACTTTGAATTATTAAGGGCTAAGAGAGTTGTAAAAGAGCGCCTGAAGGCTTTGTGTGTCAATGCAAGGAGCATTCGTAATAAGGTGGATGAATTGAAAGTGCAGATTGTTATTAATGATTATGATATAGTTGGGATCACACAGACATGGCTCCAGGGTGACCAGGGATGGGAGCTCAACGTTCAGGGATATTCAATATTCAGGAGGGATAGACATGAAGGAAGGGGAGGTGGGGTGGCGTTGCTGGTTAAAGAAGAGATTAACGCAATAGAAAGGAAGGACATAAGCCGGGAAGATGCGGAATCGATATGGGTAGAGCTGCGTAACACCAAAGGGCAGAAGATGCTGGTGGGAGTTGTGTACAGGCCACCTAACAGTAGTAGTGAGGTCGGAGATGGTATTAAACAGGAAATTAGAAATGTGTGAAATAAAGGAACAGCAGTTATAATGGGTGACTTCAATCTACATGTAGATTGGGTGAACCAAATTGGTAAAGGTGCTGAGGAAGAGGATTTCTTGGAATGTATGCGGGATGGTTTTTTGAACCAACATGTCGAGGAACCAACTAGAGAGCAGGTTATTCTGGACTGGGTTTTGAGCAATGAGGAAGGGTTAATTAGCAATCTTGTCGTGAGAGGCCCCTTGGGTAAGAGTGACCATAATATGGTGGAATTCTTCATTAAGATGGAGAGTGACAGAGTTAATTCAGAAACAAAGGTTCTGAACTTAAAGAGGGGTAACTTTGAAGGTATGAGACGTGAATTAGCTAAGATAGACTGGCAAATGACACTTAAAGGATTGACGGTGGATATGCAATGGCAAGCATTTAAAGGTTGCATGGATGAACTACAACAATTGTTCATCCCAGTTTGGCAAAAGAATAAATCAAGGAAGGTAGTGCACCCGTGGCTGACAAGAGAAATTAGGGATAGTAGCAATTCCAAAGAAGAAGCATACAAATTAGCCAGAGAAAGTGGCTCACCTGAGGACTGGGAGAATTACAGAGTTCAGCAGAGGAGGACAAAGGGCTTAATTAGGAAGGGGAAAAAAGATTATGAGAGAAAACTGGCAGGCAACATAAAAACGGACTGTAAAAGCTTTTATAGATATGTAAAAAGGAAAAGACTGGTAAAGACAAATGTAGGTCCCCTGCAGACAGAAACAGGTGAGTTGATTATGGGTAGTATAGACATGGCAGATCAATTGAATAATTACTTTGGTTCTGTCTTCACTAAGGAGGACATAAATAATCTTCCAGAAATAGTAGGGGACAGAGGGTCCAGTGAGATGGAGGAACTGAGCGAAATACATGTTAGTAGGGAAGTGGTGTTAGGTAAATTGAAGGGATTGAAGGCAGATAAATCCCCAGGGCCAGATGGTCTGCATCCCAGGGTGCTTAAGGAAGTAGCCCAAGAAATAGTGGATGCATTAGTGATAATTTTTCAAAACTCGTTAGATTCTGGACGAGTTCCTGAGGATTGGAGGGTGGCTAATGTAACACTTTTTAAAAAAGGAGGGAGAGAGAAACCGGGGAATTATAGACCGGTTAGCCTAACGTCGGTGGTGGGGAAACTGCTGGAGTCAGTTATCAAGGATGTGATAACAGCACATTTGGAAAGTGGTGAAATGATCGGACAAAGTCAGCATGGATTTGTGAAAGGAAAATCATGTCTGACGAATCTCATAGAATTTTTTGAGGATGTAACTAGTAGAGTGGATAGGGGAGAACCAGTGGATGTGGTATATTTGGATTTTCAGAAGGCTTTTGACAAGGTCCCACACAGGAGATTAGTGAGCAAACTTAAAGCACACGGTATTGGGGGTAAGGTATTGGTGTGGGTGGAGAGTTGGTTAGCAGACAGGAAGCAAAGAGTGGGAATAAACAGGACCTTTTCAGAATGGCAGGCGGTGACTAGTGGGGTACCGCAAGGCTCAGTGCTGGGACCCCAGTTGTTTACAATATATATTAATGACTTAGATGAGGGAATTAAATGCAGTATCTCCAAGTTTGCAGATGACACGAAGCTGGGTGGCAGTGCTAGCCGTGAGGAGGATGCTAAGAGGATGCAGGGTGACTTGGATAGGTTGGGTGAGTGGGCAAATTCATGGCAGATGCAATTTAATATGGATAAATGTGAAGTTATCCACTTTGGTGGCAAAAATAGGAAAACAGTTTATTATCTGAATGGTGGCCGATTAGGAAAAGGGGAGGTGCAACGTGACCTGGGTGTCATTATACACCAGTCATTGAAAGTGGGCATGCAGGTACAGCAGGCGGTGAAAAAGGCGAATGGTATGCTGGCATTTATAGCGAGAGGATTTGAGTACAGGAGCAGGGAGGTACTACTGCAGTTGTACAAGGCCTTGGTGAGACCGCACCTGGAGTATTGCGTGCAGTTTTGGTCCCCTAATCTGAGGAAAGACATCCTTGCCATAGAGGGAGTACAGAGAAGGTTCACCAGATTGATTCCTGGGATGGCAGGACTTTCATATGAAGAAAGAATGGATGAACTGGGCTTGTACTCGTTAGAATTTAGAAGATTGAGGGGGGATCTGATTGAAACGTATAAGATCCTAAAGGGATTGGACAGGCTAGATGCAGGAAGATTGTTCCCGATGTTGGGGAAGTCCAGAACGAGGGGTCACAGTTTGAGGATAGAGGGGAAGCCTTTTAGGACCGAGATTAGGAAAAACTTCTTCACACAGAGAGTGGTCAATCTGTGGAATTCTCTGCCACAGGAAACAGTTGAGGCCAGTTCATTGGCTATATTTAAGAGGGAGTGCGATATGGCCCTTGTGGCTACGGGGGTCAGGGGGTATGGAGGGAAGGCTGGGGCGGTGTTCTGAGTTGGATGATCAGCCATGATCATAATAAATGGCGGTGCAGGCTCGAAGGGCCGAATGGCCTACTCCTGCACCTATTTTCTATGTTTCTATGTTTCTATAAAGGCCTTTGAGATAAGGTCGGAAGCTCTCTTTACGACCCTATTTATCTGTGACACCACTTTTAGGGAACTTTGTATCTGTATTCCCCGGTCCCTCTGTTCTACAGCACTCCTCAGTGCCCTACCATTTACCTTGTATTTTCTACTTTGGTTTGTCCTTCAAAAGTGCCATACCTCACACTGGTCTGTATTAAACTTCAGCTGCCATTTTTCAGCCCATTTTTCCAGCTGGTCCAAATCCCTCTGCAAGCTTTGAAATACTTCCTCACTCTCCACTACACCTTCAATCTTTGTATCATCAGCAAATGATACTTTAGATGTGTGGGTATGGAGGGCTATGCCGACTGAAGAAGGCAATTTAAATATCTCGGCAGAAGGGCCGGTTTCTGTGCTGTTCTTTCCTAAGGAACCATGACTACCTGACCACTGATTCATAACACAGAAACAGGTTGATTATATCGAAATCCGAAATGACTATAGTTTGATTTATTCACCGAGAATATTCTAACAGCGTGGATAATTTTGTAGCATCTCAGCAGGTCCCGCAACAACAACAAAACGAATAACATATAGAGGTTTCGTGCCGTCACACTTTAGTGCAACTGGAATGTGAGGGTTGTTTTTCTGTGAGAATCTGATCTAAGAGTCTGTCTACAAGCAGTCACATTCCTCAGAATAAGGAGTCGACGTTCTGTTAAAATGAAATCGAACTGGTTCGACATTCCAATGTGACCAAAGAAATTTAAATTATGCTTAGCGACAGGTAAGGTACCGGAGGATTTGAGTTCGCTTATGAAAGGCTCAGAGACTCAGCCAAGTAATTACAAGCCAGTGCTCCTGACATCAGTGGTGGGAAAGTTATTTGAAAGACCGAATTTGTGAGAATTTCAATAAACAGAATGGATTGGGTATAACTTTGTGTATTCATGGCAATCTTATAGAGTGTTTCGAAGAGGTTACGAATAATACTATTCGGAACTTTGATGAAAGCAAGGCAGGGTACATTGTTTATCTGTACTTTATCAAGAAATTCAACAAGTTGCCGCGTGGGAAGTTTGTCAACAAAATCCTCGTTATTCAAGATGAGGTGGTAAATTGGAGTGGACATTGAAATTGTGGGAGATGGTGGATAGTGCTATTGACTGGTTGCCTCCCTGACTAGAGGCCCGTGAAAAGTGGAGTGCCAGAGGGATCGGTGTTGGATGGATTGTTTGTTATTTATAGGAATGCTCTGGATGATAATGTAATTAATTGGATCTGTAGACTTGCCGATGACACTAAGATTGGAGGTGTAGCCAACAGCCAGGAAGTCCATCAGAACTTTCAGCAGGATCTGTACTAGGTGGGAAAATCTGCTAAAAATAGCAGAAGTAAAATTAATGCAGGCAAATGTAGGGTATTGCACTTCGGTTCGACCAACAAAGGTAGGTCTCACACATTAGAAAGTAGGGCACTGAGGTGTGCCGTAAAGCGAAGTGATTTAGGATTACAGGTTCAGAATTAATGGAAAATTGCGGCATAGGTAGATAGGGTCGTAAGATAAGCTTTTGGCACACTGGCCTTCATAAGTCAAATTATTGATTATAGGAGATGGGATGTTATGCTGAAGTCATATTACACATCGGCGTGGCCTAATTTGGAATATTGTGTGCCGTTTTGTTCCCCTACCTACAGGAAACATGCAACTATGGTTAAAATAGTACAGTGAAATTTAAAAGGATTTTGGCGGGATTGGAGAACCTGGGTAAAACAGAAATTTGGAATAGATTAGTTTTTTTATTCCTTGGAAAGAATAAGATCTAAAGGAGATTTGATAGAGGTATACTAAATTGTGAGCGGTGTAGGTAGGGTAAATGGAATAGGGGAGTGGACAGAGAGGTATCGATGAGGGCGAGAGAGGGGATTAAAGAGAGGGAAGACAATGGAGCGAGAGCGAGAGAGGAAGTATAGAGGGGTATGCAGCCGTTGAAAGAGGGGTGCAGGACGAGAGTTGGAGTGCGACAGGATAGTGTGAGGGGCTCGAGCAGGGAGCGAAAGCGAGGGAGACGTGCAAGAGTGTGCTAACGAAGCTTACGGAGTGGCAGAGTCGGGGAGATGGTATGCAGATGGAGAACACAAGTGTGATGGACTGTTTTAATCATCTTCTCCCTCTCCTGCCCTTCTCTTTTCACACTGCACCTTACCTAGACTCTGACTGCTCTCCCCTCTCCACTCGCCGTGCCCCAGGACAAGGATGGTGATGATTGACGCTGACCAGTCCGAAGGCTTGGCCCTCAACACCAGTTTGTCCAGATCGCCAGCCAACTACTCATCTTCCCTTTGATGCGGTCTGGTTCTGACACCTTTCCAGCTCTATGGCCTGTAAGGGTCAGTGATCCATTCCATCCCGGGTGCCATTTTAAAACCACGCATCACTTCTACCCTGCTAACCATTTTAAATTGGGATATCAATCCTTTTCCGAATCCCATTTGTAATCAGGACACAATTCCTTCCCTGGTGATCATTTTCAATTAGTACGTCATTCCATCCCAGTCGGACATTTTAACGTAGGTGCAAGTCAGTGAAGAGAATACTTCAGAATGAAAGCAGAAGTGTCATCGAAGGCCTGCTGTTGCCTTAGCAGACAAGTTGAAGGAGAATCCTAACGGATGCTACAGGTATGTTCAGAGCAAAGGGATTTCAGGGTCAGAATGGGTTCTCTGGAATATCACAATGAGAGTATAGCCAATCCATATGTGGAGACAAAACGGATGATTATTTTTTGTACATCTGTATTTACTCAGCAAACAGAGACAGAGTCTATAGAAACACCGTTTTCACAGGATCTATACAGATTACAGAGAAGGATGTGTCTACTGTCCTCAGGCAAATTCCCTGGGCCTGGAGAGGTGTTCACTAGGACACTATGGGAGAAAGAAGTTGCCGGATCCCTAGCAGAGATGTTTAAATCATCCTTAGGCCAGAGGGCTGGATGACAGCCAATGCTGTTCAGCTGTTTAAGAGCGGCTTTAAAATAATCCAAGAAATTATAGGCCTCTGAGCTTGACATCAGTAGAGAGAAGGTTATTGGGAGGTATTCTAGCGGACCAGAAGTATGAGTGTTTGGATAGATAATGTCTGATTAAGGATACCCAGCAATTCTTCGTAAGTGGTAAGTCGTGTCAAGAAAGGTACCAGGAGTGTGAATGAGGGCACGGCAGTGGATGTTGTGTACATGGATCTTAGCAAGGCATTTGACAAGGTCCTTCATGGAAGATTTGGTCTCTCGGCTTTGAGAATGAGGTAGTAAATTTGATGAGACCATTGGTTTGAGGATGAAGCCAGAAAGTGGTAACAGATGGTTGCCTCACTGATTGGAGACCTATGAGTAAGGGCGTACTGCAGGGATTTGGAAATTTTAAACACTATGCGGAAGAGATTTACCGAAATGCTACTTAATTAAGAGAAAAAAAAATATGAGGAAACGATAAGAGATCTCTGGTTTCTGCCTCTGGAGAGGACTATGATAAATTTCTTGATAGAAGACTATAAGGTAATAGGAGGTATTGAGAGATTGGACAGCCAGAGATGATCGAGGGCTTAAGTGGTTAATAGGAGACACGTGAGTGAAAGAAAAAAGTAAAGGGTTAAACGGAGAGAATGGTTTCGTTGATCTTGGAGTCGACTGCAAAGAAATGAAGGTACTAGTCACTTTAGCGGCAAGGTTTACTAGGGCTGCTCGAGGTGGGTGGGCGGGGATGGTGGGAGTTGGGAGGGTAAAACTAGACATTGAAATGATGGGAACAAGACTACCGCGGAACAGAGAGTGGAGAGGTTGTGGAGACAGAAGCTGTGAAGGCCTCAGACAAGATCAACAATTTAGATGTTGAGCATGGTTCGAATAATATCCTCAGCTGCAAATTATACAATGTATTGTATGAACGGCGAAAGAGCCCAGGGCATGAATAAGCATGTTGAATCACTATATTTTCGACTTTAGTGAGAGGGTTGGAGGAGGAGCAGGCCTGGCAGCGGAGTACTCCACCTCTCAGTTGTTTTAGATAAAGCGGATGGGGAAGCATTGAATGAGAAGAGGTGACGTTAATAGGTAAGAAAGCTGTCACAGTCCCGTTGTGTCATAACGGGGGCGCTGGGAGCAGACGCAAAAGCAAGACACAGACACGGAAGTATCAGGAACAGGATTAGGTATGCAAAGAAAACGGGGGAAGTGGGGAAGAAACGACGCTGGACGAGACTAAGATACAGGACCTGGTCTAGGACGAGACTAGGGAAACGGGATCAGGACAAGGAAAAAGGAACTTGGAACGTGGCTGGAATTCCGAGCAGGAGACTAGACAAGGACCCAGAACCTGGGTCTTGACTCGGGCTCGGACCCCGGAACTAGGCGAGGACATGACGTGGCTACAGAACAGGACGTGGAATTCCAGAACAGGACGTGGAACTCCTTCACAGGACGAGGTACATGGACAGTACGAGAACTCAAAGCCTTGACTTGGACAGGACGAGGTTCCCAACTCAACGATAGACAGTTCCTTATATTGACACAGCAAAGCTCCGGTTACGCTTCGGTGGTGGAACTTGACAAGGTTGCCGGGCAAGGCTCCGGGAAAGGCTTCAGGCAGAAGGTGAAAGGGAAGGGAAGGGAAGGGAACAGTCCAGCAACTGCAGCGGAACCCAGGAGCTGTTTATGTAGCATGCCCAAAACCAGAATCATGTGCCTCAATTAAAGCACACAACAGGACAAGGGAAAACCGGATAACCTGGAATATGGATCGATGGAACGGACCGTGAAACTGAATGTGGACTCCACGGACCGGACCATGAGATGTTGGAGTGGATAACTAACCTAGTGACCCGCTCTATGTGGAATGGAGTAACAAGAAAGGTATGTCCATGTTGAAGGATCTTTGGCTTTGGAGAGATTGCGTTTGATGTTTATGTTACAGGTCATTAAGCAGTCCACAGTCCGAAGGAGTTAGAGAAATATACTTGAAACTAAGAAAACATAACTTAGTTATATAACGTGATTTTAAACTTCCAACTTTTATTTCAGACTCCCACAGTAAAAAAGGACAAGATGGTGTAGAGGTTGTCAAAAATCTACTGGAAATTTCTCATAAAGAAGTCGATAAATGTCCTGAACGATACCTTATCTGTATTTACAGAATGAGAGAGGGCAGGTGGCAGAAGTTCGTGCAGGGAAGATTTTGCATCTGGTCGTCCTAAGGACATCAGTTTCAAAGTAAATAGGCAATTAAAAAATGCGGTTGTGCTTTGCGATGCTTAGGTATTTTTCACTGTTGCTTCCCTTAGTGACCGAGCTATTCCGAAAATATGTCCACAATTCACTTAAGGGAGCTAAAGCAACATTTCCATGTTTTTATTTTATGTGCTCACTGTTTATTAATTGAAGAGTATTTGTCGAATCTATTTTCTAGACGTTATTTGAAACTACAGTACATCCCCGAGTTGGCGCAGTTGGCAATAAACTCCTCTGGGGCTCAGAAAATCCAATGAGGTTCCTGAATTGATGGACAAGTTGTAGGGATTCAGATTGGGGAGAAGCAACAGGTCAGATTGAGTCTAATGTAGGAAATGAGTTCACCCAGTTCTGTAGAAGAGGCAGAATTGGTGGAGGATTGAGGTGGTGAGGGAGGTGTTGAAATGAGGTAGCTACTGGGTGATAGCAAAGCTAAATGTATATAAACGAAGCTTTATCGGGTATACGAATGGTAATAACTTTCCTACGTTATTTAGGGCTTCACTGAGATTACATTGATTTTGGCACATTGGTCTTCATAAACTAATACTTTGAATACAGGAGATGGGAAACATGTTTGAACCTATATGAGGCATTTCTGAGGCCGAATTAGGAGCATCCTGTGCATCTTGGTCACCTACCTACAGGAAGTTTACAGTAACGAGAAGAGAGAAAAATTACTGGAAATTTGCCCAGAATGGAGGACATGAGCCATGAGGAAATTTTGAATAGGATCGGAATTTATTTTTTGGAAATCAGAACAATGAGGGACGATTTGATAGAGGTACATGCAAAGATGAGTGGTAGTTATAGGGTAAATGCAAATAGGTATTTGCATTGAGTTTTGGGGGGCTTACAATCAGAGCTCAAGTGTTAAGTGGGGAAGGTGAAAAGTTTAATGGGAACATGAAAGAAAACTTGTTCATACAGAGGGTTGTAAGATTGTAAAAATAGCTGCCTGAAGAAACGGTACAGGCCCGCATGTCCGACAGAATAGGGAGTGGCCTTTCTGCTGAAATTAACTCCACTCTCACTCTCATTCACCTGCGAACACTGTCTTTAACATTGCAATTAGCTACCTCTGCTGCAGGGAAAAGCGTTATAACTTTTAACCTTATAAAGAAAATTTCTCAGAGTGAGAATATGCATTTTCTTTTTCTTTTTAAATCTTTTTATTGACTAAGTATACAAAAAGGTAAGCCATATAGGCACTAATACACTGTTAGAATATAATAAAATTACAGGAAATATTAATACAAAAAAATACAAACAATGTAATTTAAACATAATACCAAGGTAACATAACAGTATACTAATTTTTATATATATCAATAGAGAAAAGGAAAAAAAAACCCAAAAAAAACCCACCGTGCAAATAACTAAAAGCAAAGCAAAGCAATGGGCTAACTTGCAACCAAATAGAGTTAAAAAACTTAAAATCACGTCCTCAATCCCGACCTCCATTAAAAACAGTAAAAAAAAAACAAGAAGGGTATATATTACATTAAATGAAAATATCGAATAAAAGATCTCCAAGTCTGTTCAAATTTAAATGAAGAGTCATAAAGATTGCTTCTAAGACCAATGGAAGACCGATGGAACCTTTAACAGTCTAAAGAAGGTGACCAGGGGCCAGAAGCTGCATAGTTATTTTTAACCCTAATCCAATCATCCGCAGTTGTTTTAAAACATTTTTTTTTTGCCATTTGAAAAAATCAGACCGTATCATCCTTAACCTTTGCCACCTTTTAACTGATGTTGATGTGCGGCTGAGAGTGCGATGGGGAGTGCGGGTGAGGGGAAGGAAGAGGCAGAAGGAGAGTGCATGGGTGAGCATGGAGAGGGGATGGGGCACGGTGTGTGTGAAAGGTGCAGATAGGGAAGCTGAAGCTGGATGAATATGTGGGCAAGAAGAGGGATCGAGAGTGTGCAGAGTGGAGAGAGAGAGGAGAGGGGAGACATAAAGAGATATAGACAGTACAGACAGAGCGAAATTGTGAGAGAGGGGGAATAGGAGGTAGAGTGCACGGGTAAGTGAGAGGTATAGAGCGTAGGATGTGGGAAAGTCTCACAAATCAACCAAATAATTATAGGCCACGCTAATATTTTGAAACAACGACTTATATTTCGTCTTCGAAACAAAAGAGTGTAACAATATTTACAAATAAATGACTCCGAATTGCTTTTACATATACGAAAAACAAAATGGACCAGTGACTCGGAATGTAAAGCCGGCCCAATGTGATGACAAAAAATAAAGCCTGAACGTTTATCCCTGACCGCCGGGTCACCTGTGATATCAATCCACAAATAAGTACAAAAGTCCAGGGCGAATACAGTACCATCATGTTTCACTGTTATCTTATTCATTCGTTGGTAAATATCTCCTCTGAAATGTTTATCAGGTACAAGCAAGTCCCCATAACGTTCTGTTGAAAGGAAATCCGGTCCACATCACTTCAGACATATCCCCCTGTGCAGGGCGCTTTAAATATCATTGATAACAGCACATTTGTGATAGTGATTCTGCAGTATGTCAGTTGTGCCGGTTTTATTTGTACAAATGGCCAGCACTGAGAAGTAAACATCTGGCCAATATTTTCTGACAACCACTGACAGTGTGGTGGGTTATGACTGGCCATTATCACTGGCAGTGTGATGTGCTGACGAACATTTTTATAAAGATGTGCGTCACGCCCTGGAAGGAGACTTTATTGCTATTGTAATGGCCTATATGGAGAAGTCGTGTTTGTAGAACATAGAACATAGAATAGTACAGAACAGTACAGGCCATTCGGCCCACAATGTTGTGCCGACCCTTAAACCCTGCTTCCCATATAACCCCACACCCCACCTTAAATTCCTCCATGTACCTGTCTAGTAGTCTCTTAAATTTCCCGAGAGTATCTCCCGCCACCACTGACTCAGGCAGTGCATTCCACGCACCAACCCTCTCTGAGTGAGAAATCTTCCTCTAATATCTCCCTTGAACTTCCAACCCCTTACCAGAAAGCCATGTCCTCTTGTATTGAGCAGTGCTGCCCTAGGGAAGAGGTACTGTCTGCCCACTCTATCTGCTCCCCTTAATATCTTGTACAGCTCTATCATATCTCCTCTCATCCTCTTTCTCTCCAAAGTGTAAAGCCCTCGCTCCCTTAATCTATGATCATAATCCATACTCTCTAAACCAGGCAGCATCCTGGTAAATCTCCTCTGTACCCTTTCCAATGCTTCCACATCCTTCCGAGAGTGAGGCGACCAGAACTGCACACAGTACTCCAAGTGTGGTCTAATCAGAGTTTTATAGAACGGCATCATTACCTCGCAACTCTCACATGCTATCTCTCGACTTATGAAAGTTAATACCGCATAAGCTTTGTTAACTTCCCTATCTAACTGTAAGGCAACATTCGTTTAGTTTATAGCTGGAGATTTCCGATGCGTCGGAATGTGAGCCGTCCAATGAGCGGGGTGTGCTTTTCTGTTGTGTACTGACGCCGTTGTGAGCCGGGGCCTTTTGTTCGGCGGGAGACGAAGAGAGAAGACGCAGGGGAGAACCAGTGTCGGATAGGACCCGGTGGGAGACCATTTGTTCGAAATGGATTGCGAGCGACGATCGGAAGGTGGTGAGAGCTTCCACGCAGACCGAAGTCCAGCGCGTGAGTGACAGAAAAGTTCAAGATGAACTCCAACGTGTTCACATTTGACTGGTTAATTATAATACGTCCTTTTTCTTTCTTTATTTCATTTCTTTAATGACCCTTTAGTTAAGTAACATTAAGTAAATATGATTCCTTTAATCACATGCAGTGTGTTGACTGTTATTTCTTGGCACTGATATACAACAGCGTAGCAAATTACACCGAACCCACACAAACCAGGGTTTGGGGTGGCAGAGCCATCTCACGGGATTGACGGGAGCAGAGTGCGTATTTCGTAGACTTAAACAGACAAAGAAACAGGGTCGGTCAGCGATATTGTTATCGTTTTATGGGTCACGGTTTATTATGTAGTTTAAACTTTGTCCATCGTGAGAGTCGAGTAGCAATGGAATTGCCAGTATACTGAGAGAATGTTCAGAATAAGAAGTGGTATTCTCTGTGCGAGAGACCGGGTGACCGAATAAGCTGTGATAATTACATTGCAGTATTGACGGAACTGGACAAGCAATGACATTTTCTATGTTGTCGGTGGCATGTCAGAGAAAGCACTGATAACACCAGCGAGGTCTATGATGGCCCTGTAGGACAGTGACAGATTTTCTCATTGCTGTAATGGACCCATTGGAAAGAGGAAAATACGGCACTCATCTCCTCACGACGCACAGAAATCATAAAAGCATCTGTCTCATACCTCTTGTGTTTCTCAATCTATGGTGAAGTATCATTATGTTCTTTGGAAACGTCCTTCTCATTTGAACAATATATCTGTATGAATTATTGTTATTTTAAACGAACATGAACCGCCATAACAGAAAAGGAACAGATATTTTTGGGAGTACTCGACAGACATCTCACCGCCACTACTACTCCACTGCCCCTCAGTGATCATATTGGTTATTGTACCAGAGGAAGTGTCAGACCTGGTGTGAAAACACTCAGAGGATGCGCAATTCAAAAAAAAAAACATTAATAACTCCTTAACGTTTACCTTTGACGCGTAAGGAGATGTGCAGAAGAATGGGGAAATATTGAATTTGGGGAGGGAAGGGACTATGTGATTGCGTAAAATCGTGAGATCATAAATTGGGAACAGATGTACGGGGAAATGCACTAAATTAATATAGAGATTGTTAATGGAGAACTTGTATTGGGCTTTTCATAGATTTGACTCAATGGAGAAGGAAAGGAATGATAGGATATGGAGACATGGCTCATAATAAATATGAAAACCCTACTCAAGAGGAAGACGGAAGCGCACTTTACGAAGCAAGGGTCAGAGAAGGCTCGAGTATTACAAGGCATCTAGGAAGGGAGCTGGAAATGGACCTAATATTGCGTGAAGGGAATAGCAGAAGGCGTTGCTGAGTAGGATGAAGGAAACAATCAGGAGGTATAGACGCACATGAGAATAGGGAGGACTGATCATGGATAAAACCGGGAACGTGCTGGAGTGACAGGGGAGCAGCAGCTGTCAGTAATGAATAATTTGCTTCAGTATTCACACATGGGAGGGGCATTAACCGCTCGGAAAGCCAACTTGTATACTGTTTGAAGCAGGGGTAAATAGGTTCTGATTAGACTGGACATCAAAGGGGACGGGAAGAAGCTGGCAGGGTGGAGTTGTGGGAATGGTAAATCAGTCATGATGGAATTTTGGAGCAGAATGGTCCGAATTTTCTAATTCTGCATCAATTAGAGGAGGACTTGGAAGTTTTAAAGACAATGCAGAATAGATTTACCGAGATGCTACTCAGGTAAGAGATCAAGTCTAATGAGGAAACGTTGAGGGTTCTCTGGATTTTGGATTTTGTGCGAAGGAATATGGCAGATTTCATGATAGAAGAGTATAAGGTGTAAACGGTATTGAGGGATTGTGCAGCAAGTCATTATCTTGGGAGTAAGTGGCTAATAGGAGGGACATAACATTAAGATAATCGGAGGAAATTATAGCGCGCTGTGAGATGTAACCTTTTTTTTCTCCACACAGAATGTGCTTCGAGCCTGGTGTTCGGTGCTGAGACATTAGCGATATTTCAGACATGCATGAGTGAAAGCAAAATAGAGGACTAACCTATGGGAGTCATTATGTTGAACTTGGAGTATGTTCTAAGGAAGGTGGTTTGCACCTGAACTGAAAGGGGACTGATATCCTTGCGGGAACAGGACTGCCCCAGAGCAGAGAGTGGAGAGAGTGTAGAGACAGATGTTGTTATGACGATAGTCAAAGTCAGGAATGAAAAGGTTCAGCATGGGTCGACAACTGTGCTCAGCTGCAGATATTCCAATACAAAAAGCATTGCATGAAAGCCAGCTGAGCTCAGGGCTCGTGTAACTACTATATTTAACCATTAAGAAGCAAAGGGGACGCATTAAATGAGATTGTAGGGCACTACATAACAACCATCAGTCCGATTGATTTAGAAGATGACATTTGAAGAGAAATTGCAGAAAATTGCAGGAAACATAGGTTGTGATAACAGCTGATTTTAACTTCCCAATTTTTGACTGCGACTTCCATAGTGTAAAAAAACTAGATGGAATACTGGTTGTGAGATATATTGTGGAAAGTTTTTATTTTTTAAGCACCAGATAAAAGTCCCAAATGAACGACTGGACGATACTTGATCTGCATTTAATGAACGAGACAGGGCCGGTGGCAGAAGTTTTTCTAGCGGAACACTTTGTATCCAGTAGTCCGCAGGCCATTAGTTTGAAAGTATCTATGCAAAAAACAGGCCTTGTTCTTGGATTGCGATTTTAGATTGGACATATTTTAATCTTGCTGGTGTCAGAAACGATTTTGCAAGTGTCGACTGGGACAGGCCGTTTTCCGTCAAAGGTGTTCGTGGTAGGTGGGAGTTCTTCAAAAGTAAAATTTTGAGAGAACAAAGTTTGTACGGACCTGTCACAATAAAGAGTAAACCTAACAGGTGTCGAGAACTTGGAATTTCAAGTGATATGGAGGCTGAAGTGAAGGAATAACAGGAGATGAATTACAGGTGCAATGAGGTGCTTATCGAGTGCAGAGAATGCAAGAGAATACTTTAGAAAGAGAGCAGAAGAGTCAAGAAAGGATGATTTTGCCCTAGTTCAATCGTAAGGAATGCTGCACGTAGTTTCAGAGCAAAAGGATTTCAAGAGACATAATTAGACCACTGGAAGTTGACAATTGGACAATAGCGAATCCAAATGTGGTGCCAAAAGCGCTAATTTTTTTGCATCCGTACTTATCTAGGAGTCGGATGCAGTTTATCGAGGTAAAACAAAACTGAATCAACTTCCCGGACTCTATACAGATTACAAAGGTGGAGACGTTTGGATGAGGCACATTAGAGTGGATAAATCACCCGAACCTGACAAGGTGTTCCTTCGGACCTCGCGAAAGGAAAACCTTGCAGGAACCCTAGCAGAGATATTTACATCATTCTTAAACAAGATAACTGGAGGATAGCAAATGTTGTTCCGTTTGTTTAAAAAATCCTCTAAAAATAATCTATAATTTTATTGTCTTGTGAGCCTGACATCATTAGTGGGAAAGTTGTTGGAAGGTATTTTAATAGGCCGGATCCAAGAGTTTCTTTTTAGATATTGACTGATTAACGATAGACCATATAGCTTCGTTTGTGGCAAATCATGTCAAAGAAGTTACCAGGAATGTTGTTGAAGAAAAAATATAGGCTGCTGTCGACGTGGAATTTTGCAAGACATTTGACAGTTTCCCGCAATGTTGAGTCATTCTGCTATGAAAATGAGGTAGTAAATTTATGAGACATTTGCTTTGTGAAAGGAACCAGAGATTGGTAGCAGTTGGTTGCCTCTCTAACTGGATACCTGTGAAAAGCAGAGAACTGCACAGACCGGTGCTGGTTCCTTTGCTGTTTACTTCTGTATCAACGATCTGGATGATAATGTGCTAAGCTGCATCAGGAAATTTGTGGATGCTGCCAAGACAGGGAGAATGATAGACAGAGAGGAATAGTATCATGGTGTGTGGTCGAATATAGAGCAGCTGGGAACAAATTGGTTAAGGGTAATACTGTCGTAAAGAAAGCCGTTGGCATATTATCCGTCATAAATCAAAGTACATAATACAGGTGATAAAATGTAGTCTTCAGGTTGGATAAGATATGGCTGAGGCCACACATGAATTATTATGAAGTATGGTAAACTTCCTACAGAGAATATGTACGTAAATACGTTGAAAAGGGTGCAGAGAAAATTTACAAGGACTTTGGCCCGACAGGTGGACCTGAGATACAAGGAAATCGATCATGAGTTTTGACTTCCATCCCTGATGCATAGAAAATTAAAATGAGACTGCTTTCATTACTCTCTATATCTACACCCATCTTAATTTTATATACCTCTGTCGCTTCTTTCTTCTATGCTCCAGGGAATAAAGTCCTAACCAATTCAACCTTTCTCAGTAGCTCAGTTTCTCAAGTCCCGGCAACATCCTTGTAAACCTTTTCTGCACACTTTCAACCTTAGTAATATGCTTCCTGTAATTTGGTGACCAAAAATACAAACAATACTCTAAACCTGGCCTTACCAATGCATTATACAACCTCACCATAACATTCCAACTCTCATACTCAATACTTTGAATTATAAAGGCCTTTGAGATAAGGTTGGAAGCTCTCTTTACGACCCTATTTATCTGTGACACCACTTTTAGGGAACTTTGTATCTGTATTCCCCGGTCCCTCTGTTCTACAGCACTCCTCAGTGCCCTACCATTTACCTTGTATTTTCTACTTTGGTTTGTCCTTCAAAAGTGCCATACCTCACACTGGTCTGTATTAAACTTCATCTGCCATTTTTCAGCCCATTTTTCCAGCTGGTCCAAATCCCTCTGCAAGCTTTGAAATCCTTCCTCACTCTCCACTACACCTTCAATCTTTGTATCATCAGCAAAGGATACTTTAGATTTGTGGGTATGGAGGGCTATGCCGACTGAAGTAGGCAATTTAAATATCTCGGCCGAAGGGCCGGTTTCTGTGCTGTTCTTTCCTAAGGGACCATGACTACCTGACCACTGATTCATAACACAGAAACAGGTTGATTATATCGAAATCGGAAATGACTATAGTTTGATTTATTCACCGAGAATATTCTAACAGCGTGGATAATTTTGTAGCATCTCAGCAGGTCCCGCAACAACAACAAAACGAATAACATATAGAGGTTTCGTGCCGTCACACTTTAGTGCAACTGGAATGTGAGGGTTGTTTTTCTGTGAGAATCTGATCTAAGAGTCTGTCTACAAGCAGTCACATTCCTCAGAATAAGGAGTGTACGTTCTGTTAAAATGAAATCGAACTGGTTCGACATTCCAATGTGACCAAAGTAATTTAAATTATGCTTAGCGACAGGTAAGGTACCGAAGGATTTGAGTTCGCTTACGAAAGGCTCAGAGACTCAGCCAAGTAATTACAAGCCAGTGCTCCTGACATCAGTGGTGGGAAAGTTATTTGAAAGACCGATTTTGTGAGAATTTCAATAAACAGAATGGATTGGGTATAACTTTGTGTATTCATGGCAATCTTATAGAGTGTTTCGAAGAGGTTACGAATAATACTATTCAGAACTTTGATGAAAGCAAGGCAGGGTACATTGTTTATCTGTACTTTATCAAGAAATTCAACAAGTTGCCGCGTGGGAAGTTTGTCAACAAAATCCTCGTTATTCAAGATGAGGTGGTAAATTGGAGTGGACATTGAAATTGTGGGAGATGGTGGATAGTGCTATTGAATGGTTGCCTCCCTGACTAGAGGCCCGTGTATAGTGGAGTGCCAGAAGGATCGGTGTTGGATGCATTATTTGTTACCTATAGGAATGCTCTGGATGATAATGTAATTAATTGGATCTGTAGATTTGCCGCTGACACTAAGATTGAAGGTGTAGCCAACAGCCAGGAAGTCCATCAGGACTTTCAGCAGGATCTGTTCTAGGTGGGAAAACCTGCTAAAAATAGCAGAAGTAAAATTAATGCAGGCAAATGTAGGGTATTGCACTTCGGTTCGACCAACTAAGGTAGGTCTCACACATTAGAAAGTAGGGCACTGAGGTGTGTCGTAAAGCGAAGTGATTTAGGATTACAGGTTCAGAATTAATCGAAAATTGAGGCATAGGTGGATAGGGTCGTAAGATAAGCTTTTGGCACACTGGCCTTCATAAGTCAAATTATTGAGTATAGGAGGTGGGATGTTATGCTGAAGTCATATTACACATTGGCGTGGCCTAATTTGGAATATTGTGTGCAGTTTTGTTCACCTACCTACAGGAAACATGCAACTATGGTTAAAATAGTACAGTAAAATTTAAAAGGATTTTGGCGGGATTGGAGTACCTGGGTAAACCAGAAAGTTGGAATAGATTAGTTTTTTATTCCTTGGAAAGAATAAGATCAAAAGAGATTTGATAGAGGTATACTAAATTGTGAGCGGTGTAGGTAGGGTAAATGGAATAGGGGAGTTTGAGAGAGGTATCGATGAGGGCGAGAGAGGGGATTAAACAGAGGGAAGAGAATGGAGCGAGAGGGAGAGAGAAATTATAGAGGGGTATGCAGCTGTTGAAAGAGGGGTGTAGGACGAGAGTTGGAGTGCGACAGGATAGTGTGAGGGGCTCGAGCAGGGAGCGAAAGCGAGGGAGACGTGCAAGAATGTGCTAACGAAGCTTACGGAGTGGCAGAGTCGGGGAGATGGTATGCAGATGGAGAACACAAGTGTGATGACTGTTTTAATCATCTTCTCCCTCTCCTGCCCTTCTCTTTTCACACTGCACCTTACCTAGACTCTGACTGCTCTCCCCTCTCCACTTGCCGTGCCCCAGGACAAGGATGGTGATGATTGACGCTGACCAGTCCGAAGGCTTGGCCCTCAACACCAGTTTGTCCAGAAAACCAGCCAGCTACTCATCTTCCCTTTGATGCGGCCTGGTTATGACACCTTTCCAGCTCTATAGCCTGTAAGGCTCAGTGCTCCATTCCATCCCGGGTGCCATTTTAAAACCACGCGTCACTTCTACCCTGCTAACCATTTTAAATTGGGATATCAATCCTTTTCCGACTCCCATTTGTAATCAGTGCACAATTCCTTCCCTGGTGATCATTTTCAATTAGTACGTCATTCCATCCCAGTCGGACATTTTAACGTAGGTGCAAGTCAGTGAAGAGAATACTTCAGAATGAAAGCAGAAGTGTCATCGAAGGCCTGCTGTTGCCTTAGCAGACAAGTTGAAGGAGAATCCTAACGGATGCTACAGGTATGTTCAGAGCAAAGGGATTTCAGGTCAGAATGGGTTCTCTGGAATATCACAATGAGAGTATAGCCAATCCATATGTGGAGACAAAACGGATGATTATTTTTTGTACATCTGTATTTACTCAGCAAACAGAGACAGAGTCTATAGAAACACCGTTTTCACAGGATCTATACAGATTACAGAGAAGGATGTGTCTACTGTCCTCAGGCAAATTCCCTGGGCCTGGAGAGGTGTTCACTAGGACACTATGGGAGAAAGAAGTTGCCGGATCCCTCGCAAAGATGTTTAAATCATCCTTAGGTCAGAGGGCTGGATGATAGCCAATGCTGTTCAGCTGTTTAAGAGCGGCTTTAAAATAATCCAAGAAATTATAGGCCTCTGAGCTTGACATCAGTAGAGAGAAGGCTATTGCGAGGTATTCTAGCGGACCAGAACTATGAGTGTTTGGATAGATAATGGCTGATTTAGGGTACTCAGCAATTCTTCGTAAGTGGTAAGTCGTGTCAAGGAAGGTACCAGGAGTGTGGATGAGGGCACGGCAGTGGATTTTGTATACATGGATCTTAGCAAGGCATTTGACAAGGTCCTTCATGGAAGATTTGGTCTCTCAGCTTTGAAAATGAGGTAGTAAATTTGATGAGACCATTGGTTTGAGGATGAAGCCAGAAAGTGGTAACAGATGGTTGCCTACCTGATTGGAGACCTATGAGTAAGGGCGTACTGCAGGGATTTGGAAATTTTAAACACTATGCGGAATAGATTTACCGAAATGCTACTTAATTAAGAGAAAAAAAGAATATGAGGAAACGATAAGCGATCTCTGGTTTCTGCCTCTGGAGAGGACTATGATAAATTTCTTGATAGAAGACTATAAGGTAATAGGAGGTATTGAGAGATTGGACAACCAGAGATGATCGAGGTTAATAGGAGACACGTGAGTGGAAGAAAAAAAGTAAAGGGTTAAACGGAGGTTATAACCTGAAAAAAGACCAAATTGTGCTAATAGCTCTAAAACAGCAGGGATGGATTTTTTGGGATTAGAAATATATAAAAGTAAGTCATCTGCATAGAGTGATATTTTATGGGACTTTAAGCCCCGAGTTATCCTAGTAATATTTGGATATTCTCGAATGACAATTGCAAGAGATTCTAAGGCAATATCAAATAATAAAGGGCTAAGAGGACACCCTTGTCGAGTACCTCGAAAAAGAGGGGAAAAAGGTGAGCTTAAAGAGTTAGTACGGACCGAAGCCACAGGAGAATGATATAACAATTTAATCCAGGATATCAATTTCGAGCTAAAATTAAACATTTCAAGCACCTTAAATAAATAAGGCCATTCTACTCTATCAAAAGCTTTCTCAGCATCTAAAGAGATAACGCATTCATGAACATTTTGTGAGGGGGTATAAACAATATTTAACAGTGTGCGAATGTTATAAAAAGAGTAACGACCTTTAATAAAACCCGTTTGGTCTTCCAAAATAATAAAAGGAAGTATTTTTTCTAATCTATTTGCTAATAACTTAGAAAAAACTTTAGAATCAACATTCAATAAAGATATTGGTCTATAAGATGCACATTGAGCAGGATCTTTATTCTTCTTTAATATTAGAGAGATTGATGCTCTATTGAAAGATTCAGGAAGTTTACCAAGTTTTAATGAAGCCTCAAAAACCCTACAGAGCCAAGGGATTAATGAAGGTGCGAAATATTTATAAAATTCTACAGTAAACCAATGAGGGCCAGGAGCTTTCCCCAAATTCATAGAGAAAATAACATTCTTAATCTCATCCGTGGTAATTCCATTACTTCCATCCGTGGTAATGGAAGTATCTAACATAGAAGACATATCCTGTGAAATCTCAGGGAAGTCTAGATTATCTAAAAAATCATTCATATATTTAGAATCTCGAGGAGTCTCTGATTGATATAAGGAAGAATAAAAATCACAGAAAGTTTGATTAATCCCCACATGGTCAAGTATCAATCGGTCATTTTGGTTATAAATCTGATTAATTTGAGCTTTAGCATAATTAGACTTCAGTTGATTAGCCAACAGTTTGCCAATTTTGTCACTGTGTACATAAAATTCACTTCGTTTTCTTTAATTGGTTTACAATCGAGGACGAAAGTAATAAACTGTGTTCCATTTGAAGTTCAGTGCTTTGTTTATATAACTCCTCAGAAGGAGCCATAACATATTTCTTATCAATTTCCTTAATCTTGTCCACGATTACCAACTCCTCCTGCTTCAGCTTCTTCCTCAAAGCAGCAGAATACGAGATAATCTGACCACGAATATAAGCTTTAAAAGTATCCCAAAGAATGTTCACAGAAATATCTTCTGTATAGTTAATTGTAAAAAAAATGATCAATCTGTTCACTCATAAAGTTAACAAAGTCCGAGTCCTGAAGCAACAACGAATTAAAACGCCACTGTCTATTATTTTTTGTATTGGCCTGAATTTTAATAGAAAGCTTAAGTGGAGCATGATCCGAAATAGTTATAGAGTCATAATCACATTTAATCACTGAAGAAATAAGACGAGAATCAATAAAGAAATAATCAATTCTTGAATAAGAACGGTGAACATGTGAGAAAAAAGAAACATCTTTTTCCTGAGGATGCAAAAAACGCCAAATGTCCGTCGACCCAGAATCAGAAAGGAATGAATCAATCAAAGTTGCAGATTTATTAGGTAAAGTCCGTACAGGAGCCGAACGGTCCAAAGCTGGAGATAAACAGGTATTAAGTTGAGGGGAAGAAGGAATCAAAAGGAGAGTGGAGGGGTAAGCAGGGCGGCCGGAAAAGGCATAGTGTTTATAGAAGCTGGAGAATGGGAAGCTCAAGTTCTTACAGTGTGTGGGAGGAATAGGGGATAGTGGAGAGATGGACTGAGAAGAAAAAAGTAGTGTTAAAGAGAGAGGGAAAGGGTGAAAGACAGAGGCTGGAAGGGAGACAGCACGTTTGAGTGAGAGGGAGAGCGCGAGGGATGCGGGAAAGGCTCAGAAATAAATCATGGAATCCTAGGCCGGTGCTCCTGACATCAGTAGTGGGAACGCTTTGGAGCACCGTATGTATGAGTATTTTAATAGACAGGACAGTCTAGAGATAGTCAGCATGGTTTTGTGTATCCCACGACATGCTATAGAGTTTCTTGAAGAAGTAACGAAGAATGTTTCCAAGAGAGTTCATGAAGGCACTGCAGAGGATGATACCTAAATGGACATTTTCAAGAGATTTTATCAAAGATCCGCATCGGAATTTTGTCAAGAAAATCCACAGCTTTGCATTCAAGATGAAGTAGTACATTGGAGTAAACATTGGCGTAGTAGCAGGAGGCAGAGAGTGGTGGCAGATGGTTGCCTTTCTCAGTAGAGGCCTGTGACTGTTGGAGAGCAGCACGTTTCGGTGCTGGGCATGGTAGCACTGAGGCCATGTCCATGTTGCTGGAGCAGCAAATTTTGTTCCGTGTGGTTAACTTCAGACATGATGGTATGAGCATGAATATCTCGAACTTCCTGTAACGACCCCTTCCATTTCACTATTCCCCATTCTCATTTCCCTTTTTCACTTTTTCTGCTTACGTTCAAACCCAACTGCTGGCGGTGCCAAAAATCGGAAATAAAGCGCATCTCGTCTGGAGATTCGCAGACGGCCAGAGATGATTCTGATTTTTATTCAATTACTGCTACAACGAGAAATTAGTAAATCTCTGTTATTATTTGTCAGCCCACTGTCAAATCCAAGCTATTGGATTTAGGATTGAAAGCGGAGGCTAATATGTTCTCGATCAGTCAGAACTTCACATTTAATTGTTGAGCATAGTGCGATTAATGTACACAGCAGCAAATACATCAGTGTAAGAATTGTGCCATATGGCATAAAAGAGCACGTGGATTTACAATATTTTCACCATTAGTGAGACGGGTGCAGTAGGAACAGGACTGGCAGCTCAGGATTCCACCGTTCCGCTGTCAAAATGAAGCAGAGGGGGAAAGAATAAATGAGGAGGGGTGGCGTTACTAGTTAAGGAAGATGTCACATCAGGCTGGACTGGTGGAAGGCCGTAATAAGTAAGGAATGTCCATGCTGAATGGACTTTAGCTTTGGAGCGATGGTGTATGATACGTGTATTACAGGCCATTACAGCCCATCCTACAGACCGAGGGATTTAGAGGAACAAATTTGATGAGAAGTTGCAGAGAATTCCAGGAAACATCAGTTTGTTATGGAAGCTAACTGTTTATTCTTTTCTAGAGATGCTGCCTGTCATGTTGACTTCCTTCAGCATTTTGTGCGTTGGTCTGGATTTATAACACATGTAAGGTCTCTAGTCTTTAAGTATTTGCGACATTGCCAGAATCTGTATTTGAATTGAGTAAGATCACGTTATTTCTTTTTTTTCTTTGCTTCTGCTCTTCGTCCGATCTTTCAGGAAACGTTTTATTTATTGGTGCTTATTTTATAAAATTTCCAACTGTATTACAAAATAATATCTCCAGAGAAACGACACCAATTGCATTCTAACAAATTGTAATCAACTGTCGTCACGATAACTGCACGATAGATGCACACTTAAGGTAAAAGCGGATGAACGGGGTGAGCAGTGATTCTGGATTTGAGCTTGTCAGCACAGCTGCAGAACAGTAACATCTGGAGTAATTATGCCCCTTGGTTCTTCGCTCTATCGCTCAGGGCCGCAATGCCATCACAGCCTATGTCGACAGCAAGCAAAACGAGTAATATGCTGAATAGAGGGCTGTAGTTTCTTGATCCGATCGATATCAGCTATTACCTGATTGCAACGATCAGTAAAGGCGTTGGATAAATTTCCATCTGAAGCTTGTACATAGAGGAGAAATTTAAAATGTGGATGCCGGAGAAATATATTTCAGTGCATGACCAGTTTTCTCCCTGACGTCCTCACGTTGCTCACTTGAGACTGCACAAGCGACAACATTATCGGCCGGATGAGTGAAGACGCCATCATCCTGGCCAGCAGTGTATATTAATTTTAGCTCAGTGATGGTTCAAGAGAAGCAGTGTTAACATCGGCGTGGTCAGTGACGTGTTAGTAAAAGCGCAGACT
Source organism: Mobula birostris (assembly GCF_030028105.1). Lineage (NCBI taxonomy): Eukaryota > Metazoa > Chordata > Chondrichthyes > Myliobatiformes > Myliobatidae > Mobula > Mobula birostris. The sequence goes on along the minus strand of NC_092382.1, from coordinate 53,680,735 downwards.
ATGCTGTTTATTAAAAGGAAGTGTATCTTTGAACAATAAGCCAGGCCCATATTTCTTTGGGTCTGGAACATTACAGTCAAACTGTCTGCTTCATTTCTGCTATCGTCCAATCCCAAACCAGGTCTTAACTCTGCAGTAGCTCAGACAAATGACCACGAGTGCGCTAAGTGGAGATTCACATCGGCCTGTCTTTCATATTGCTGCCCATCTGCAGAGACAGCTTTAGCCTGTTCCTTGCAATGTTGGGTCTCATTCGAGCATTATTTACAAAATATTACGAAACCTGTTGGAAGAAATGTCCGGTTTTTATCGCACACAAACATACAACTTACGTATTTTGTAACTCTGCACGTGCCGAACAATAACATTTTAACCACATCTCATTTGACAGTAATTAATCTGTTCAGTAATGTGCAATAATTCTCCCTTGTTGTTCCACACGGTCTGGTTAAAGCAAACAAAACAAAACATAATCTCTGCATTCAGCACGTTTCCTAAATGTGTAAGTATGTCAAACGCATGTTTACATGTATACGGAGATTTTCACAATTACAGTGACTATTTTATTCCTGGTGTAGGACATCAGAGAAAACACATATCTGTCCTGTGAACATGTTAGACCGTGAGGCAGAGGAACCGGATTAGACCCCCTGTCCTATCGACTCTGCTCCGCCATTTACTTATGGTTGACCCTTTTTTCCTCCTCTTCAACCCGAGTTCCCGGCCTTCGCCCATAATCCTTGATGTCATGCCAATCGAAAACCTACCAATCCCTGACTTAAATAAACCCAACGAGGAAGAAGTCTCGCTTTTCCTATGTCCAGCTCTGGTTTGCCTTATCGGAACCTACTGCATATCGGCTGAACCAAATTTCATTTAGATATGTAAAAAAACAAAATATGCCGATGACTTGGAATCTGAACACGGCCCAATGTGATGATAAAAAAATAAAGGGATATACAGGGATATTGTTATGGTTTTATGGGCTCATGGTCTGACATGTGGTTTTCGCTGCGTCCACCGTGAGACTGGACAGACAATGAACTTACCAGTACACTGAATAAACAGTGACATTCTCTGTGTGAGGGATTGTGGGACCGAATGAGCTCTGATAATAACATTACGGTGCCAGGGCTGCAGGGTGATCATTTCTCCCGAACTGCCGTGTCACTCCAGATTTCTGTCCGGAAATAATAACAAAAGCCCAGCGCCAATACCATTATGTTCCACTGTTATTTTGGTCACTCGTTGGTAAATATCTCCTCTGAAAATTTGAGCAGATATAAGCAAGTCCATAACGATACGTTGAACTGAAAAAACTGTCCACGACACTTCACAAGTCTCTCGCTGTGCAGGGCGCTATAAATATAATTGATAATTGCACATTTGAAGCATTGATTCTGCGGTATGTAAGCGGTGGCATCTTTATTTGTCGCAGAAGAGCGCGCACTGAGAAGTAAATATATGATCAATATTTTCTGACATCCAGTGACAGTGTGCTCGGTGATGACTGGTCATTATCTATGACAGTGTGATTGTGCTGAGGAACATTTTTATAAAGAGGGATTTAACACCCTAAGAAAGGTTTCACTGCTAACGTAGTGGCTTTTCTGTAGAAGCAGTCTTTGGTTGAAATTTAGAGATTTCGGATGCATTGGAATGTGAACCGTCCAACCGGGGTGGGTGGGTTCTGTTGTGTTCTGACGTCGGAATGAGCTGGGGCCTTTTGTCCAGTGGGAGACGAAGTGAGAAGACACTGGGGAGAACAAATCCTCGGGTAGGACCCGGTGGGAGACCCGCTTGTTCGAAATGGTTTGCGAGCGAATATCGGAAGATGCTGTGTGCTTCCACGCAAAGCGAGGGCCCCAGAGCGTGAGTTCAGGATGAGGTCCAACTTGTGTACATTTGGCTGGTTAATTACAGTGGGTCGATTTCCTTTATTTCTTTCTATGCCTTAATGACTCCAGTTAATTAACATTCATAAAGATAATTCCTTTAATCGTATGCAGTGTGTTGTCTGTTATAACGTGACGCTGAGTTATAACAGGGTAGTAAATTACACAACACACACAGAAAGCGGAGTTTGGGGTGACAGAACCATTTGAATCTCACGGGTCAGGCGGGAGCAGTGTGTGTATTTCCTGGAATCACGCAGACTCGGAAATCAGGATATTTCAGGGATATCGTTATAGCTTTATGAGGCTATGGTCTGACGTGTAGTTTTCACTGCGTCCTCCGTGAGACTGGACAGACAATGGACTTACCAGTACACTGAATAAGCAGTGGTATTCTCTGTATGAGAGGTTGTGGGACCGAATGAGCTCTGAAAATAACATTACGGTGCCTGGGCTGCTGTTCGGGGCTGAGAAATTAGGGGCGTTTCGCAGGCGCGTGAGTGAAAGTAAAATAGAGGACGAAGATCAGGGAATCATTAGGTTGATCTTGGAGTAGGTTCCAAGGAAGGTGGTTTACACTTGAACTGAAAAGGGACTGATATCCTAGCGGGAAGGTTTCCTACGGCTGCTGGCAGGGGTGGGGCGGAGTGCAGAGGTGAGGGTTAAACTGGACCTGCAAGTGGATGGGAAGAGGACTGCCCCAGAACAGGGAGTGGAGGGGTTGTGGAGACAGATGTTGTAAAAACCACACACAAAGTCAGGAATGAAAAGGTCCAGCATGGGCCGACTGGTGATCTTACCTGAAGATATTTCAATGCACGAAGCATTGTATGAAAGGCAAATGAGCACAGGGCCGGAATAGGCAAGTGGAATTACTATACTTTAGCCATGAGTGAGACGCTTACGGTAGATGCAGGACTGCCAGCTCAGTATTTCGCCGCCCCGTTGTTTAACACGAAAGAGTGGGGGTGGGGGAGTGTTGGGGGTCGGGGGCGTAGTAAATGAGGAGTGGTGGGTTACTAGTGAAGGAAAATATCATAGTCATGCCGGACTGGAGAACTCAGCTGGTAAGACGCTCTATGTACGACGTAGTAAGAAGAAAGGTATTCCCTTTGGAGTGATGGTGAACGATGGGTGTGTTACAGGGCATTAAACACCATCAAACAGTCCGATAGAATTAGAGGGTCACATTTGAAGAGAAATGGCCGAAAACTTCACGAAACATAAGGTTGTAATAACAGCTGGTTTGAACTTTCCACGTTTTAACTGGGAAACTGGGAACCCATGGTGTGAAAGGAATAGATGGAATAGAGGTTGTGAATAGATGTTCTGGATAGTTTCTTAAGCAGTAGATAAAAACCCGAAATGACGAAGACTGCGATGCTTGATCTTCTCTGAGGGAACGAGAGAGGACCGGTGGCAGAAGGTTGCCTCGGGGATCACTTTGCTTCCACTAGTCCGCAGGCCATTAGTTTGAAGTTAAACAGGCAAAAACAGGCCTGGTTCTCGGGCTGTGATTTTAGATTGGAGACAGAAAGAATCTTGTTGGTATCAGACAGGATTTTGCAAGTGTCCTCTGGGATATTCTATGGTAAGTGGAAGGTCTTCAAAAGTGAAATTTCGAGAGCGCAAAGTTTGCACGGGCCCGTCAGAATAAATGGTAAACATAACAGTGTCGGGAACCTGGAATTTCAAGTGATATGGAGGCCCAAGTGAAGAAAAGAAATGAGGTGAATTGCAGGTTCAGTAATGTGTTTATGGGGGTGTAGGAAATGCAAGAGAACGTTTATCAAAGAGAGGAGGAGGGTGAGAGAATGATATGATTTTGTCCGAGTTGAATCGTTAAGAATGCTGCACATATCTTAAGAGCAAAAAGATTTCAAGAAACGTAATTAGTCTTCTTGAACTAGGACCATAGCTAATGCACATGTGGTGCCAAATGAGCTAATGTTTTGCATCTGTATTTATCCAGGAAACCGATACAGTCTACTGAGGAAAGCAAAATTGAATCATCTTTGTGGACTCTACAGAGATTGCCGAGGAGAAGGCCTTTGCTGTCTTCAGGCAGATCAGATTGGATAAATCCCCAGAATCGGTCAAGGTGTTCTTTCGGGCCCAGCGAAAGGATGAACTTGCAGGAACTCTAGCAGAGATATATACATCATTCTTAAACCAGGCATAGCCAATGTTGTTCCTTTGTATAAGAAAGGCTCTAAAAATAATCCATAAAATAATAGTCTTGTGAGCCGGACATCATTCGTGGGAAGGTTGTTGGAAGGTAGTTTAACGGGCGGAATATATGATTTTCATTTTAGATATCCACTGATTAACGATAGTCCGCATGGCTTCATTAGTGGTAAATCATGTCAAAGATCTTATCTGGAAAGTTGATGAAGAAAAAATATAAGGTGTTGTCGACATGGAATTTTTCAAGACATTTGATAGTTTCCGGTAAGGTTCAGTCGCTCCGCTCTGAAAATCAGGTAGTAAATTTATGAGCCATTTTCTTTGTGAAAGGAACCACGGAATGGTAGCAGATGGTTGCCTCTCCAACTGGATACCTGTGAGTAGCGGAGTTCTACAGAGACCGGTGCTGGTTCCTTTGACGTTTACATCTGTATTAACGATCTGGATGATGATGTGCCTCAGACAGAATCAGTAATTTAAATCACACACATCAAAGTTTCTGGTGAACTTTGACGTGTGTTGCTAGAATTTCCAGCATCTGCAGAATTCCTCGTGTCAGGAATTTAATTGTTGATCATGGTGCGAGTAATGTACTCAGCTGCAGATACCTCAATGAAAGAAGTATTGTATTAAAAGGCGGATGAGACCATGGCATGAATGAGCACGTGGATTTACTATATTATCGCCATTAGTGGGATGGTTGCAGTATGAGCAGGACTGGCAGCGCAGTATTCCACCGCTCCGCTGTTTAAGATGAAGCAGAGGGGGAAGGAATAAATGAGGAGGGATGGCGTTACTAGTTAAGGAAGATGTCACATCAGGGTGGATTAGAGAACTCACCTATTGAGGCGTTCAATGTGGAACGTAGTAATAAGACAGGTATGGCCATGTTAAAGGGGCTTTGGCTTTGGAGCGATGAAGTATGATAGATGTATTACACGGCATCACAGCCCAGCCAAGTGTCCGTGGGAGTTAGAGGAACAAATGTGAAGAGAAATTGCTCAGAATTTCAGCAAACGTCAGTTTGTTATAGGAGCTAGGCTTAAATTTCCAGGTTTTGACTGGTACTCCCAAAGTGTAAAAGGACAAGATGGAATAGACGTTGTCATCTATTTTCTGGAATGTTTTCTTAATCAGTAGATAAAAGTCCCAAATGAGGGAGTGTGCGATATTGATTTGCATTTAGGGAAGGAGGGAGGCCAGGTGGCACAATTTTGTATAGGGGAACACGTTGCATACAGTAGTCCGAAGGAAATTAGCTTTAAAGTAAATGTGCAAAAGAAAAACAGATCGGGTCCGCGGTCTGCATGCTTAAACCAGCGGACTCGAGGAGAGCCCAGCGTTCTTCCGTTGCTTAAGATAGGCTCTAAATTAATCTGTGAAATTTCAGCCCTCTGAGCTTGCTATCAGTCAAGGGAAAGTTATTAAAAGATATTGAAAGGGACCAAAGAACTTAATTGTATCCGCTGCGGCCCCACCAATTTCCGCACTTACGTCCCATGGTGTCTGACCTTTTCCCACTCGGAGTCCACAACTCGCCTGAGAAACAGAAAGCAACATTTCCAAGCTTTATGAAATATCATGTAGGCTGATATTTTATTAATTACACAGTAATTGTCGAATTTATATTCTGAGCGGTATTTGACCTCCCCGAAATTGCATAGTTGGCAATAAACTGCACTGGGCCTCAGAGAATCCGATGAGATTCGAGCAGCGATGGTCACTTTCTGTGGATTCAGCTTGGGAGAAGCAGCCGGTCAGCTGGAGTCCAATGTTAGAAAGGAGGTCACTCACCTCGGTCGAAGAGGCGGTAATGGTGAAGAGCTGAGGTGGTGAGGGAGATTTTGAAATGTTGTAGGCAGTGAAGAAGGTCAAAGGTACAATGTATATAATCCAAGCGTTATTGGGTATACGACTGGAAATAACTTTGCAGGATTATTTCTGACTTTACTGAGATTGCATTGTTTTTCGAACATTGGCCTGCATAAATCAATACATTGAGCACAGGAAATGGGATTTTTGTTGGTGAAGTATAAGGCATTGCTGAGGCTGAACTTGGAGTATTGTGTGTAGTTTTGGTCGCCTACCTATAGGAAAAGATACAGAGTAAGAGTACAGAGAAAAACTACCAAGAGGTTGCCTGGTATGGATGACCTGACTGATAAGATAACCTTTCAGAGTATTGGACTTCATTTCTTGGAACTTGGAGCACTGAGCGAAGCTTTGAGAGTGGTGCACAAAATTATGGGTGTATAGATATAGCCATATAAACGTACAACAATTACAGCACGGAAACAGGCCATGTCGGCCCTTCTAGTCCGTGCCGAGCTCTTACTCTCACCTAGTCCCACCGACCTGCACTCAGCCTATAACCCTCCATTCCTTTCCTGTCCATTATCTATACAATTTAACTTTAAATGACATCATCGAATCTGCCTCAACCACTTCTGCAGGAAGTTCGTTCCACACAGCTACCACGCTCTGAGTAAAGACGTTCCCCCTTATGTTTCCCCTGAACTTTCGCTCTTTTAAATCTCAAATCTTGTTTGAATCTCCCCCACTCTCAATGGAAAAAGCGTATCCACTTCAACTCGATCTACCCACCTCATAATTTTAAATACCTCTATCAAGACCTCCCTCAACCTTCTACGCTCCAAAGAATAAAGACCCAACTTGTTCAACCTCTCTCTGTAACTTAGGTGATGAAACCCCAGTAACATTCTAGTAAATCTTCTCTCTACTCTCTCTATTTTGTTGACATCTTTCCTATAATTCGGTGACCAGAACTGTACACAATGCTCCAAATTTGGCCTTACCAATGCGTTGTACAATTTCATCATTACATCACAACTCCTATACTTAATGGTCTGATTTATAAAGGCCAGCATCCCAAAAGCTTTCTTCACCACCTTATCCACATGAGATTCTACCTTCAGGGAACTATGCACCATTATTCTTAGATCCGCCTGTTATACTGCATTCTTCAATGCCCTGTCATTTACCGTGTATGTCCTATTTTGATTAGACCTACCATAATGTAGCACCTCACAATTATCCGCATTAAACTCTGTCTGCCATTTTTCAGCCCACTCTTCTAACTGGCCTAAATCTGTCTGCAAGCTTTGAAACCCAACTTCATTTTCCACAGCTCCACCTATCATCTGCATACTTACTAATTTAATTTACTACCCTATCATCCAGATCATTAATGTATACGACAAACAACGTTGTACCCAGTACAGATCCCTGAGGCACACCACTCATCACCGGACTCCAATCTGACAAACAGTTATTCACCACTACAGTCTGGCGTCTCCCATCCAGAAACTGCTGAATCCATTCTACTACTTCAATATAAATACCTAATGATTGAACCTTCCCAACTAACAGTCCATGTGTAACCTTGTCAAAAGCCTTACTGTAGTCCATATAGACAGCATCCACTGCTTTACCCTCGTCAACTTTCCTAGCAACGTCTTCAAAAAAATGATAAAACAAAAGATTTGTCAAACCTTACCTTCCACGCACAAATCCATGTTGTCTAATCCTAATCAGACGTTTTCTATCCAGATAATTATATATACCATCTCTAAGAATACTTCCATCAATTTACCCACAACTGACGTCAAACTCACAGCCTGATAATTGCTAGGTTTACTCTTAGGACCCTTTTTAAACAATGGAACAACATGAGCAATAAAACAATCCTCCGGCACCATCTCCGTTTCTAATGACATTTGAGATATTTCTGTCAGAGCCCCTGCTCTTTCCACACTAACTACTCTCAAGGACCTAGGAAATATCCTGTCAGGACCCGGAGACTTATCCACTTTTGGTATTCCTTAAAAGCTCCAGTACTTCCTCTGCTTTAATCATCATAGTTTCCATAACTTCCCTACCTGTTTCCCTTATCTTACACAAGTCAATATTCTTCTCCCCAGTGAATACTGAGGAAAAGAAATTGTTTTGCATGGCCCAAGTCTCTTCTGGCTCCACACATAGCTGTCCACTCTGATTCTCTAAGGGACCAACTTAATCCCCCACTATCCTTTTCCTATTAATACAACTGTAGAAACCCTTTGGTTTTATTTTCACCTTACGTGCCAAAGCAACCTCATATCTTCTTTTAGCTTTTCAAATTTCTTTCTTAAGATTCTTTTTACATTCTTTATATTTCTGCAGCACCTCATTTACTCCATGCTGCCTATATTTATTGTAGATATCTCTCTTTTTCTGAACCGTGTTTCCAATATCCCTTGAAAACCATGGCTGTCTCAAACGCTTAACCTTTCCTTTCAACATAACAGGAACATAAATATTCTGTACCCTCAGAATTGCATCTTTAAATGACCTCCATTACTCTATTACATCCCTCCCATAAAACAATTTGTCCCAATCCACTCCTTCTAAATCCTTTCGCATCTCCTCAGAGTTAGTCTTTCTCCAATCAAAAATATCAACTCTGGGTCCAGACCTATCCTTCTCCATAATTATATTGAAACTAATGGCATTGCGATCACTGGACTCGAAGTGCTCCCCAACACAAACCTCCATCATCTGCCCTATCTCATTCCCTAAAAGGAGATTCAACACTGCTCCTTCTCTGGTTGGTACCTCTATGTATGGCTGCAAAAGAAAGATCCTGCACACATTTTACAAACTCCAAACCGTCCAGCCCTTTTACACTACTTTTACAGTATGGGCTTCCCAGTCTATGTTTGGAAAATTAGAATCTCCCACAATCACAAGCTTGTGTTTACTCCAAATATCTACTATCTCCTTACAAATCTGCTAGGATAAATGCAGGTTGGAATTTTCCACTGAGTTTGGATGCACTAACAATCAGAGTCATGTGTTAATGGTGGAAGGTTTAAGGGCAACATGAAGTAATTTGCAGTTGGAAGGCGGAAAGTCAGGCAAAGTCTATGGAATTGAATGAAAATTCGACTTTTCGAGCTGAGACGCTTCAGAGAAATTAGAAATGAAGAAGCAACATTGATTGATTAGGAAGGTTTTGGTTGTTGTTCTGTGAGATTCGCAGCTCAGTGTCTCTGTGTAATCAGCTGCCTGGACACGCAAATTTCGTTCTGCTGAAATCAAATCCACCGTCACCCTTGTTCAGTTGTGAATACTGTGTCTTTAATACATTAAACCATTTCTACTAAAGTGAAGACCGATGGAACCTTTAACAGTCTAAAGAAGGTTACCAGGGCACAGAAGCTGCATAGTTATTTTTAACCCTAATCCAATCATCCGCAGTTGTTTTAAAACATATTTATTTGCCATTTGAACAAATCAGACCGTATCATCCTTAACCTTTGCCACCTTTTAACTGATGTTGCTGTGCGGCTGAGAGTGCGATGGGGAGTGCGGGTGAGGGGAAGGAAGAGGCAGAAGGAGAGTGCATGGGTGAGCATGGAGAAGGGATGGGGTACGGTGTGTGTGAAAGGTGCAGATAGGGAAGCTGAAGGTGGATGAATATGTGGGCAAGAAGAGGGATCGAGAGTGTGCAGAGTGGAGAGAGAGGAGAGGGGAGATATCAAGAGATATAGACAGTACAGACAGAGCGAAATTGTGAGAGAGGGGGAATAGGAGGTAGAGTGCACGGGTAAGTGAGAGGTATAGAGCGTGGGATGTTGGAAAGGCTCACAAATCAAACAGAGAATTATCGGCCACACTAATATTTTGAAACAACGACTTATATTTCGTCTTCGAAACAAAAGAATGTAACAAGATTTACAAATAAATGACTCCGAATTGCTTTTACATATACGAAAAACAAAATGAACCAGTGACTTGGAATGTAAACCCGGCCCAATGCGATGACAAAAAATAAAGCCTGAACGTTTATTCCTGACCGCCGGGTCACCTGTGATATCAATCCACAAATAAGTACAAAAGTCCAGGGCGAATACTGTACCACCATGTTTCACTGTTATCTTATTCATTCGTTGGTAAATATCTCCTCTGAAATGTTTATCAGGTATAAGCAAGTCCCCATAACGTTATGTTGAAAGGAAATCCGGTCCTCATCACTTCAGACATATCCCCTGTGCAGGGCGCTTTAAATATCATTGATAACAGCACATTTGTGATAGTGATTCTGCAGTATGTCAGTTGTGACGGTTTTATTTGCTACAAAGGGCGAGCACTGAGAAGTAAACATATGGCCAATATTTTCTGACAACCAGTGACAGTGTGGTGGGTTATGACTGGGCATTATCACTGGCAGTGTGATGTGCTGACGAACATTTTTATAAAGATGTGTGTCACACCCTGGAAGGAGACTTTATTGCTATTGTAATGGTCTATATGGAGAAGCCGTGTTTGTAGAACATAGAACATAGAATAGTACAGAACAGTACAGGCCATTCGGCCCACAATGTTGTGCCGACCCTTGAACCCTGCTTCCGATATAACTCCACACCCCACCTTAAATTTCTCCATGTACCTGTCTAGTAGTCTCTTAAATTTCCCGAGAGTATCTCCCTCCACCACTGACTCAGGCAGTGCATTCCACGCACCAACCCTCTCTGAGTGAGAAATCTTCCTCTAATATCTCCCTTGAACTTCCAACCCCTTACCAGAAAGCCATGTCCTCTTGTATTGAGCGGTGCTGCCCGAGGGAAGAGGTGCTGTCTGCCCACTCCATCTGTTCCTCTTAATACCTTGTACACCTCTATCATGTCTCCTCTCATCCTCTATCTCTCCAAAGTGTAAAGCCCTAGCTCCCTTAATCTATGATCATAATCCATACTCTCTAAACCAGGCAGCATCCTGGTAAATCTCCTCTGTACCCTTTCCAATGCTTCCACATCCTTCCGAGAGTGAGACGACCAGAACTGGACACAGTACTCCAAGTCTGGCCTAATCAGAGTTTTATAGAGCTGCATCATTACCTCGCAACTCTCAAATACTATCTCTAGACTTATGAAAGTTAATACCGCATAAGCTTTGTTAAATTCCCTATCTAACTGTGAGGCAACATTCGTTTAGTTCATAGCTGGAGATTTCCGATGCGTCGGAATGTGAGCCGTCCAATGTGCTTTTCTGTTGTGTACTGACGCCGTTGTGAGCCGGGGCCTTTTGTTCGGCGGGAGACGAAGAGAGAAGACGCAGGGGAGAACCAGTGTCGGATAGGACCCGGTGGGAGACCATTTGTTCGAAATGGATTGCGAGTGACGATCGGAAGGTGGTGAGAGCTTCCACGCAGACCGAAGTCCAGCGCGTGAGTGACAGAAAAGTTGAAGATGAACTCCAACGTGTTCACATTTGACTGGTTAATTATAATACGCCCTTTTTCTTTCTTTATTTCATTTCTTTAATGACCCTTTAGTTAAGTAACATTAAGTAAATATGATTCCTTTAATCACATGCAGTGTGTTGACTGGTATTTCTTGGCACTGATATACAACAGCGTAGCAAATTACACCGTACCCACACAAACTAGGGTTTGGGGTGGCAGAGCCATCTCACGGGATTGACGGGAGCAGAGTGTGTATTTCGTAGACTGAAACAGACAAAGAAACAGGGTCGTCAGCGATATTGTTATCGTTTTATGTGCCACGGTTTTATATGTAGTTTAAACTTTGTCCATCGTGAGACTCGAGTAGCAATGGAATTACCAGTATACTGAGAGAATGTTCAGAATAAGAAGTGGTATTCTCTGTGCGAGAGACCGGGTGACCGAATAAGCTGTGATAATTACATTGCAGTATTGATGGAACTGGACAAGCAATGACATTTTCTATGTTGCCGGTGGCATGTCAGAGAAAGCACTGATAACACCAGCGAGGTCTATGATGGCCCTGTAGGACAGTGACAGATTTTCTCATTGCTGTAATGGACCCATTGGAAAGAGGAAAATACGGCACTCATCTCCTCACGACGCACAGAAATCATAAAAGCATCTGTCTCATATCTCTTGTGTTTCTCAATCTATGGTGAAGTATCATTATATTCTTTGGAAACGTCCTTCTCATTTGAACAATATATCTGTATGAATTATTGTTATTTTAAACGAACATGAAACGCCATAACAGAAAAAGAACAGATATTTTTGGGAGTACTCGACAGACATCTCACCGCCACTACTACTCCACTGCCCCTCAGTGATCCCTATTGGTTATTGTACCAGAGAAAGTGTCAGACCTGGTACGAAAACACTCAGAGGATGCGCAATTCCAAAAAAAAAAAACATTAATAACTCCTTAACGTTTACCTTTGACGCGTAAGGAGATGTGCAGAAGAATGGGGAAATATTGAATTTGGGGAGGGAAGGAACTATGCGATTGCGTAAGATCGTGAGATCATAAATTGGGAACAGATGTACGGGGAAATGCACTAAATTATTATAGAGATTGTTAATGGAGAACTTGTATTGGGCTTTTCATAGATTTGACTCAATGGAGAAGGAAAGGAATGATAGGATCTGGAGACATGGCTCATAATAAATATGAAAACCCTACTCAAGAGGAAGACGGAAGCACACTTTATGAAGCAAGGGTCAGAGAAGGCTCGAGTATTACAAGGCATCTGGGAAGGGAGCTGGAAATGGACCTAATATTGCGCGAAGGGAATAGCAGAAGGCGTTGCTGAGTAGGATGAAGGAAACAATCAGGAGGTATAGACGCACATGAGAATAGGGAGGACTGATCATGGATAAAACTGGGAACGTGCTGGAGTAACAGGGGAGCAGCAGCTGTCAGTAATGAATAACTTGCTTCAGTATTCACACATGGGAGGGGCATTAACCGCTCGGAAAGCCAACTTGTATAGTGTTTAAAGCAGGGGTAAATAGGTTCTGATTAGACAGGACATCAAAGGGGACGGGAAGAAGCTGGCAGAATGGAGTTGTGGGAATGGTAAATCAGTCATGATGGAATTTTGGAGCAGAATGGTCCGAATTTTCTAATTCTGCATCAATTAGAGGAGGACTTGGAAGTTTTAAAGACAATGCAGAATAGATTTACCGAGGTGCTACTCAGGTAAGAGATCAAGTCAAATGAGGAAACGTTGAGGGTTCTCTGGATTTTGGATTTTGTCCGAAGGAATATGGCAGAATTCATGATAGAAGAGTATAAGGTGTAAGCGGTATTAAGGGATTGTGCAGCAAGACATTATCCTGGGAGTAAGTGGCTAATAGGAGGGACATAACTTTAAGATAATCGGAGGAAGTTATAGCGCGCTGTGAGAATAACCTTTTTTTTTCTACACAGAGAATGCTTCGACCCTGGTGTTCGGTGCTGAGACATTAGCGATATTTCAGACATGCATGAGTGAAAGCAAAATAGAGGAATAACCTATGGGAGTCATTATGTTGAACTTGGAGTATGTTCTAAGGAAGGTGGTTTGCACCTGAACTGAAAGGGGACTGATATCCTTGCGGGAACAGGACTGCCCCAGAGCAGAGAGTGGAGAGATTGTAGAGACAGATGTTGTTATGACGATAGTCAAATTCAGGAATGAAAAGGTTCAGCATGGGTCGACAATTGTGCTCAGCTGCAGATATTCCAATACAAAAAGCATTGCATGAAAGCCAGCTGAGCCCAGGGCTCGTGTAACTACTATATTTAACCATTAAGAAGCAAAGGGGACGCATTAAATGAGATTGTAGGGCACTGCATAACAACCATCAGTCCGATTGATTTGGAAGATGACATTTGAAGAGAAATTGCAGAAAATTGCAGGAAACATAGGTTGTGATAACAGCTGATTTTAACTTTCCAATTTTTGACTGCGACTTCCATAGTGTAAAAAAACTAGATGGAATATTGGTTTTGAGATATATTGTGGAAAGTTTTTATTTTTTAAGCACCAGATAAAAGTCCCAAATGAACGACTGGACGATACTTGATCTGCATTTAATGAACGAGACAGGGCCGGTGGCAGAAGTTTTTCTAGCGGAACACTTTGTATCCAGTAGTCCGCAGGCCATTAGTTTGAAAGTATCTAAGCAAAAAACAGGCCTTGTTCTTGGATTGCGATTTTAGATTGGACATATTTTAATCTTGCTGTTGTCAGAAACGATTTTGCAAGTGTCGACTGGGACAGGCCGTTTTCTGTCAAAGGTGTACGTGGTAGGTGGGAGTTCTTCAAAAGTAAAATTTTGAGAGAACAAAGTTTGTACGGACCTGTCACAATAAAGAGTAAACCTAACAGGTGTCGAGAACTTGGAATTTCAAGTGATGTGGAGGCTCAAGTGAAGAAAAAAACAGGAGATGAATTACAGGTGCAATGAGGTGCTTATCGAGTGCAGGGAATGCAAGAGAACACTTTAGAAAGAGAGCAGAAGAGTCAAGAAAGGATGATTTTGCCCTAGTTCAATCATAAGGAATGCTGCACATAGTTTCAGAGCAAAAGGATTTCAAGAGACATAATTAGACCACTGGAAGGTGAGAATTGGACAATAGTGAATCGAAATGTGGTGCTAAAAGCGCTCATTTTTTTGCATCCGTATTTATCTAGGAGTCGGATGCAGTTTATCGAGGTAAAACAAAACTGAATCAACTTCCCGGACTCTATACAGATTACAAAGGTGGAGTCGTTTGGATGAGGCACATTAGAGTGGATAAATCACCCGAACCTGACAAGGTGTTCCTTCAGACCTCGCGAAAGGAAAAACTTGCAGGAACCCTAGCAGAGATATTTACATCATTCTTAAACGAGATAACTGGAGGGTAGCAAATGTTGTTCCGTTTGTTTAAGGAATGCTCTAAAAATAACCTATAATTTTATTGTCTTGTGAGCCTGACATCATTAGTGGGAAAGTTATTGGAAGGTATTTTAATAAGCCGGATACATGAGTTTCTTTTTAGATATTGACTGATTAACGATAGACCATATAGCTTCGTTTGTGGCAAATCGTGTCAAAGAAGTTACCAGGAATGTTGTTGAAGAAAAAATATAGGCTGCTGTCGACGTGGAATTTTGCAAGACATTTGACAGTTTCCCGCAATGTTGAGTCATTCTGCTATGAAAATGAGGTAGTAAATTTATGAGACATTTGCTTTGTGAAAGGAACCAGAGATTGGTAGCAGTTGGTTGCCTCTCTAACTGGATACCTGTGACAAGCGGAGAACTGCACAGACCGGTGCTGGTTCCTTTGCTGTTTACATCTGTATCAACGATCTGGATGATAATGTGCTAAATTGCATCAGGAAATTTGTGGATGCTGCCAAGACAGGGAGAATGATAGACGGAGAAGAATAGTATCATGGTGTGTGGTCGAATATAGAGCAGCTGGGAACGAATTGGTTAAGGGTAATACTGCCGTAAAGAAAGCTGTTGGCATATTATCCGTCATAAATCAAAGTACAGAACACAGGTGATAAAATGTCATCTTCAGGTTGGATAAGATATGGCTGAGGCCACACATGAATTATTATGAAGTATGGTAAACTTTCTATAGGGAATATGCAAGTAAATACGTTGAAAAGGGTGCAGAGAAAATTTACAAGGACTTTGACCGGACAGGTGGACCTGAGATACAAGGAAATCGATCATGAGTTTTGACTTCAATCCCTGATGCATAGAAAATTAAAATGAGACTGCTTTCACTACTCTCTATATCTACACCCATCTTAATTTTATATACCTCTATCGCTTCTTTCTTCTATGCTCCAGGGAATAAAGCCCTAACCAATTCAACCTTTCTCAGTAGCTCAGTTTCTCAAGTCCCGGCAAAATCCTTGTAAACTTCTTCTGCACTCTTTCAACCTTAGTAATATGCTTCCTGTAATTTGGTAACCAAAATTGCAAACAATACTCTAAACCTGGCCTTACCAATGCATTATACAACCTCACCATAACATTCCAACTCTCATACTCAATACTTTGAATTATAAAGGCCTTTGAGATAAGGTCGGAAGCTGTCTTTACGACCCTATTTATCTGTGACACCACTTTTAGGGAACTTTGTATCTGTATTCCCTGGTCCCTCTGTTCTACAGCACTCCTCGGTGCCCTACCATTTACCTTGTATTTTCTACTTTGGTTTGTCCTTCAAAAGTGCCATACCTCACACTGGTCTGTATTAAACTTCAGCTGCCATTTTTCAGCCCATTTTTCCAGCTGGTCCAAATCCCTCTGCAAGCTTTGAAATCCTTCCTCACTCTCCACTACACCTTCAATCTTTGTATCATCAGCAAAGGATACTTTAGATGTGTGGGTATGGAGGGCTATGCCGACTGAAGTAGGCAATTTAAATATCTCGGCAGAAGGGCCGGTTTCTGTGCTGTTCTTTCCTAAGGGACCATGACTACCTGACCACTGATTCATAACACAGAAACAGGTTGATAATATCGAAATCCGAAATGACTATAGTTTGATTTATTCACCGGGATTATTCTAACAGCGTGGATAATTTTGTAGCATCTCAGCAGGTCCCGCAACAACAACAAAACGAATAACATATAGAGGTTTCGTGCCGTCACACTTTAGTGCAACTGGAATGTGAGGGTTGTTTTTCTGTGAGAATCTGATCTAAGAGTCTGTCTACAAGCAGTCACATTCCTCAGAATAAGGAGTGTACGTTCTGTTAAAATCAAATCGAACTGGTTCGACATTCCAATGTGACCAAAGTAATTTAAATTATGCTTAGCGACAGGTAAGGTACCGGAGGATTTGAATTCGCTTACGAAAGGCTCAGAGACTCAGCCAAGTAATTACAAGCCAGTGCTCCTGACATCAGTGGTGGGAAAGTCATTTGAAAGACCGAATTTGTGAGAATTTCAACAAACAGAATGAATTGGGTATAACTTTGTGTATTCATGGCAATCTTATAGAGTGTTCGAAGAGGTTACGAATAATACTATTCGGAACTTTGATGAAAGCAAGGCAGGGTACATTGTTTATCTGTACTTTATCAAGAAATTCAACAAGTTGCCGCGTGGGAAGTTTGTCAACAAAATCCTCGTTATTCAAGATGAGGTGGTAAATTGGAGTGGACATTGAAATTGTGGGAGATGGTGGATAGTGCTATTGAATGGATTACAGGTTCAGAATTAATCGAAAATTGCGGCATAGGTAGATAGGGTCGTAAGATAAGCTTTTGGCACACTGGCCTTCATAAGTCAAATTATTGAGTATAGGAGATGGGATGTTATGCTGAAGTCATATTACACATTGGCGTGGCCTAATTTGGAATATTGTGTGCAGTTTTGTTCACCTACCTACAGGAAACATGCAACTATGGTTAAAATAGTACAGTGAAATTTAAAAGGATTTTGGCGGGATTGGAGGACCTGGGTAAAACAGAAAGTTGGAATAGATTAGTTTTTTATTCCTTGGAAAGAATAAGATCTAAAGGAGATTTGATAGAGGTATACTAAATTGTGAGCGGTGTAGGTAGGGTAAATGGAATAGGGGAGTGGAGAGAGAGGTATCGATGAGGGCGAGAGAGGGGATTAAAGAGAGGGAAGAGAATGGAGCGAGAGGGAGAGAGAAATTATAGAGGGGTACGCAGCCGTTGAAAGAGGGGTGCAGGACGAGAGTTGGAGTGCGACAGGATAGTGTGAGGGGCTCGAGCAGGGAGCGAAAGCGAGGGAGATGTGCAAGAGTGTGCTAACGAAGCTTACGGAGTGGCAGAGTCGGGGAGATGGTATGCAGATGGAGAACACAAGTGTGATGACTGTTTTAATCATCTTCTTCCTCTCCTGCCCTTCTCTTTTCACACTGAACCTTACCTAGACTCTGACTGCTCTCCCCTCTCCACTCGCCGTGCCCCAGGACAAGGATGGTGATGATTGACTCTGACCAGTCCGAAGGCTTGGCCCTCAACACCAGTTTGTCCAGATAGCCAGCCAGCTACTCATCTTCCCTTTGATGCGGCCTGGTTATGACACCTTTCCAGCTCTATGGCCTGTAAGGGTCAGTGCTCCATTCCATCCCGGGTGCCATTTTAAAACCACGCGTCACTTCTACCCTGCTAACCATTTTAAATTGGGATATCAATCCTTTCCCGACTCCTATTTGTAATCAGGACACAATTCCTTCCCTGGTGATCATTTTCAATTAGTACGTCATTCCATCCCAGTCGGACATTTTAACGTAGGTGCAAGTCAGTGAAGAGAATACTTCAGAATGAAAGCAGAAGTGTCATCGAAGGCCTGCTGTTGCCTTAGCAGACAAGTTGAAGGAGAATCCTAACAGATGCTACAGGTATGTTCAGAGCAAAGGGATTTCAGGGTCAGAATGGGTTCTCTGGAATATCACAATGAGAGTATAGCCAATCCATATGTGGAGACAAAACGGATGATTATTTTTTGTACATCTGTATTTACTCAGCAAACAGAGACAGAGTCTATAGAAACACCGTTTTCACAGAATCTATACAGATTACAGAGAAAGATGTGTCTGCTGTCCTCAGGCAAATTCCCTGGGCCTGGAAAGGTGTTCACTAGGACACTACGGGAGACAGAAGTTGCCGGATCCCTAGCAGAGATGTTGAAATTATCCTTAGGCCAGAGGGCTGGATGATAGCCAATGCTGTTCAGCTGTTTAAGAGCGGCTTTAAAATAATCCGAGAAATTATAGGCCTCTGAGCTTGACATCAGTAGAGAGAAGGTTATTGGGAGGTATTCTAGCGGACCAGAAGTATGAGTGTTTGGATAGATAATGGCTGATTAAGGATACTCAGCAATTCTTCTTAAGTGGTAAGTCGTGTCAAGGAAGGTACCAGGAGTGTGGATGAGGGCACGGCAGTGGATGTTGTATACATGGATCTTAGCAAGGCATTTGACAAGGTCCTTCATGGAAGATTTGGTCTCTCGGCTTTGAAAATGAGTTAGTAAATTTGATGAGACCATTGGTTTGAGGATGAAGCCAGAAAGTGGTAAAAGATGGTTGCCTCACTGATTGGAGACCAATGAGTAAGGGCGTACTTCAGGGATTTGGAAATGTTAAACACTATGCGGAATAGATTTACCGAAATGCTACTTAATTAAGAGAAATAAAAAATATGAGGAAACGATAAGGGATCTTTGGTTTCTGTCCCTGGAGAGGACTATGATAAATTTCTTGATAGAAGACTATAAGGTAATAGGAGGTATTGAGAGATTGGACAGCCAGAGATGATCGACGGCTTAAGTGGTTAATAGGAGACACGTGAGTGAAAGAAAAAAGTAAAGGGTTAAACGGAGAAAATGGTTTCGTTGATCTTGGAGTCGACTGCAAAGAAATGAAGGTACTAGTCGCTTTAGCGGGAAGGTTTACTAGGGCTGCTCGAGGTGGGTGGGCGGGGGTGGTAGGAGGTGGGAGGGTAAAACTAGACATTGAAATGATGGGAACAAGACTACCGCGGAACAGAGAGTGGAGAGGTTGTGGAGACAGAAGCTGTGAAGGCCTCAGACAAAATCAACAATTTAGATGTTGAGCATGGTTCGAATAATGTCCTCAGCTGCAAATTATACAATGTATTGTATGAACGGCGAAAGAGCCCAGGGCATGATTAAGCACGTCGAATTGCTATATTTTCGACGTTAGTGAGAGGGTTGGAGGAGGAGCAGGCCTGGCAGCGGAGTACTCCACCTCTCAGTTGTTTTAGATAAAGCGGATGGGGAAGCATTGAATGAGAAGAGGTGGCGTTAATAGTTAAGAAAGCTGTCACAGTCCCGTTGTGTCATAACGGGGGCGCTGGGAGCAGACGCAAAAGCAAGACACAGACACAGAAGTATCAGGAACAGGATTAGGTATGCAAAGAAAACGGGGGAAGTGGGGAAGAAACGACGCTGGACGAGACTAGGATACAGGACCTAGTCTAGGACGAGAGTAGGGAAACGGTATCAGGACAAGGGAAAACGAACTTGGAACGTGGCTGGAACTCCGAGCCGGAGACTAGACAAGGACCCAGAACCTGGGTCTTGACTCGGGCTCGGACCCCGGAACTAGGCGAGGACATGACGTGGCTACAGAACAGGACGTGGAATTCCAGAACAGGACGTGGAACTCCTTCACAGGACGAGGCACATGGACAGTACGAGAACTCAAAGCCTTGACTTGGACAGGACGAGGTTCCCAACTCAACGATAGACAGTTCCTTATATTGACACTGCAAAGCTCCGGTTACGCTCCGGTGGTAGAACTTGACAAGGTTGCCGGGCAAGGCTGCGGGAAAGGCTTCAGGCAGAAGGTGAAAGGGAAGGGAACAGTCCAGCAACTGCAGCAGAACCCAGGAGCTGTTTATGTAGCATGCCCAAAACCAGAATCATGTGCCTCAATTAAAGCACACAACAGGACAAGGGATAACCGGATAACCTGGAATATGGATCGATGGAACGGACCGTGAAACTGAATACGGACTTCACGGACCGGACCATGAGAGGTTGGGCTGGAAAACTAACCTAGTGAACCGTCCATTGTGGAACTGAGTAACAAGAAAGGTATGTCCATGTTAAAGGGTCCTTGGCTTTGGAGAGATTGCGTTTGATGTTTATGTTACAGGTCATTAAGCTTATCTACAGTCCACAGTCCGAAGGAGTTAGAGAAATATATTTGAAGAGAGATCGAAGAGAATATCAGAAAGCATATCTTAGTTATATAAGGTGATTTTAAACTTCCAAGTATTATTTCAGACTCCCACAGTAAAAAAGGACAAAATGGAGTAGAGGTTGTCAAAAATCTTCAGGAAATTTCTCATAAAGAAGTCGATAAATTTCCTGAATGATACCTGATCTGTATTTACAGAATGAGAGAGGGCAGGTGGCAGAAGTTCGTGCAGGGAAGATTTTGCATCTGGTCATCCTAAGGACATCAGTTTCAAAGTAAATAGGCAATTAAAAAATGCGGTTGTGCTTTGCGATGCTTAGGTTTTTTTCACTGTTGCTTCCCTTAGTGACCGAGCTATTCCCAAAATATGTCCACAATTCGCTTAAGGGAGCTAAAGCAACATTTCCATGTTTTTTTTTTATGTGCTCACTGTTTATTAATTAAAGAGTATTTGTGGAATCTATTTTCTAGACGTTATTTGAAACTACAGTACATCCCCGAGTTGGCGCAGTTGGCAATAAACTCCTCTGGGGCTCAGAAAATCCAATGAGGTTCCTGAATTGATGGACAAGTTGTAGGGATTCAGATTGGGGAGAAGCAACAGGTCAGATGGAGTCTAATGTAGGAAATGAGTTCACCCAGTTCTGTAGAAGAGGCAGAATTGGTGGAGGATTGAGGTGGTGAGGGAGGTGTTGAAATGAGGTAGCTACTGGGTGATAGCAAAGTAAAATGTATATAATCGAAGCTTTATCGTGTATACGAATGGTAATAACTTCCCTACGTTATTTAGGGCTTCACTGAGATTACATTGCTTTTGGCACATTGGTCTTCATAAACTAATACTTTGAATACAGGAGATGGGAAACATGTTTGAACCTATATGAGGCATTTCTGAGGTCGAATTAGGAGCATTCTGTGCATCTTGGTCACCTACCTACAGAAAGTTTACAGTCACGAGAAGAGAGAAAAATTACTGGAAATTTGCCCAGAATGGAGGACATGAGCCATGAGGAAATTTTGAATAGGATCGGAATTTATTTTTTGGAAATCAGAACAATAAGGGACGATTTGATAGAGGTACATGCAAAGATGAGTGGTAGTTATCGGGTAAATGCAAGTTGGTATTTGCATTGAGTTTTGGGGGACTTACAATCAGAGCTCAAGTGTTAAGTTGGAAAGGTGAAAAGTTTAATGGGAACATGAAAGAAAACTTGTTCATACAGAGGGTTGTAAGATTGTAAAAATAGCTGCCTGAAGAAACGGTACAGGCCCGCATGTCCGACAGAATAGGGAGTGGCCTTTCTGCTGAAATTAACTCCACTCTCACTCTCATTCACCTGCGAACACTGTCTTTAACATTTCAATTAACTACCTCTGCTGCAGGGAAAAGCGTTATAACTTTTAACCTTATAAAGAAAATTTCTCTGAGTGAGAATATGCTTTTATTTTAAACTCAGACTCCAATCTCCAGCAGTTGCTTTTAAAAATATTTTTACGGTTCACTTAAATAAATCAGGCAACTGCATTCGTAACTCTTTGCCAGTAACATATTAAATGAAGTTTATGCGAGGTTGAGGGGAAGAAGGAATCAAAAGGAGAGTGGAGGGGTAAGCAGGGCGGCCGGAAAAGGCATAGTGTTTATAGAAGCTGGAGAATGGGAAGCTCAAGTTCTTAGAGTGTGTGGGAGGAATAGGGGATAGTGGAGAGATGGACTGAGAAGAAAGAAGTAGTGTTAAAGAGAGAGGGAAAGGGGAGAGACAGAGGCTGGAAGGAAGACAACACGGTTGAGTGAGAGGGAGAGCGCGAGGGATGCGGGAAAGGCTCAGAAATAAATCATGGAATCCTAGGCCGGTGCTCCTGACATCAGTAGTGGGAACGCTTTGGAGCACCGTATGTATGAGTATTTTAATAGACAGGACAGTCTAGAGATAGTCAGCATGGTTTTGTGTATCCCACGACATGCTATAGAGTTTCTTGAAGAAGTAACGAAGAATGTTTCCAAGAGAGTTCATGAAGGCACTGCAGAGGATGATACCTAAATGGACATTTTCATGAGATTTTATCAAAGATCTGCATCGGAGTTTTGTCAAGAAAATCCACGAGCCTTGCATTCAAGATGAAGTAGTACATTAGAGTAAACATTGGCGTAGTAGCAGGAGGCAGAGAGTGGTGGCAGATGGTTGCCTTTCTCAGCAGAGTCCTGTGACTGTTGGAGAGCAGCACGTTTCGGTGCTGGGCATGGTAGCACTGAGGCCATGTCCATGTTGCTGGAGCAACAAATTTTGTTCCGTGTGGTTAACCTCAGACATGATGGTATGAGCATGAATATCTCGAACTTCCTGTAACGACCCCTTCCATTTCACTATTCCCCATTCTCATTTCCCTTTTTTACTTTTTCTGCTTACGTTGAAACCCAACTGCTGGCGGTGCCAAAAATCGGAAATAAAGCGCATCTCGTCTGGAGAATCGCAGACGGCCAGAGATGATTCTGATTTTTATTCAATTACTGCTACAACGAGAAATTAGTAAATCTCTGTTATTATTTGTCAGCCCACTGTCAAATCCAAGCTATTGGATTTAGGCTTGAAAGCGGAGGCTAATATGTTCTCGATCAGTCAGAACTTCACATTTAATTGTTGAGCATAGTGCGACTAATGTACACAGCAGCAAATACATCAGTGTAAGAATTGTGCCATATGGCTGAAAAGAGCACGTGGATTTACAATATTTTCACCATTAGTGAGACGGGTGCAGTAGGAGCAGGACTGGCAGCTCAGGATTCCACCGTTCCGCTGTCAAAATGAAGCAGAGGGGGAAGGAATAAATGAGGAGGGGTGGCGTTACTAGTTAAGGAAGATGTCACATCAGGCTGGACTGGTGCAAGGCTGTAATAAGTAAGGTATGCCTATGCTGAATGGACTTTAGCTTTGGAGCGATGGTGTATGATACATGTATTACAGGCCATTACAGCCCATCCTACAGACCGAGGGATTTAGAGGAACAAATTTGATGAGAAGTTGCAGAGAATTACAGGAAACATCAGTTTGTTATGGAAGCTGACTGTTTATTCTTTTCTAGAGATGCTGCCTGTCATGTTGACTTCCTTCAGCAGTTTGTGCGTTGGTCTGGATTTATAACACATGTAAGATCTCTAGTCTTTAAGTATTTGCGACATTGCCAGAATCTGTATTTGAATTGAGTAAGATCACGTTATTTCTTTTTTTTCTTTGCTTCTGCTCTTCGTCCGATCTTTCAGGAAACGTTTTATTTATTGGTGCTTATTTTATAAAATTTCCAACTGTATTACAATATAATATCTCCAGAGAAACAACACCAATTGCATTCTAACAAATTGTAATCAGCTGTCGTCACGATAACTGCACGATAGATGCACACTTAAGGTAAAAGCGGATGAACGGGGTGAGCAGTGATTCTGGATTTGAGCTTGTCAGCACAGCTGCAGAACAGTAACATCTGGAGTAATTATGCCCCTTGGTTCTTCGCTCTATCGCTCAGGGCCGCAATGCCATCACAGCCTATGTCGACAACAACCAAAACGAGTAATGTGCTGAATAGAGGGCTGTAGTTTCTTGATCCAATCGATATCAGCTATTATCTCATTGCAACGATCAGTAAAGGCGTTGGATAAATTTCCGTCTGAAGCTTGTACATGGAGGAGAAATTTAAAATGTGGATGCCGGAGAAATGTATTTCAGTGCATGACCAGTTTTCGCCCTGATGTCCTCACGTTGCTCACTTGAGACTGCACAAGCGACAACATTATCGGCCGGATGAGTGAAGACGCCATCATCCTGGCCAGCAGTGTATATTAATTTTAGCTCAGTGATGGTTCAAGAAAAGCAGTGTTAACATCGGCGTGGTCAGTGACGTGTTAGTAAAAGCGCAGACTATGCTGTTTATTAAAAGGAAGTGTATCTTTGAACAATAAGCCAGGCCCATATTTCTTTGGGTCTGGAAAATTAGAGTCAAACTATCTGCTTCATTTCTGCTATCGTCCAATCCCAAACCAGGTCTTAACTCTGCAGTAGCTCAGACAAATGACCACGAGTGCACTAAGTGGAGATTCACATCGGCCTGTCTTTCATATTACTGCCCATCTGCAGAGACAGCTTGAGCCTGTTCCTTGCAATGTTGGGTCTCATTCGAGCATTATTCACAAAATATTACGAAACCTGTTCGAAGAAATGTCCTCTTTTTATCGCACACAAACATACAACTTACGTATTTTGCAACTCTGCACGTGCCGAACGATAACATTTTAACCACATCTCATTTGACAGTAATAAATCTGTTTAGTAATGTGCAATAATTCTCCCTTGTTGTTCCACACGGTCTGGTTAAAGCAAACAAACAAAGAAAAAACATAATCTCTGCATTCAGCACGTTTCCTAAATGTGTAAGTATGTCAAACGTAAGTTTACATGTATACGGAGATTTTCACAATTACAGTGACTATTTTATTCCTGGTGTAGGACATCAGAGAAAAAACATATCTGTCCTGTGAACATGTTAGACCGTGAGGCAGAGGAACCGGATTAGACCCCCTGTCCTATCGACTCTGCTCCGCCATTTACTCATGGTTGACCCTTTTTCCCTCCTCTTCAACCCGAGTTCCCGGCCTTCGCCCATAATCCTTGATGTCATGCCAATCGAGAACCTACCAATCCCTGACTTAAATAAACCCAACGACGAAGGAGTCTCGATTTTCCTATGTCCACCGCTGGTTTGCCTTATCGTAACCTACAGCATATAGGCTGAACCAAATTTCATTTAGATATGTAAAAAACAAAATATGCCGATGACTTGGAATGTGAACACGGCCCAATGTGATGATAAAAAAATTAAAGGATATACAGGGATATTGTTATGGTTTTATGGGCTCATGGTCTGACATGTGGTTTCCGCTGCGTCCACCGTGAGACTGTACAGACAATGAACTTACCAGTACACTGAATAAACAGTGGCATTCTCTGTGTGAGGGATTGTGGGACCGAATGAGCTCTGATAATAACATTACGGTGCCAGGGCTGCAGGGTAATCATTTCTCCCTAACTGCCGTGTCACTCCAGATTTCTGTCCGGAAATAATAACAAAAGCCCAGCGCCAATACCATTATGTTCCACTGTTATTTTGGTCACTCGTTGGTAAATATCTCCTCTGAAAATTTGAGCAGATATAAGCAAGTGCATAACGATACGTTGAACTGAAAAAACTGTCCACGACACTTCACAAGTCCCTCGCTGTGCAGGGCGCTATAAATATAATTGATAATTGCACATTTGAAGCATTGATTCTGCGGTATGTAAGCGGTGGCATCTTTATTTGTCGCAGAAGAGCGGGCACTGAGAAGTAAATATATGATCAATATTTTCTGACATCCAGTGACAGTGTGCTCGGTGATGACTGGTCATTATCTCTGACAGTGTGATTGTGCTGAGGAACATTTTTATAAAGAGGGATTTAACACCCTAAGAAAGGTTTCACTGTTAACGTAGTGGCTTTTCTGTAGAAACGGACTTTGGTTGAAATTTAGAGATTTCGGATGCTTTGGAATGTGAACTGTCCAACGGGGCTAGGTGGGTTCTGTTGTGTTCTGACGTCGGAGTGAGCTGGGGCCTTTTGTCCAGTGGGAGACGAAGTGAGAAGACAGTGGGGAGAACAAATCCTCGGGTAGGACCCGGTGGGAGACCCGTTCGTTGGAAATGGTTTGCGAGCGAATATCGGAAGATGCTGTGTGCTTCCACGCAGAGCGAGGGCCCAGAGCGTGAGTTCAGGATGAGATCCAACTTGTGTACATTTGGCTGGTTAAAAACGGTGGGCCGATTTCCTTTCTTTCTTTCTTTGCCTTAATGACTCTTCAGTTAATTAACATTCATAAAGATAATTCCTTTAATCGTATGCAGTGTGTTGTCTGTTATAACGTGACGCTGAGTTATAACAGGGTAGTAAATTACACAACACACACAGAAAGCGGAGTTTGGGGTGACAGAGCCATTTGAATCTCACGGGTCAGGCGGGAGCAGTGAGTGTATTTCCTGGAATCACGCAGACTCGGAAATCAGGATATTTCAGGGATATTGTTATAGCTTTATGAGGCTATGGTCTGACATGTAGTTTTCACTGCGTCCTCCGTGAGACTGGACAGACAATGAACTTTCCAGTACACTGAATAAGCAGTGGTATTCTCTGTGTGAGGGATTGTGGGACCGAATGAGCTCTGATAATAACATTACGGTGCCTGGGCTGCTGTTCGGGGCTGAGAAATTAGGGGCGTTTCGCAGGCGCGTGAGTGAAAGTAAAATAGAGGACGAAGATCAGGGAATCATTCGGTTGATCTTGGAGTAGGTTCCAAGGAAGGTGGTTTACACTTGAACTGAAAAGGGACTGATATCCTAGCGGGAAGGTTTCCTACGGCTGCTGGCAGGGGTGGGGCGGAGTGCAGAGGTGAGGGTTAAACTGGACCTGCAAGTGGATGGGAAGAGGACTGCCCCAGAACAGGGAGTGGAGGGGTTGTGGAGACAGATGTTGTAAAAACCACACACAAAGTCAGGAATGAAAAGGTCCAGCATGGGCCGACTGGTGATCTTACCTGAAGATATTTCAATGCACGAAGCATTGTATGAAAGGCAAATGAGCACAGGGCCGGAATAGGCAAGTGGAATTACTATACTTTAGCCATGAGTGAGACGCTTACGGTAGATGCAGGACTGCCAGCTCAGTATTTCGCCGCCCCGTTGTTTAACACGAAAGAGTTGGGGGGGGGGGGGATTGGGGGGGGGGCGTAGTAAATGAGGAGTGGTGGGTTACTAGTCAAGGAAAATATCATAGTCAGGCCGGACTGGATAACTCAGCTGGTTAGACGCTCTATGTACGACGTAGTAAGAAGAAAGGTATGCCCATGGAAAAGAGGCTCTGCCTTTGGAGCGATGGTGCACGATGGGGTGTTGCAGGGCATTAAACACCATCAAACAGTCCGATAGAATGAGAGGGTCACATTTGAACAGAAATGGCCGAAAAATTCACGAAACATAAGGTTGTAATAACAGCTGGTTTGAACTTTCCACGTTTTAACTGGGAAACTGGGAACCCATGGTGTGAAAGGAATAGACGGAATAGAGGTTGTGAATAGATGTTCTGGATAGTTTCTTAAGCAGTAGATAAAAACCCGAAATGACGAAGACTGCGATTCTTGATCTTCTCTGAGGGAACGAGAGAGGACCGGCGGCAGAAGGTTGCCTCGGGGATCACTTTGCATCCACTAGTCCGCAGTCCATTAGTTTGAAGTTAAGCAGGCAAAAACAGGCCTGGTTCTCGGGCTGCGATTTTAGATTGGAGACAGAAAGAATCTTGTTGGTATCAGAGAGGATTTTGCAAGTGTTCTCTGGGACATTCTATGGTTAGTGGAAGGTCTTCAAAAGTGAAATTTCGAGAGCGCAAAGTTTGCACGGGCCCGTCAGAATAAATGGTAAACATAACAGTGTCGGGAACCTGGAATTTCAAGTGATATGGAGGCCCAAGTGAAGAAAAGAAATGAGGTGAATTGCAGGTTCAGTAATGTGTTTATGGGGGTGTAGGAAATGCAAGAGAACGTTTATCAAAGAGAGGAGGAGGGTGAGAGAATGATATGATTTTGTCCGAGTTGAATCGTTAAGAATGCTGCACATATCTTAAGAGCAAAAGGATTTCAAGAAACGTAATTAGTCTTCTTGAACTAGGACCATAGCTAATCCACATGTGGTGCCAAATGAGCTAATGTTTTGCATCTGTATTTATCCAGGAAACCGATACAGTCTATTGAGGAAAGCAAAATTGAATCATCTTCGTGGACTCTACAGAGATTGCCGAGGAGAAAGCCTTTGCTGTCTTCAGGCAGATTCCAGTGGATAAATGCCCAGAACCGGTCAAGTTGTTCTTTCGGGCACAGCGAAAGGATGAACTTGCAGGAAGTCTAGCAGAGATATAGACATCATTCTTAAACCAGGCATAGCCAATGTTGTTCCTTTGTATAAGAAAGGCTCTAAAAATAATCCATGAAATAATAGTCTTGTGAGCCGGACATCATTCGTGGGCAGGTTGTTGGAAGGTAGTTTAACGGGCAGAATATATGATTTTCATTTTAGATATCCACTGATTAACGATAGTCCGCATGGCTTCATTAGTGGTAAATCGTGTCAAAGATCTTACCTGGAAAGTTGATGAAGAAAAAATATAAGGTGTTGTCGACATGGAATTTTTCAAGACATTTGATAGTTTCCGGTGAGGTTCAGTCGCTCCGCTCTGAAAATCAGGTAGTAAATTTATGAGCCATTTTCTTTGTGAAAGGAACCACAGAATGGTAGCAGATGGTTGCCTCTCCAACTGGATACCTGTGAGTAGCGGAGTTCGACAGAGACCGGTGCTGGTTCCTTTGACGTTTACGTCTGTATTAACGATCTGGATGATGATGTGCCTCAGACAGAATCAGTAATTTAAATCCCACACATCAAAGTTTCTGGTGAACTTTGACGTGTGTTGCTAGAATTTCCAGCATCTGCAGAATTCCTCGTGTCAGAAATTTAATTGTTGATCATCGTGCGAGTAATGTACTCAGCTGCAGATACTTCAATGAAAGAAGTATTGTATTAAAAGGCGGATGAGACCATGGCATGAATGAGCACGTGGATTTACTATATTATCGCCATTAGTGGGATGGTTGCAGTATGAACCAGACTGGCAGCGCAGTATTCCACTGCTCCGCTGTTTAAGATGAAGCAGAGGGGGAAGGAATAAATGAGGAGGGATGGCGTTACTAGTTAGGGAAGATGTCACATCAGGGTGGATTAGAGAATTCACCTAGTGAGGCGTTCAATGTGGAACGTAGTAATAAGAAAGGTACGGCCATGTTAAAGGGGCTTTGGCTTTGGAGCGATGAAGTATGATAGATGTATTACACGGCATTACAGCCCAGCCAAGTGTCCGTGGGAGTTAGAGGAACAAATGTGAAGAGAAATTGCTCAGAATTTCAGCAAAGGTCAGTTTGTTATAGGAGCTAGGCTTAAATTTCCAGGTTTTGACTGGGACTCCCAAAGTGTAAAAGGACAAGATGGAATAGACGTTGTCATCTATTTTCTGGAATGTTTTCTTAATCAGTAGATAAAAGTCCCAAATGAGGGAGTGTGCGATATTGATTTGCATTTAGGGAAGGAGGGAGGCCAGGTGGCACCATTTTGTATAGGGGAACAGGTTGCATCCAGTAGTCCGAAGGACATTAGCTTTAAAGTAAATGTGCAAAAGAAAAGCTGTTCGGGTCCGCGGTCTGCGTGCTTAAACCAGCGGACTCGAGGAGAGCCCAGTGTTCTTCAGTTGCTTAAGATAGGCTCTAAATTAATCTGTGAAATTTCAGCCCTCTGAGCTTGCTATCAGTCGTGGGAAAGTTATTAAAAGATATTGAAAGGGACCAAAGAACTTAATTGTATCCGCTGCGGCCCCACCAATTTCCGCACTTACGTCCCATGGTGTCTGACCTTTTCCCACTCGGAGTCCACAACTCGCCTAAGAAACAGAAAGCAACATTTCCAAGCTATATGAAATATCATGTAGGCTGATATTTTAATAATTACACAGTAATTGTCGAATTTATATTCTGAGCAGTATTTGACCTCCCCGAAATTGCATAGTTGGCAATAAACTGCACTGGGCCTCAGAGAATCCGATGAGATTCGAGCAGCGATGGACACGTTCTGTGGATTCAGCTTGGGAGAAGCAGCCGGTCAGATGGAGTCCAATGTTAGAAAGGAGGTCACTCACCTCGGTCGAAGAGGCGGTAATGGTGAAGAGCTGAGGTGGTGAGGGAGATTTTGAAATGTTGTAGGCAGTGATGAAGGTCAAAGGTACAATGTATATAATCCAAGCGTTATTGGGTATACGACTGGAAATAACTTAGCAGGATTATTTCTGACTTTACTGAGATTGCATTGTTTTTCGAACATTGGCCTACATAAATCAATACATTGAGCACAGGAAATGGGATTTTTGTTGGTGTAGTATAAGGCATTGCTGAGGCTGAATTTGGAGTACTGTGTGTAGTTTTGGTCGCCTACCAACAGGAAAGGATACAGAGTAAGAGTACAGAGAAAAACTACCAAGAGGTTGCCTGGTATGGACGACCTGACTGATAAGGTAACATTACAGAGTATTGGACTTCATTCCTTGGAACTTAGAGCACTGAGCGAAGCTTTGAGAGTGGTGCACAAAATTATGGGTGTATAGATATAACCATATAAACATACAACAATTACAGCACGGAAACAGGCCATGTCGGCCCTTCTAGTCCGTGCCGAACTCTTACTCTCACCTAGTCCCACCGACCTGCACTCAGCCTATAAACCTCCATTCCTTTCCTGTCCATTATCTATACAATTTAACTTTAAATGACATCATCGAATCTGCCTCAACCACTTCTGCTGGAAGTTCGTTCCGCACAGCTACCACGCTCTGAGTAAAGACGTTCCCCCTTATGTTACCCCTGAACTTCTGCTCTTTAAATCTCAAATCTTGTTTGAATCTCCCCCACTCTCAATGGAAACAGCCTATCCACTTCAACTCTATCTACCCACCTCATAATTTTAAATACCTCTATCAAGACCTTCCTCAACGTTCTACGCTCCAAAGAATAAAGACCCAACTTGTTCAACGTCTCTCTGTAACTTAGGTGATGAAACCCCAGTAACATTCTAGTAAATCTTCTCTCTACTCTCTCTATTTTGTTGACATCTTTCCTATAATTCGGTGACCAGAAATGTACACAATGCTCCAAATTTGGCCTTACCAATGCGTTGTACAATTTCAACATTACATTAACACTTCTATACTTAATGCTGTGATTTATTAAGGCCAGCATACCAAAAGCTTTCTTCACCACCTTATCCACATGAGATTCCACCTTTAGGGAACTATGCACCATTATTCTTAGATCCGCCTGTTATACTGCATTCTTCAATGCCCTGTCATTTACCGTGTATGTCCTATTTTGATTAGACCTACCATAATGTAGCACCTCACAATTATCAGCATTAAACTCTGTCTGCCATTTCTCAGCCCACTCTTCTAACTGGCCTAAATCTGTCTGCAAGCTTTGAAAACCTACTTCATTATCCACAGTTCCACCTATCTTAGTATCATCTGCATACTTACTAATCCAATTTACTACCCCATCATCCAGATCATTAATGTATACGACAAACAACGTTGTACCCAGTACAGATCCCTGAGGCACACCACTCATCATCGGACTCCAATCTGACAAACAGTTATTCACCACTACAGTCTGGCGTCTCCCATCCAGAAACTGCTGAATCCATTTTACTACTTCAATATAAATACCTAATGATTCAATCTTCCCAACTAACAGTCCATGTGGAACCTTGTCAAAAGCCTTACTGAAGTCCATATAGACAGCATCCACTGCTTTACCCTCGTCAACTTTCCTAGCAACGTCTTCAAAAAAAAATTAAAAAAAAGATTTGTCAAACATGACCTTCCACGCACAATTCCATGTTGTCTAATCCTAATCAGACGTTTTCTATCCAGATAATTATATATACCATCTCTAAGAATACTTCCATCAATTTACCCACAACTGACGTCAAACTCACAGGCTGATAATTGCTAGGTTTACTCTTAGAACCCTTTTTAAACAATGGAACAACATGAGCAATAAAACAATCCTCCGGCACCATCTCCGTTTCTAATGACATTTGAGATATTTCTGTCAGAGCCGCTGCTATTTCCACACTAACTACTCTCAAGGACCTAGGAAATATCCTGTCAAGACCCGGAGACATATCCACTTTTGTTATTCCTTAAAAGCTCCAGTACTTCCTCTGCTTTAATCATCATAGTTTCCATAACTTCCCTACCTGTTTCCCTAATCTTACACAAGTCAACATTCTTCTCACCAGTGAATACCGAGGAAAAGAAATTGTTTTGCATGGCCCAAATCTCTTCTGGCTCCACACATAGCTGTCCACTCTGATTCTCTAAGGGACCAACTTAATCCCCCACTATCCTTTTCCTATTAATACAACTGTAGAAACCCTTTGGTTTTATTTTCACCTTACTTGCCAAAGCAACCTCATATCTTCTTTCATCTTTTCTAATTTCTTTCTTAAGATTCTTTTTATATTCTTTATATTTCTGCAGCACCTCACTTACTCCATGCTGCCTATATTTATTGTAGATATCTCTCTTTTTCCGAACCGTGTTTCCAATATCCCTTGAAAAGCATGGCTGTCTCAAACACTTAACCTTTCCTTTCAACATAACACGAACATAAAGATTCTGTACCCTCAGAATTGCACCTTTAAATGACCTCCATTACTCTATTACATCCCTCCCATAAAACAATTTGTCCCAATCCACTCCTTCTAAATGCTTTCGCATCTCCACAAAGTTAGTCTTTCTCCAATCAAAATATCAGCCCTGTGTCCAGACCTATCCTTCTCCATAATTATATTGAAACTAATGGCATTGCGATCACTGGACCCGAAGTGCTCCCCAACACAAACCTCCGTCATCTGCCCTATCTCATTCCCTAACAGGAGATTCAACACTGCTCCTTCTCTGGTTGGTACCTCTATGTATGGCTGCAAAAGAAAGATCCTGCACACATTTTACAAACTCCAAACCTTCCAGCCCTTTTACAGTACTTTTACAGTATGGGCTTCCCAGTCCATGTTTGGAAAACGAAAATCTCCCACAGTCAGAAACTTGGCTTGTGTTTACTCCAAATATCTACTATCTCCTTACAAATCTGCTAGGATAAATGCAGGTTGGAATTTTCCACTGAGTTCGGATGCACTAACAATCAGAGTCATGTGTTAATGGTGGAAGGTTTAAGGGCAACATGAAGCAGTTTGCAGTTGGAAGGCGGAAGGTCAGGCAAAGTCTATGGAATTGAATAAAAATTCGACTTTTCGAGCCGAGACGCTTCAGAGAAATTAGAAATGAAGAAGCAACATTGATTGATTAGGAAGGTTTTGGTTGCTGTTCTGTGAGATTCGCAGCTCAGTGTCTCTGTGTAATCAGCTGCCTGGACACGCAAATTTCGTTCTGCTGAAATCAAATCCACCGTCACCCTTGTTCAGTTGTGAATACTGTGTCTTTAATACATTAAACCATTTCTACTAAAGTGAAGACCGATGGAACCTTTAACAGTCTAAAGAAGGTTACCAGGGGCCAGAAGCTGCATAGTTATTTTTAACCCTAATCCAATCATCCACAGTTGTTTTAAAACATATTTTTTTGCCATTTGAACAAATCAGACCGTATCATCCTTAACCTTTGCCACCTATTAACTGATGTTGATGTGCGGCTGAGAGTGCGATGGGGAGTGCGGGTGAGGGGAAGGAAGAGGCAGAAGGAGAGTGCATGGGTGAGCATGGAGAGGGGATGGGGCACGGTGTGTGTGAAAGGTGCAGATAGGGAAGCTGAAGGTGGATGAATATGTGGGCAAGAAGAGGGATCGAGAGTGTGCAGAGTGGAGAGAGAGAGGAGAGGGGTGAGATAAAGAGATATAGACAGTACAGGCAGAGCGAAATTGTGAGAGAGGGGGAATAGGAGGTAGAGTGCACGGGTAGGTGAGAATTATAGAGCGTAGGATGTTGGAAAGGCTCACAGATCAACCAGAGAATTATCGGCCACGCTAATATTTTGAAACAACGACTTATATTTTGTCTTCCAAACAAAAGAGTGTAACAAGATTTACAAATAAATGACCCCGAATTGCTTTTACATATACGAAAAACAAAATGGACCAGTGACTCGGAATGTAAACCCGGCCCAATGTGATGACAAAATATAAAGCCTGAACGTTTATCCCTGACCGCTGGGTCACCTGTGATATCAATCCACAAATAAGTACAAAAGCCCAGGGCGAATACTGTACCATCATGTTTCACTGTTATCTTATTCATTCGTTGGTAAATATCTCCTCTGAAATGTTTATCAGGTATAAGCAAGTCTCCATAACGTTATGTTGAAAGGAAATCCGGTCCACATCACTTCAGACATATCCCCCTGTGCAGGGCGCTTTAAATATCATTGATAACAGCACATTTGTGATAGTGATTCTGCAGTATGTCAGTTGTGACGGTTTTATTTGCTACAAATGGCGAGCACTGAGACGTAAACATATGGCCAATATTTTCTGACAACCAGTGACAGTGTGGTGGGTTATGACTGGGCATTATCACTGGCAGTGTGATGTGCTGACCAGCATTTTTATAAAGATGTGTGTCATGCCCTGGAAGGAGACTCTATTGCTATTGTAGTGGTCTATATGGAGAAGCCGTGTTTATAAAACATAGAACATAGAATAGTACAGAACAGTACAGGCCATTCGGCCCACAATGTTGTGCCGACCCTTAAACCCTGCTTCCCATATAACCCCACCCCACACCCCACCTTAAATTCCTCCATGTACCTGTCTAGCAGTCTCTTAAATTTCCCGAGAGTATCTCCCTCCACCACTGACTCAGGCAGTGCATTCCACGCACCAACCCTCTCTGAGTGAGAAATCTTCCTCTAATATCTCCCTTGAACTTCCAACCCCTTACCAGAAAGCCATGTCCTCTTGTATTGAGCAGTGCTGCCCTAGGGAAGAGGTGCTGTCTGCCCACTCTATCTGTTCCTCTTAATACCTTGTACACCTCTATCATGTCTCCTCTCATCCTCTTTCTCTCCAAAGTGTAAAGCCCTAGCTCCCTTAATCTATGATCATAATCCATACTCTCTAAACCAGGCAGCATCCTGGTAAATCTCCTCTGTACCCTTTCCAATGCTTCCACATCCTTCCTATAGTGAGGCGACCAGAACTGGACACAGTACTCCAAGTGTGGCCTAATCAGAGTTTTATAGAGCTGCATCATTACCTCGCAACTCTCAAATGCCATCTCTCGACTTATGAAAGTTAATACCGCATAAGCTTTGTTAACTTCGCTATCTAACTGTAAGGCAACATTCGTTTAGTTCATAGCTGGAGATTTCCGATGCGTCGGAATGTGAGCCGTCCAATGAGAGGGGTGTGCTTTTCTGTTGTGTACTGACGCCGTTGTGAGCCGGGGCCTTTTGTTCGGCGGGAGACGAAGAGAGTAGACACAGGGGAGAACCAGTGTCGGATAGGACCTGGTGGGAGACCATTTGCTCGAAATGGATTGCGAGCGACGATCGGAAGGTGGTGAGAGCTTCCACGCAGACCGAAGTCCAGCGCGTGAGTGACAGAAAAGTTGAAGATGAACTCCAACGTGTTCACATTTGACTGGTTAATTATAATACGCCCTTTTTCTTTCTTTATTTCATTTCTTTAATGACCCTTTAGTTAAGTAACATTAAGTAAATACGATTCCTTTAATCACATGCAGTGTGTTGACTGTTATTTCTTGGCACTGATATACAACAGCGTAACAAATTACACCGTACCGACACAAACCAGGGTTTGGGGTGGCAGAGCCATCTCACGGGATTGACGGGATCAGATTGCGTATTTCGTAGACTGAAACAGACAAAGAAACAGGGTCGGTCAGTGATATTGTTATCGTTTTATGGGTCACGGTTTTATATGTAGTTTAAACGTTATCCATCGTGAGACTCGAGTAGCAATGGAATTACCAGTATACTGAGAGAATGTTCAGAATAAGAAGTGGTATTCTCTGTGCGAGAGACCGGGTGACCGAATAAGCTGTGATAATTACATTGCAGTATTGATGGAACTGGACAAGCAATGACATTTTCTATGTTGCCGGTGGCATGTCAGAGAAAGCACTGATAACACCAGCGAGGTCTATGATGGCCCTGTAGGACAGTGACAGATTCTCTCATTGCTGTAATGGACCCATTGGAAAGAGGAAAATACGGCACTCATCTCCTCACGACGCACAGAAATCATAAAAGCATCTGTCTCATATCTCTTTTGTTTCTCAATCTATGGTGAAGTATCATTATGTTCTTTGGAAACGTCCTTCTCATTTGAACAATATATTTGTATGAATTATTGTTACTTTAAACGAACATGAACCGCCATAACAGAAAAAGAACAGATATTTTTGGGAGTACTCGACAGGCATCTCACCGCCACTACTACTCCACTGCCCCTCGGTGATCATATTGGTTATTGTACCAGAGAAAGTGTCAGACCTGGTGCGAAAACACTCAGAGGATGCGCAATTCAAAAAAAAACATTAATAACTCCTTAACGTTTACCTTTGACGCGTAAGGAGATGTGCAGAAGAATGGGAAAATATTGAATTTGGGGAGTGAAGGAACTATGCGATTGCGTAAAATCGTGAGATCATAAATTGGGAACAGATGTACGGGGAAATGCACTAAATTAATATAGAGATTGTTAATGGAGAACTTGTATTGGGCTTTTCATAGATTTGACTCAATGGAGAAGGAAAGGAATGATAGGATATGGAGACATGGCTCATAATAAATATGAAAACCCTACTCAAGAGGAAGACGGAAGGGCACTTTACGAAGCAAGGGTCAGAGAAGGCTCGAGTATTACAAGGCATCTAGGAAGGGAGCTGGAAATGGACCTAATATTGCGCGAAGGGAATAGCAGAAGGTGTTGCTGAGTAGGATGAAGGAAACAATCAGGAGGTATAGACGCACATGAGAATAGGGAGGACTGATCATGGATAAAACCGGGAATGTGCTGGAGTAACAGGGGAGCAGCAGCTGTCAGTAATGAATAATTTGCTTCAGTATTCACACTTGGGAGGGGCATTAACCGCTCGGAAAGTCAACTTGTATACTGTTTAAAGCAGGGGTAAAGAGGTTCTGATTAGACAGGACATCAAAGGGGACTGGAAGAAGCTGGCAGAATGGAGTTGTGGGAATGGTAAATCAGTCATGATGAAATTTTGGAGCAGAATGGTCCGAATTTTCTAATTCTGCATCAACTAAAGGAGGACTTGGGAGTTTTAAAGACAATGCAGAATAGATTTACCGAGATGCTACTCAGGTAAGAGATCAAGTCTAATGAGGAAACGTTGAGGGTTCTCTGGATTTTGGATTTTGTGCGAAGGAATATGGCAGATTTCATGATAGAAGAGTATAAGGTGTAAGCGGTATTGAGGGATTGTGCAGCAAGACATTATCTTGGGAGTAAGTGGCTAATAGGAGGGACATAACATTAAGATAATCGGAGGAAGTTATAGCGCGCTGTGACATGTAACCTTTTTTTTCTACACAGACAATGCTTCGAGCCTGGTGTTCGGTGCTGAGACATTAGCGATATTTCAGACATACATGAGTGAAAGCAAAATAGAGGACTAACCTATGGGAGTCATTATGTTGAACTTGGAGTATGTTTTAAGGAAGGTGGTTTGCACCTGAACTGAAAGGGGACTGATATCCTTGCGGGAACAGGACTGCCCCAGAGCAGAGTGTGGAGAGATTGTAGAGACAGATGTTGTTATGACGATAGTCAAAGTCAGGAATGAAAAGGGTCAGCATGGGTCGACAACTGTGCTCAGCTGCAGATATTCCAATACAAAAAGCATTGCATGAAAGCCAGCTGAGCCCAGGGCTCGTGTAACTACTATATTTAACCATTAAGAAGCAAAGGGGATGCATTAAATGAGATTGTAGGGCACTACATAACAACCATCAGTCCGATTGATTTAGAAGATGACATTTGAAGAGAAATTGCAGAAAATTGCAGGAAACATAGGTTGTGATAACAGCTGATTTTAACTTTGCAATTTTTGACTGTGACTTCCATACTGTAAAAAAACTAGATGGAATATTGGTTGTGAGATATATTATGGAAAGTTTTTATTTTTTAAGCACCAGATAAAAGTCCCAAATGAACGACTGGACGATACTTGATCTGCATTTAATGAACGAGACAGGGTAGGTGGCAGAAGTTTTTCTAGCGGAACACTTTGTATCCAGTAGTCCGCAGGCCATTAGTTTGAAAGTATCTAAGCAAAAAACAGGCCTTGTTCTTGGATTGCGATTTTAGATTAGACATATTTTAATCTTGCTGTTGTTAGAAATGATTTTGCAAGTGTCGACTGGGACAGGCCGTTTTCTGTCAAAGGTGTACGTGGTAGGTGGGAGTTCTTCAAAAGTAAAATTTTGAGAGAACAAAGTTTGTACGGACCTGTCACAATAAAGAGTAAACCTAACAGGTGTCGAGAACTTGGAATTTCAATTGATATGGAGGCTCAAGTGAAGAAAAAACAGGAGATGAGTTACAGGTGCAATAAGGTGCTTATCGAGTGCAGGGAATGCAAGAGAACACTTTAGAAAGAGAGCAGAAGAGTCAAGAAAGGATGATTTTGCCCTAGTTCAATCATAAGGAATGCTGCACATAGTTTCAGAGCAAAAGGATTTCAAGAGACATAATTAGACCACTGGAAGGTGAGAATTGGACAATAGCGAATCCAAATGTGGTGCTAAAAGCGCTCATTTTTTTGCATCCGTATTTATCTAGGAGTCAGATGCAGTTTATCGAGGTAAAACAAAACTGAATCAACTTCCCGGACTTATACGGATTACAAAGGTGGAGACGTTTGGATGAGGCACATTAGAGTGGATAAATCACCCGAACCTGACAAGGTGTTCCTTCGGACCTCGCGAAAGGAAAAACTTGCAGGAACCCCAGCAGAGATATTTACATCATTCTTAAACAAGATAACTGGAGGGTAGCAAATGTTGTTCCGTTTGTTTAAGAAATGCTCTAAAAATACCTTATAATTTTATTGTCTTGTGAGCCTGACATCATTAGTGGGAAAGTTATTGGAAGGTATTTTAATGGGCCGGATACATGAGTTCCTTGTTAGATATTGACTGATTAACGATAGACCATATAGCTTCGTTTGTGGCAAATCGTGTCAAAGAAGTTACCAGGAATGTTGTTGAAGAAAAAATATAGGCTGCTGTCGACGTGGAATTTTGCAAGACATTTGACAGTTTCCCGCAATGTTGAGTCATTCTGCTATGAAAATGAGGTAGTAAATTTATGAGACATTTGCTTTGTGAAAGGAACCAGATATTGGTAGCAGTTGGTTGCCTCTCTAACTGGATACATGTGACAAGCGGAGAACTGCACAGACCAGTGCTGGTTCCTTTGCTGTTTACATCTGTATCAACGATCTGGATGATAATGTGCTAAATTGCATCAGGAAATTTGTGGATGCTGCCAAGACAGGGAGAATGATAGACAGAGAGGAATAGTATCATGGTGTGTGGTCGAATATAGAGCAGCTGGGAACAAATTGGTTAAGGGTAATACTGCCGTAAAGAAAGCTGTTGGCATATTATCCGTCATAAATCAAAGTACATAATACAGGTGATAAAATGTCATCTTCAGGTTGGATAAGATATGGCTGAGGCCACGTGAATTATTATGCAGTATGGTAAACTTCCTACAGGGAATATGTACGTAAACACGTTGAAAAGGGTGCAGAGAAAATTTACAAGGACTTTGGCCCGACAGGTGGACCTGAGATACAAGGAAATCGATCATGGGTTTTGACTGCAATCCCTGATGCGTAGAGAGTTAAAATGAGACTGCTTTCATTACTCTCTATATCTACACCCATCTTAATTTTATATACCTCTATCGCTTCTTTCTTCTATGCTCCAGGGAATAAAGTCCTAACCAATTCAACCTTTCTCAGTAGCTCAGTTTCTCAAGTCCCGGCAATATCCTTGTAAACCTCTTCTGCACTCTTTCAACCTTAGTAATATGCTTCCTGTAATTTGGTGACCAAAACTGCAAACAATACTCTAAACCTGGCCTTACCAATGCATTATACAACTTCACCATAACATTCCAACTCTCATACTCAATACTTTGAATTACAAAGGACTTTGAGATAAGGTCGGAAGCTCTCTTTACGACCCTATTTATCTGTGACACCACTTTTAGGGAACTTTGTATCTGTATTCCCCGGTCCCTCTGTTCTACAGCACTCCTCAGTGCCCTACCATTTACCTTGTATTTTCTACTTTGGTTTGTCCTTCAAAAGTGCCATACCTCACACTGGTCTGTATTAAACTTCATCTGCCATTTTTCAGCCCATTTTTCCAGCTGGTGCAAATCCCTCTGCAAGCTTTGAAATCCTTCCTCACTCTCCACTACACCTTCAATCTTTGTATCATCAGCAAATGATACTTTAGATGTGTGGGTATGGAGGGCTATGCCGACTGACGTAGGCAATTTAAATATCTCGGCCGAAGGGCCGGTTTCTGCGCTGTTCTTTCCTAAGGGACCATGACTACCTGACCACTGATTCATAACACAGAAACAGGTTGATTATATCGAAATCCGAAATGACTATAGTTTGATTTATTCACCGAGAATATTCTAACAGCGTGGATAATTTTGTAGCATCTCAGCAGGTCCCGCAACAACAACAAAACGAATTACATATAGAGGTTTCGTGCCGTCACACTTTAGTGCAACTGGAATGTGAGGGTTGTTTTTCTGTGAGAATCTGATCTAAGAGTCTGTCTACAAGCAGTCACATTCCTCAGAATAAGGAGTGTACGTTCTGTTAAAATGAAATCGAACTGGTTCGACATTCCAATGTGACCAAAGTAATTTAAATTATGCTTAGCGACAGCTAAGATACCAGAGCATTTGAGTTCGCTTACGAAAGGCTCAGAGACTCAGCCAAGTAATTACAAGCCAGTGCTCCTGACATCAGTGGTGGGAAAGTCATTTGAAAGACCGAATTTGTGAGAATTTCAATAAACAGAATGGATTGGGTCAAACTTTGTGTATTCATGGCAATCTTATAGAGTGCTTCGAAGAGGTTCCGAATAATACTATTCGGAACTTTGATGAAAGCAAGGCAGGGTACATTGTTTATCTGTACTTTATCAAGAAATTCAACAAGTTGCCGCGTGGGAAGTTTGTCAACAAAATCCTCGTTATTCAAGATGAGGTGGTAAATTGGAGTGGACATTGAAATTGTGGGAGATGGTGGATAGTGCTATTGAATGGTTGCCTCCCTGACTAGAGGCCCGTGTATAGTGGAGTGCCAGAGGGATCGGTGTTGGATGCATTGTTTGTTACCTATAGGAATGCTCTGGATGATAATGTAATTAATTGGATCTGTAGATTTGCCGATGACACTAAGATTGGAGGTGTAGCCAACAGCCAGGAAGTCCATCAGAACTTTCAGCAGGATCTGTACTAGGTGGGAAAATCTGCTAAAATTAGCAGAAGTAAAATTAATGCAGGCAAATGTAGGGCATTGCACTTCGGTTCGACCAACTAAGGTAGGTCTCACACATTAGAAAGTAGGGCACTGAGGTGTGCCGTAAAGCAAAGTGATTTAGGATTACAGGTTCAGAATTAATCGAAAATTGCGGCATAGGTAGATAGGGTCGTAAGATAAGCTTTTGGCACACTGGCCTTCATAAGTCAAATTATTGAGTCTAGGAGATGGGATGTTATGCTGAAGTCATATTACACATTGGCGTGGCCTAATTTGGAATATTGTGTGCGGTTTTGTTCACCTACCTACAGGAAACATGCAACTATGGTTAAAATTGTACAGTGAAATTTAAAAGGATTTTGGCGGGATTGGAGTACCTGGGTAAAACAGAAAGTTGGAATAGATTAGTTTTTTATTCCTTGGAAAGAATAAGATCTAAAGGAGATTTGATAGAGGTATACTAAATTGTGAGCGGTGTAGGTAGGGTAAATGGAATAGGGGAGTGGAGAGAGAGGTATCGATGAGGGCGAGAGAGGGGATTAAAGAGAGGGAAGAGAATGGAGCGAGTGAGAGAGAGAAATTATAGAGGGGTATGCAGCCGTTGAAAGAGGGGTGCAGGACGAGAGTTGGAGTGCGACAGGATAGTGTGAGGGGCTCGAGCAGGGAGCGAAAGCGAGGGAGACGTGCAAGAGTGTGCTAACGAAGCTTACGGAGTGGCAGAGTCGGGGAGATGGTATGCAGATGGAGAACACAAGTGTGATGACTGTTTTAATCATCTTCTCCCTCTCCTTCCCTTCTCTTTTCACATTGCACCTTACCTAGACTCTGACTGCTCTCCCCTCTCCACTCGCCGTGTCCCAGGACAAGGATGGTGATGATCGATGCTGACCAGTCCGAAGGCTTGGCCCTCAACACCAGTTTGTCCAGAAAGCCAGCCAGCTACTCATCTTCCCTTTGATGCGGCCTGGTTATGACACCTTTCCAGCTCTATAGCCTGTAAGGGTCAGTGCTCCATTCCATCCCGGGTGCCATTTTAAAACCATGCGTCACTTCTACCCTGCTAACCATTTTAAATTGGGATATCAATCCTTTCCCGACTCCCATTTGTAATCAGGACACAATTCCTTCCCTGGTGATCATTTTCAATTAGTACGTCATTCCATCCCAGTCGGACATTTTAACGTAGGTGCAAGTCAGTGAAGAGAATACTTCAGAATGAAAGCAGAAGTGTCATCAAAGGCCTGCTGTTGCCTTAGCAGACAAGTTGAAGGAGAATC
This sequence comes from Mobula birostris, assembly GCF_030028105.1. Taxonomy (NCBI): domain Eukaryota; kingdom Metazoa; phylum Chordata; class Chondrichthyes; order Myliobatiformes; family Myliobatidae; genus Mobula; species Mobula birostris. The sequence goes on along the minus strand of NC_092382.1, from coordinate 53,637,652 downwards.
CTAACGGATGCTACAGGTATGTTCAGAGCAAAGGGATTTCAGGGTCAGAATGGGTTCTCTGGAATACCACAATGAGAGCATAGCTAATCCATATGTGGAGACAAAATGGATGATTATTTTTTGTACATCTGTATTTACTCAGCAAACAGAGACAGTCTATAGAAACTTCGTTTTCACAGAATCTATACAGATTACAGAGAAGGATGTGTCTACTTTCCTCAGGCAAATTCCCTGGGCCTGGAGAGGTGTTCACTAGGACACTACGGGAGAAAGAAGTTGCCGGATCCCTAGCAGAGATGTTTAAATCATCCTTAGGCCAGAGGGCTGGATGATAGCCAATGCTGTTCAGCTGTTTAAGAGCGGCTTTAAAATAATCCAAGAAATTATAGGCCTCTGAGCTTGACATCAGTAGAGAGAAGGTTATTGGGATGTATTCTAGCGGACCAGAAGTATGAGTGTTTGGATAGATAATGGCTGATTAAGGATACTCAGCAATTCTTCGTAAGTGGTAAGTCGTGTCAAGGAAGGTACCAGGAGTGTGGATGAGGGCACGGCAGTGGATGTTGTATACATGGATCTTAGCAAGACATTTGACAAGGTCCTTCATGGAAGATTTGGTCTCTCGGCTTTGAACATGAGGTAGTAAATTTGATGAGACCATTGGTTTGCGGATGAAGCCAGAAAGTGGTAACAGATGGTTGCCTACCTGATTGGAGACCTATGAGTAAGGGCGTACTGCAGGGATTTGGAAATTTTAAACACTATGCGGAATAGATTTACCGAAATGCTACATAAATAAGAGAAACAAAAAATATGAGGAAACGATAAGGGATCACTAGTTTCTGTCCCTGGAGAGGACTACGATAAATTTCTTGATAGAAGACTATAAGGTAATAGGAGGTATTGAGAGATTGGACAGCCAGAGATGATCGAGGGCTTAAGTGGTTAATAGGAGACACGTGAGTGAAAGAAAAAAAGTAAAGGGTTAAACGGAGAGAATGGTTTCGTTGATCTTGGAGTCGACTGCAAAGAAATGAAGGTACTAGTCGCTTTAGCGGGAAGGTTTACTAGGGCTGCTCGAGGTGGTTGGGCGGCGCTGGTGGGAGGTGGGAGGGTAAAACTAGACATTGAAATGATGGGAACAAGACTACCGCGGAACAGAGAGTGGAGAGGTTGTGGAGACAGAAGCTGTGAAGGCCTCAGACAAAATCAACAACTTAGATGTTGAGCATGTTTCGAATAATGTCCTCAGCTGCAAATTATACAATGTATTGTATGAACGGCGAAAGAGCCCAGGGCATGAATAAGCACGTCGAATCGCTATATTTTCGACGTTAGTGAGAGGGTTGGAGGAGGAGCAGGCCTGGCAGCGGAGTACTCCACCTCTCAGTTGTTTTAGATAAAGCGGATGGGGAAGCATTGAATGAGAAGAGGTGGCGTTAATAGTTAAGAAAGCTGTCACAGTCCCGTTGTGTCATAATGGGGGCGCTGGGAGCAGACGCAAAAGCAAGACACAGACACAGAAGTATCAGGAACAGGATTAGGTATGCAAAGAAAACGGGGGAAGTGGGGAAGAAACGACGCTAGACGAGACTAAGATACAGGACCTAGTCTAGGACGAGACTAGGGAAACGGGATCAGGACAAGGAAAAAAGAACTTGGAACGTGGCTGGAACTCCGAGCAGGAGACTAGACAAGGGCCCAGAACCTGGGTCTTGACTCGGGCTCGGACCCCGGAACTAGGCGAGGACATGACGTGGCTACAGAACAGGACGTGGAATTCCAGAACAGGACGTGGAACTCCTTCACAGGACGAGGCACATGGACAGTACGAGAACTCAAAGCCTTGACTTGGACAGGACGAGGTTCCCAACTCAACGATAGACAGTTCCTTATATTGACACAGCAAAGCTCCGGTTACGCTCCGGTGGTGGAACTTGACAAGGTTGCCGGGCAAGGCTCCGGGAAAGGCTTCAGGCAGAAGGTGAAAGGGAAGGGAAGGGAAGGGAACAGTCCAGCAACTGCAGCGGAACCCAGGAGCTGTTTATGTAGCATATCCAAAACCAGAATCATGCGCCTCAATTAAAGCACACAACAGGACAAGGGAAAACCGGATAACCTGGAATATGGATCGATGGAACGGACTGTGAAGCTGAATGCGGACTTCACGGACCGGACCATGAGAGGTTGGAGTGGAAAACTAACCTAGTGACCCGCTCTATGTGGAACGGAGTAACAAGAAATGTATGTATTGTTAGAAGTTAATATGTCTTTTTTCACGCAAACTAGATGGAATATTGGTTGTGAGATATATTGTGGAAAGTTTTTATTTTTTAAGCACCAGATAAAAGTCTCAAATGAACGACTGGACGATACTTGATCTGCATTTAATGAACGAGACAGGGTAGGTGGCAGAAGTTTTTCTAGCGGAACACTTTGTATCCAGTAGTCCGCAGGCCATTAGTTTGAAAGTATCTGAGCAAAAAACAGGCCTTGTTCTTGGATTGCGATTTTAGATTGGACATATTTTAATCTTGCTGTTGTCAGAAACGATTTTGCAAGTGTCGACTGGGACAGGCCGTTTTCTGTCAAAGGTGTTCGTGGTAGGTGGGAGTTCTTCAAAAGTAAAATTTTGAGAGAACAAAGTTTGTACGGACCTGTCACAATAAAGAGTAAACCTAACAGGTGTCGAGAACTTGGAATTTCAAGTGATGTGGAGGCTGAAGTGAAGAAAAAAACAGGAGATGAATTACAGGTGCAATGAGGTGCTTATCGAGTGCAGGGAATGCAAGAGAACACTTTAGAAAGAGAGCAGAAGAGTCAAGAAAGGATGATTTTGCCCTAGTTCAATCGTAAGGAATGCTGCACATAGTTTCAGAGCAAAAGGATTTCAAGAGACATAATTAGACCACTGGAAGGTGAGAATTGGACAATAGCGAATCCAAATGTGGTGCCAAAAGCGCTATTTTTTTTGCATCCGTATTTATCTAGGAGTCGGATGCATTTCATCGAGGTAAAACAAAACTGAATCAACTTCCTGGACTCTATACGGATTACAAAGGTGGAGACGTTTGGATGAGGCACATTAGAGTGGATAAATCACTCCAACCTGACATGGTGTTCCTTCGGACTTCGCGAAAGGAAAAACTTGCAGGAACCCCAGCAGAGATATTTACATCATTCTTAAACAAGATAACTGGAGGGTAGCAAATGTTGTTCCGTTTGTTTAAGAAATGCTCTAAAAATAACCTATAATTTTATTGTCTTGTGAGTCTGACATCATTAGTGGGAAAGTTATTGGAAGGTATTTTCATGGGCCAGATACATGAGTTTCTTTTTAGATATTGACTGATTAACGATAGACCATATAGCTTCGTTTGTGGCAAATCGTGTCAAAGAAGTTACCAGGAATGTTGTTGAAGAAAAAATATAGGCTGCTGTCGACGTGGAATTTTGCAAGACATTTGACAGTTTCCCGCAATGTTGAGTCATTCTGCTATGAAAATGAGGTAGTAAATTTATGAGACATTTGCTTTGTGAAAGGAACCAGAGATTGGTAGCAGTTGGTTGCCTCTCTAACTGGATACATGTGACAAGCGGAGAACTGCACAGACCAGTGCTGGTTCCTTTGCTGTTTACATCTGTATCAACGATCTGGATGATAATGTGCTAAATTGCATCAGGAAATTTGTGGATGCTGCCAAGACAGGGAGAATGATAGACAGAGAGGAATAGTATCATGGTGTGTGGTCGAATATAGAGCAGCTGGGAACAAATTGGTTAAGGGTAATACTGCCGTAAAGAAAGCTGTTGGCATATTATCCGTCATAAATCAAAGTACATAATACAGGTGATAAAATGTCATCTTCAGGTTGGATAAGATATGGCTGAGGCCACGTGAATTATTATGCAGTATGGTAAACTTCCTACAGGGAATATGTACGTAAATACGTTGAAAAGGGTGCAGAGAAAATTTACAAGGACTTTGGCCCGACAGGTGGACCTGAGATACAAGGAAATCGATCATGGGTTTTGACTGCAATCCCTGATGCGTAGAGAGTTAAAATGAGACTGCTTTCATTACTCTCTATATCTACACCCATCTTAATTTTATATACCTCTATCGCTTCTTTCTTCTATGCTCCAGGGAATAAAGTCCTAACCAATTCAACCTTTCTCAGTAGCTCAGTTTCTCAAGTCCCGGCAACATCCTTGTAAATCTCTTCTGCACTCTTTCAACCTTAGTAATATGCTTCCTGTAATTTGGTGACCAAAACTGCAAACAATACTCTAAACCTGGCCTTACCAATGCATTATACAACCTCACCATAACATTCCAACTCTCATACTCAATACTTTGAATTACAAAGGACTTTGAGATAAGGTCGGAAGCTCTCTTTACGACCCTATTTATCTGTGACACCACTTTTAGGGAACTTTGTATCTGTATTCCCCGGTCCCTCTGTTCTACAGCACTCCTCAGTGCCCTACCATTTACCTTGTATTTTCTACTTTGGTTTGTCCTTCAAAAGTGCCATACCTCACACTGGTCTGTATTAAACTTCATCTGCCATTTTTCAGCCCATTTTTCCAGCTGGTGCAAATCCCTCTGCAAGCTTTGAAATCCTTCCTCACTCTCCACTACACCTTCAATCTTTGTATCATCAGCAAATGATACTTTAGATGTGTGGGTATGGAGGGCTATGCCGACTGACGTAGGCAATTTAAATATCTCGGCCGAAGGGCCGGTTTCTGCGCTGTTCTTTCCTAAGGGACCATGACTACCTGACCACTGATTCATAACACAGAAACAGGTTGATTATATCGAAATCCGAAATGACTATAGTTTGATTTATTCACCGAGAATATTCTAACAGCGTGGATAATTTTGTAGCATCTCAGCAGGTCCCGCAACAACAACAAAACGAATTACATATAGAGGTTTCGTGCCGTCACACTTTAGTGCAACTGGAATGTGAGGGTTGTTTTTCTGTGAGAATCTGATCTAAGAGTCTGTCTACAAGCAGTCACATTCCCCAGAATAAGGAGTGTACGTTCTGTTAAAATGAAATCGAACTGGTTCGACATTCCAATGTGACCAAAGTAATTTAAATTATGCTTAGCGACAGCTAAGATACCAGAGGATTTGAGTTCGCTTACGAAAGGCTCAGAGACTCAGCCAAGTAATTACAAGCCAGTGCTCCTGACATCAGTGGTGGGAAAGTCATTTGAAAGACCGAATTTGTGAGAATTTCAATAAACAGAATGGATTGGGTATAACTTTGTGTATTCATGGCAATCTTATAGAGTGTTTCGAAGAGGTTCCGAATAATACTATTCGGAACTTTGATGAAAGCAAGGCAGGGTACATTGTTTATCTGTACTTTATCAAGAAATTCAACAAGTTGCCGCGTGGGAAGTTTGTCAACAAAATCCTCGTTATTCAAGATGAGGTGGTAAATTGGAGTGGACATTGAAATTGTGGGAGATGGTGGATAGTGCTATTGAATGGTTGCCTCCCTGACTAGAGGCCCGTGTATAGTGGAGTGCCAGAGGGATCGGTGTTGGATGCATTGTTTGTTACCTATAGGAATGCTCTGGATGATAATGTAATTAATTGGATCTGTAGATTTGCCGATGACACTAAGATTGGAGGTGTAGCCAACAGCCAGGAAGTCCATCAGAACTTTCAGCAGGATCTGTACTAGGTGGGAAAATCTGCTAAAATTAGCAGAAGTAAAATTAATGCAGGCAAATGTAGGGTATTGCACTTCGGTTCGACCAACTAAGGTAGGTCTCACACATTAGAAAGTAGGGCAATGAGGTGTGCCGTAAAGCGAAGTGATTTAGGATTACAGGTTCAGAATTAATCGAAAATTGCGGCATAGGTAGATAGGGTCGTAAGATAAGCTTTTGGCACACTGGCCTTCATAAGTCAAATTATTGAGTATAGGAGATGGGATGTTATGCTGAAGTCATATTACACATTGGCGTGGCCTAATTTGGAATATTGTGTGCCGTTTTGTTCACCTGCCTACAGGAAACATGCAACTATGGTTAAAATAGTACAGTGAAATTTAAAAGGATTTTGGCGGGATTGGAGTACCTGGGTAAAACAGAAAGTTGGAATAGATTAGTTTTTTATTCCTTGGAAAGAATAAGATCTAAAGGAGATTTGATAGAGGTATACTAAATTGTGAGCGGTGTAGGTAGGGTAAATGGAATAGGGGAGTGGAGAGAGAGGTATCGATGAGGGCGAGAGAGGGGATTAAAGAGAGGGAAGAGAATGGAGCGAGAGGGAGAGAGAAATTATAGAGGGGTATGCAGGCGTTGAAAGAGGGGTGCAGGACAAAAGTTGGAGTGCGACAGGATAGTGTGAGGGGCTCGAGCAGGGAGCGAAAGCGAGGGAGACGTGCAAGAGTGTGCTAACGAAGCTTACCGAGTGGCAGAGTCGGGGAGATGGTATGCAGATGGAGAACACAAGTGTGATGATTGTTTTAATCATCTTCTTCCTCTCCTGCCCTTCTCTTTTCACACTGAACCTTACCTAGACTCTGACTGCTCTCCCCTCTCCACTCGCCGTGCCCCAGGACAAGGATGGTGATGATTGACGCTGACCAGTCCGAAGGCTCGGCCCTCAACACCAGTTTGTCCAGAAAGCCAGCCAGCTACTCATCTTCCCTTTGATGCGGCCTGGTTATGACACCTTTCCAGCTGTATAGCCTGTAAGGCTCAGTGCTCCATTCCATCCCGGGTGCCATTTTAAAACCACGCGTCACTTCTACCCTGCTAACCATTTTAAATTGGGATATCAATCCTTTTCCGACTCCCATTTGTAATCAGGACACAATTCCTTCCCTGGTGATCATTTTCAATTAGTACGTCATTCCATCCCAGTCGGACATTTTAACGTAGGTGCAAGTCAGTGAAGAGAATACTTCAGAATGAAAGCAGAAGTGTCATCGAAGGCCTGCTGTTGCCTTAGCAGACAAGTTGAAGGAGAATCCTAACGGATGCTACAGGTATGTTCAGAGCAAAGGGATTTCAGGGTCAGAATGGGTTCTCTGGAATACCACAATGAGAGTATAGCCAATCCATATGTGGAGACAAAACGGATGAATATTTTTTGTACATCTGTATTTACTCAGCAAACAGAGACAGAGTCTATAGAAACACCATTTTCACAGAATCTATACAGATTACAGAGAAGGATGTGTCTACTTTCCTCAGGCAAATTCCCTGGGCCTGGAGAGGTGTTCACTAGGACACTATGGGAGATAGAAGTTGCCGGATCCCTAGCAGAGATGTTTAAATCATCCTTAGGCCAGAGGGCTGGATGATAGCCAATGCTGTTCAGCTGTTTAAGAGCGGCTTTAAAATAATCCAAGAAATTATAGGCCTCTGAGCTTGACATCAATAGAGAGAAGGTTATTGGGAGGTATTCTAGTGGACCAGAAGTATGAGTGTTTGGATAGATAATGGCTGATTAAGGATACTCAGCAATTCTTCGTAAGTGGTAAGTCGTGTCAAGGAAGGTACCAGGAGTGTGGATGAGGGCACGGCAGTGGATGTTGTATACATGGATCTTGGCAAGGCATTTGACAAGGTCCTTCATGGAAGATTTGGTCTCTCGGCTTTGAAAATGAGGCCAGAAAGTGGTAAAAGATGGTTGCCTACCTGTTGGAGACCTATGACCTCAGACAAAATCAACAATTTAGATGTTGAGCATGGTTCGAATAATGTCCTCAGCTGCAAATTATACAATGTATTGTATGAACGGCGAAAGAGCCCAGGGCATGATTAAGCACGTCGAATTGCTATATTTTCGACGTTAGTGAGAGGGTTGGAGGAGGAGCAGGCCTGGCAGCGGAGTACTCCACCTCTCAGTTGTTTTAGATAAAGCGGATGGGGAAACATTGAATGAGAAGAGGTGGCGTTAATAGTTAAGAAAGCTGTCACAGTCCCGTTGTGTCATAACGGGGGCGCTGGGAGCAGACGCAAAAGCAAGACACAGACACAGAAGTATCAGGAACAGGATTAGGTATGCAAAGAAAACGGGGGAAGTGGGGAAGAAACGACGCTGGACGAGACTAAGATACAGGACCTAGTCTAGGACGAGACTAGGGAAACGGGATCAGGACAAGGAAAAAGGAACTTGGAACGTGGCTGGAACTCCGAGCAGGAGACTAGACAAGGACCCAGAACCTGGGTCTTGACTCGGGCTCGGACCCCGGAACTAGGCGAGGACATGACGTGGCTACAGAACAGGACGTGGAATTCCAGAACTGGACGTGGAACTCCTTCACAGGACGAGGCACATGGACAGTACGAGAACTCAAAGCCTTGACTTCGACAGGACGAGGTTCCCAACTCAACGATAGACAGTTCCTTATAATGACACAGCAAAACTCCGGTTACGCTTCGGTGGTAGAACTTGACAAGGTTGCCGGGCAAGGCTCCGGGAAAGGCTTCAGAAAGTGAAAGGGAAGGGAAGGGAAGGGAACAGTCCAGCAACTGCAGCGGAACCCATGAGCTGTTTATGGAGCATGCCCAAAACCAGAATCATGTGTCTCAATTAAAGCACACAACAGGACAAGGGAAAACCGGATAACCCGGAATATGGATCGATGGAACGGACCGTGAAACTGAATACGGACTTCACGGACCGGACCATGAGAGGTTGAGCCGGAAAACTAACCTAGTGAACCGTCCTATGTGGAACGGAGTAACAAGAAAGGTATGTCCATGTTAAAGGGTCTTTGGCTTTGGAGAGATTGCGTTTGATGTTTATGTTACAGGTCATTAAGCTTATCTACAGTCCACAGTCCGAAGGAGTTAGAGAAATATATTTGAAGAGAGATCGAAGAGAATATCAGAAGACATAACTTAGTTATATAAGGTGATTTTAAACTTCCAAGTATTATTTCAGACTCCCACAGTAAAAAAGGACAAGATGGAGTAGAGGTTGTCAAAAATCTTCTGGAAATTTCTCATAAAGAAGTCGATAAATGTCCTGAAAGATACATGATCTGTATTTACAGAATGAGAGAGGGCAGGTGGCAGAAGTTCGTGCAGGGAAGATTTTGCATCTGGTCATCCTAAGGACATCAGTTTCAAAGTAAATAGGCAATTAAAAAATGCGTTTGTGCTTTGCGATGCTTAGGTTTTTTCACTGTTGCTTCCCTCAGTGACCGAGCTATTCCCAAAATATGTGCACAATTCGCTTAAGGGAGCTAGAGCAACATTTCCATGTTTTTTTTTATGTGCTCACTGTTTATTAATTAAAGAGTATTTGTCGAATCTATTTTCTAGACGTTATTTGAAACTACAGTACCTCCCCGAGTTGACGCAGTTGGCAATAAACTCCTCTGGGGCTCAGAAAATCCAATGAGGTTCCTGAATTGATGGACATGTTGTAGGGATTCAGATTGGGGAGAAGCAACAGGTCAGATGGAGTCTAATGTAGGAAATGAGTTCACCCAGTTCTGTAGAAGAGACAGAATTGGTGGAGGATTGAGGTGGTGAGGGAGGTGTTGAAATGAGGTAGCTACTGGGTGATAGCAAAGTAAAATTTATATAATCGAAGCTTTATCGGGTATACGAATGGTAATAACTTTCCTACGTTATTTAGGACTTCACTGAGATTACATTGCTTTTGACACATTGGTCTTCATAAACTAATACTTTGAATACAGGAGATGGGAAACATGTTTGAACCTATATGAGGCATTTCTGAGGCCAAATTAGGAGCATCCTGTGCATCTTGGTCACCTACCTACAGGAAGTTTACAGTAACGAGAAGAGAGAAAAATTACTGGAAATTTGCCCAGAATGGAGGACATGAGCCATGAGGAAATTTTGAATAGGATCGGAATTTATTTCTTGGAAATCAGAACAATGAGGGACGATTTGATAGAGGTACATGCAAAGATGAGTGGTAGTTATAGGGTAAATGCAAGTAGGTATTTGCATTGAGTTTTGGGGGACTTACAATCAGAGCTCAAGTGTTAAGTGGGAAGGTGAAAAGTTTAATGGGAACATGAAAGAAAACTTGTTCATACAGAGGGTTGTAAGATTGTAAAAATAGCTGCCTGAAGAAACGGTACAGGCCCGCATGTCCGACAGAATAGGGAGTGGCCTTTCTGCCGAAATTAACTCCACTCTCACTCTCATTCACCTGCGAACACTGTCTTTAACATTGCAATTAACTACCTCTGCTGCAGGGAAAAGCATTATAACTT